>NC_042622.1:40167911-40485411 GCF_901001135.1 Rhinatrema bivittatum | reverse complement strand
GAATTCTCACATCATTGGCAATGGAGGCTGGGCCAGACGCCAGAGAGTTGATGCTGCATTACTCTCTGGCTTCAGAGCTGGAAAGTTGTGTTCAACGGTGACAGCAGATATTTTATTTTTTATTTTTTTTTATTTAAATTTATATTCCACTTTTTGCAGCACTTCAAAGTGGATTACATTCAGGTACTGTAGGTATATCCCTATCTCCAGATACCCAGGGTGCGGTGCCACTCTGATGGTGCTGCAGGGAGACTGATCACATGCCTCAGAGATGCCAACTTATCTGATTCCAGCAGGAAGATTTTAGTCCAGTCCTGGATTTCTGACACCATTGTTCTGATGCGTTAGGGGGACCTGTAGCACTGGATTCAATGGGTTGAATCAGGTACAACAAATACCGCCATGCTTTGGGATGTAAGTTCAAAATCAGGACTGGCCAAAAAAGCCTCCCTCCTGAAATGGGGTAATGGCTGTGAGCACGATCAGCCACAGCAGCAGCAGCAGCAGACGAAGGCAGGGTTCCTTTCGGCCTCACTGACAGAAAGATGGGTCATGCTTACAGTACTGGTGGCAGGGATATGTTTTAAAAAATAGGGTTAACTTTGGTTTAAGCCCATTTTTATCTTTGAAAAAGCTAGTTAATTTATCGGTGAAAATTGGTTTAAACCAATAATGAAGAACCCTAGCCATCCTACGTACATTAGAAGTAAAGACAGGGAGATAAGATTAAGCAGTACTGAAAATAAATGCTCATGAAAGCATTGCTGAGAGATATTAACAGCAGATAAACTCCACCAGGTCTATCTAGTCTGCTTATAAGAAAATAAAGCGGGGGGATGAGGAAGCAAAAGGAAAATAAAGGATCAGGAGGGTTTAATATGGGGGTGATAGCTTTCTCATTATTCATTTATTACCTCTGGGAAGGACGCTTACTCTGTTATAGATGTACATTATGGAACAATTTTATATGGAGGAATTCATGCTATCATGCCCTAATGCATGGGGCTCAGCCTTCCTTTCATGGACATTGCTTGTCCAGTTATTGAGTAGGAGGTGGGCTTCTTACCAACTCATGGATATCTGGGGTGCAAAAATCCAAAGAGCTCTCTAGGATAGGAGGGTTGAAAGATTGATGCGCAAGGACTAGGAAAGAGATCTCAGGGTGAAAGTGTACGATGATCCCAAGCAATGTTACAAGACAATGGTGAAGGCTAGAGGAATGCTGGGCTGCATAGAGAGGGGCATGATCAACAGCACAAGAGAAGTGATAATGCCCTTACACAGGTCTTTGGTGAGGCCGCACCTGGACTACTGTGTTCAGTTCTGGAGTCCATATCTCCAAAAAGGATAGAGATAGAATGGAAGTGATCTAGAGAAAGGCAACCAAAATGGTGTGGCATCTGCACTGGAAAACATGAGATAAGACTGAAGGATCTAAATAAGTATACCCTAGAGGAGAGGAGATATGTTACAGACTTTTAAATATCTGAAGGGTATTAATGATGCACAAGAATCAAACCTTTTCCAATCAAAAGAAAGCTGTAGAACTAGGGGACATAATATGAAACTCCAAGAGGATAGACTCAGGAAATATCTCTTCATGGAAAGGGTGGTGGATGCATAGAATGCCCTCCTGGAAGAGGTAGTGAAGACAAGGGCAGTAATGGAATTCCAAAAGGCATGGGATAAACTCAAAGGATCCCTAATGGCTAAAGAATGGAAATGAAGCAAAGGGGTAACCTGTGTTAACTGGGGTAACCTGCACGGAGGGGCAGTTACTACCCTTAACCGAAAGCATGGAGGTAACCTGCTCAGAGCAGCAATTACTATCCTAGGCATCTTGCTGGGCAGACTGGATGGACCACTTGGGTTTTCTTCTGCCATCTCCTACTGTGTTACTATGACATACCTAATTCATTTCTTATGAGGTGGCTATCACCCATACATTAATAGACATGCATTTATTATTGTTGTAAGCTGCTTAGAACTTTAGACTGTGCAGCCTATAAATACTTTAAATAAATAAAATAATTTAAGGGAGTTATCCTTATCTCCATTGATAAGTTTTGGACAAGTTCCTGGAGGAAAAGTCTATAAACCTTATTAAAGTGGACTTGGGGAAATGCATTGCTTATCCGTGGGATAAGCAGCATGGATTCTATTTAGCCCTTGGGATCCTGCCAGTACTTGTGTCATGGATTGGCCACTGTTGGAAACAGGAGACTGGGCTTGATGGACCTTTGGTCTGACCCAGTATGGCAAATCTTGTTTTTAGGTATATTCAGATGTTTCTCATGAGTTATAAAACCTCTGCATTGTAGAAGTCAATTGGATTGCAATATTGCTTTAAAATCGGGTTCCTTTCTGCCAGAATAATGACATTCTTGCTTATTCTGATCAAAGATAATCTCACCTGCCACAAGAAAAAAAACTTATGTCTTGCTTTTCCCCTTTATTATGAAAAATCTCTTCCCCACTAGTTCTACATGAGCGTTGGCTGGGCTCCCTGACGTTGATGACTTTTCTGTGAATCTTTAGCGCTACTTGTGAGATGTTGTCCAGTCGGCCCTGGTTACTAGTACCTGTGACCACACCACCACCACCACCATTACTGCTACGACTCTTAATTTTTTCTTTAGCGCTACAAGAAGTACCTCTAGAGCTTTGAACCCGGTGCCTGATCCTTGCCTGGCAATTCCCAGCCTGGAACATCCCACTGGCATTTCTTATTTATTGCTAATAGTGTAATGAAACTCGAGGGGTTAACAATTTTGATATCAGTGTTTTGTCCATGAAGGGTCCCGGACAGGATGGCTTGATTAAGTACGGATGACCTCAGTTGCTTGTTCAACCAATGAGATCAGTTGCCACTGTACAGCGCTGCGGTCTGGTTTCAGAGTCGTATGCAGCAATATTTTCGTCAAAATGTATTCAAAGTTCACGATTAGGCACAACACTTGTCCGTTTCTTCGGCTGGTCTCAGTACAATTCTTAAGGTTCTCTTTTTAAATACTGCATTTGAGCACCGAGAATGCTATATAATATGTGGGATTAGTTCATGGCTTGAAGAAGTGTGGGGCGAGGGGAGCTTTAATTGATTAGTGCACCATAGGGGCCTGATAAATTAAAACTTTTCCTCCATTCTGTGTCTATAGGGGGGGGGGGAAGCATAATGAACCAGACCCTATATGTTGCAGCAAGCTCTTGCAATGATAATTTTTTTTGAGGGGTGGGGAGGGAGGATTTAGGAAAGCAACCGTAAAGGTAAAGGGATAACGGGTTTAATCTACAGCTTGGACCATGCTGTCACTTTTCTTCTCCTTTCCTCCATGATCACGTTTGCTGGAAAAAAAAAAATTAAAAAAAACCCCGATCAGTAATGTGTGAAAACAAAAATCGAGGATCAAACCTCAAAGTCCTTGGAGTAGCTTAATTGAGATACCTAGCTTTTAATAATAAAACAGATGCTAGTGTAAACAGAACTCATTTATCCAGTGAACATTACTGTATTGGGTTTCTAATGCCATCTCGCTCTCTCTTTTTTTTTCGCTGCCCCCCGGAAGACTGAGGATAATGTCTCTGGAATACATGATGATCTGGGTAGTTGGGCTGCGATACGATGCTGCTGCCGTGGCTGTTGTTACTGTTTCTGCCGCTGTGAGTGTGTATGTGTGTGTGTGTGTGTGTGTGTGTGTGTGTGTGTGTGTGTGTGCATTGAGGCATCTCTGCACTGCAGCCTCCTCCTACATTGAGAGAGAGCGAGAGAGAGAGAGAGAAATACACAGAGGCTTGTTGCGGCACAAGGCACCGACCCCCTTGGAAGGGAAAAAAAAAAATCCTTCTAAAACGCTCCTTCAAGAGCTGCAGAAGGATCCTTGAGAGAGTGCTCCCCCCAGAAAAAGCAGGGAGACGGCTGGGCAGGATGCTCAACAACCTGACAGACTGCGAAGATGGGGATGGGGGTCCAAACCAAGGTAAGTGATGGAATTCTGTCCTAGGCGACACGAGAGAGAAAACCCGTGTGCAAGCAAGTGGAAAGCTTGCTGGCTACCCGGGTAGCAACCAAAGGGAAATACCCCCCCCCCCCCCCCAAAAAAAAAAAACAAACCCAAAAAACATATTGGTGCTTTATGTGCTACTGTTTGGGTGCAGCGGAAAAGAGAACTCCGAAATATCATTAGCTCATAAATTCTCACTTGACAAGACAATCTGCAGAGCACAGTCTGAGACTGCACACACGTATTTAGCGGCAGAAGGAAATAAAATATGGATTTCACCAGAAAGTTGCATCCAGCAGTAGTTTAAGGGGACAAATCCAGCCCAGGAAATCAGCTTTAATTATGTAAAAATGTACATCTTTGCCCAGGTGAAACAGGCACTGTAAATGCTCCCTCTCAGGCTGCAAGAGGAAGAGGAAGATCTGTCTTGAAATTAGTGATGCAGATTGAGAATTCCTTAGGCGGAAATTACATGCGGCATGATTCCTCTGTTGTGAAGAAAATGTAATTTTTGTTCCAAGACTACAGCGCTTTTTATAGCTGGGATTTGTCAATGGAATGAGGTGCTATATATGACATAAGCTATGTCTTTTTTTTTTTTTTCTTCAGCAGACTGTCTTTGCAGAGATATCTGGGTCTATGAGCTGATGTACTGCAGTGGGGGCCCCCAGAGCTCATAGAGGAGTAGCCCCTTTTGCACCGTGCATGTTGCTGAGACTGGCCGTGGTGCAGGGGCTGGAATCAGGCTCTGGACGCTGTGTGTACGGTGTAGGGCAGTATCCGTGGTGCTCAGACTGGTCCCTCCGGTTGTACTGTCTGTGCTACCAGCGGCAGCACTCGCCGTGTGCTGTCCATGGTGCTGGAACCAGATTCTCTCTCTGGCCTGTGTACAATTTTGAAACGTAACTCTTTTCTTAAAATGTTTTCCGGGGCCATGTGTGTTATGGGCTGGTATGGTTCAGAGGTCAGTTTTTCTAGGCACCGTCTTTGGGGCCGTAATAAGGTTCTTTAGGTCCCATCTATGATCCTTACAGTAGTGTAATGTGGGCTTTCTATTCACTGTACATGTTGCTGAGATTCGACTTTCCATGCACTGTTCCTGATACTGGGAATCAAGCTTTGTATATACTGTCCATAATTTAAGGCCAGATTTTTGTCCATGGGACAAGGCTCTCTATCTGTGGTTCATGGATACTAGGTTCTCTATCCACTGTTTGAAGGAAACCGTCTCTCTATGAATATTGCTGGAGATATTTCTCAATGCAGTGCATTTGATACTGGATCATACTCTCTTGTCTGTTCTCTCTGATTCTGTAACTTTGTCCCTATGTACAATATAATGGTACTAGGACTGTTCTTTTTAGTGCTATGATCCTGGCTTTATATGTTTTATTTGTCATACTAAACTAGGAGATGTCTGTCTCTGTGCTATTCATATCATTGGTACTAGACTCATCCTTCTGTATCCCTACCATATAAGAATCTTGTTCTCTGAGTAGGGCCTGTTGTTCCTCAGACATAATAAAAGATGCATGGACAGGTCCTTTTGTGTGTTGGTTTTGATAAGAGTCTTTACACCAACCATGGTTCTGGAACTGGGTTCTGTACACTTTTGATGTGCAGAGATTACTTCATGTCTTTCCTGCTGCGGTATTGGAACTGAGTACTGTCCATGATGCAGGGAATATTCTCTTACTGTGAAATGATTGGACTTAGTAGCATTGTAAAACAAAAAAATACTGGCATTGAGTTCCTATTGTCATGTGTTGGAAAAGGTCTGTTGGAACTGAGCTATGTGTACTTAATTATCAAATGACTTTGGTTAAGTAAACTTTCATGTTCTAGATATATGAGTGATGAAGCTGGAAATTAATGTTTTCTTTATGACCCTATTCCTGTTCAAATACAAGTCAGGGCTGTTTAACGTGTAGGAAAAATGCAGGGGCATTGCATGTTTATATGTCCTGTAATCCTGCTCTGATCAGGATACCTATGTGACATCCAGGGTATTAGATTCACATTTCTTTCTTCTGTGATGTTAAAGTCAAATTATTTGTGAAATGGGACTACAATTCTCATGTGTGAATTTGCTGTCCATGTGCTCTTAGTAAATTCTATTATTTCTTAATATATTTTCTTCTTCTATTCCTTAATCATTTTATCTATTACTTGGGCAGCACATGTACAATTTGTCATGCTAATAAAGTTTTCTGAATTTGATTTCTTTAGTGGTGGGTTCAAATTCTGTGTGCCTAATTTATGGTGCTAGGGCTTAAACTCTAACTTGTGCACAGAGGAGACTCTTTACTTGCTGTCTCTAATGAGGAGACTGGACTCTCCTGTGAAAGCTGGGATACCAGGTTCAAGATTTGCTTGAGTTGTCTTGTTGTGATGTAATAATGTGAATTATTATATGCCCTCTGTAGCACTGGGAGCATAACTTTTCCATGCTGCTTGTGTCATTCTAATACAGTGTAGTACATTTTATATACTATCTTTAATAGAAAAGTTTCCCAAAATACTTTACAAGAAAATGAAATCTACTTAATGAAAGTAATTTTGTGACAGCCTGCATAGGGCTGAAGTCATGCAGCTCAGTTTTTATGCAGGTAAGAAGGCTTTGAAATTGAACAGATGCATGTGGAACCCAGCACAGCCTATGCATACACATCTTCTCATGCTTGGGAGCAGGTGGAAATGTGTGTGCATACATTTACACACATACTTTGAAAAATCAAAAGCATGCATGAAAAATGGTTTCCCATCCTAGTTCAAACCCCAATAAGCCTCTTTCTGGTATGTATAAAATAACATGCAAAATTTCTCTTGCACATACTTTTACACATGCAACCCCCTGGGCAAGTTTCAAAAGTTGATTTATGTGCATAAAACTGAGTTTTGTGTGCACAAATGCTTTTGAAAATCAGGCCCAATATATAAAGTAAAATACAAGGTCCATATTCCAAAGCATTTAACAGGCTAACTCAGAAGTTAGCTAGCTAAATGAATATTTGGGCACTTATCCAGCTAACTTCTAGCCGGTTAATAAGATAACTGGCTAGAATTTAGCCGGCTAAATTAGGGGCATTCTAGGAGTGTAACCAGGAGGAGTTCAGATATTCAGAGTTAGCCAGATGACTTAGCCGGCTAAGTCTGGTTGGGCCAAAGAACTGTCCTAAAATTAGGCAGCTATAGTTAACTGGCTAACTTTAAGGTAGCCAGCTGTATTCACTAGTGTGGTTTCACTATTGAATATACCTCCAAAGTTAGCCAGATAAGTTTGTCCAGCTAACTTGTTAGCTGGACTATGTCTGAATATGGGCCTCTACATATCTACACTTCAATAAATCAGAAGAAGAGATGAATCTTGAGGTGGGATTTGAAAAGGGGGAGAATGTTGGTGAGTTGAAAGGACATTGATAGTACATATCCTATGCTGTGTACAGGAAGAAAGAAAGCACTGCCACCATCTGTGGCTCGAGTATGTGTTGAAGGAAAGGGAAGACAAGTTAGCTGAGCAGAGGGAAAAAGGATAATGATTACCATAAGGTTAGTGAGGTAAGCCTGAGTAAGCATATGAAGGATTTGGAAAACAAGGAAGGTATTTCTGAACAGCATGATGAAAGAAACTGCTTAGCATTCTCTGATAATTTAGATGATATAGCCCCAATCTTTGAGATGCATGTGAAGACAAGCAGCACACTTATGATAAATTGTGCGTGATGATGGTGCCAATTTCTCTATGTTCTAGTTGTGATACAGATGTTTGACTCTTCCCAGACTCTTTCTTGGATTTCAGGTATCTAGGTAGGGCATTCAGATTGAGCTTTCTATTTATTGTCCATAAGGCAGTGTATGTATTCCCCTGATAGTGGAACAAGCTGTGAGTGGCAGACTGGATGGACCTTTGAATCTTTATCTGCCTTCATAATACTATGTCACTATGCATATTGCCCTTGGTGGGGAGTTAGTCTCTCTCGGGCCAATTTTAAAAAGGCCACGCACATAAAAACTGGGGTTTATGCCCATGATTGTGCCTTGTGCATGCCGCATACATTTTAAAATGGGCCCAGCCACGCCGTAAACCCAGTACACACACAAGTGCAGGGCCCAAAAAAAAAAGGGGCGGGGCAGGGTCTGGGCGGGGGAGGGGCGGGGTGGGATGGAGGCCAGCTGGGGCAGCGGCCATTAGCCACTGCCCAGGGAAGCGCGTGCCAGCAGCCAGCCGGCATGTGGAAACTGCTTCTGCTCCGGAGGAGCAATAAGTGGTAAAATAAAAAATGTTCAGGTAGCTAGGTAGGGTTTAGGAGTTGGGGTGGAGAAGGGAAAGGGAAAGAAGGTTAGGCAGGGGGGGTAGGGAACTGGGGGAGGCCTAACTGCATCACAGTGCATATTTCTTAAAAACGTTCCCCCTGCGCGCACCGCCTTCACATGCGCACATATAATCTTAAAATCTGGCATGCATGCGTGCATGATGCTCAGATTTTATAACATACACCTGCTGATGCACACATGTTATAAAATCGGCGGGTCCATGTGCGCACGCCAGGAACCACGCATACATAGACGACCATGCGTTGCTTTGAAAATTTACCTCACCGTGTCTATGGTAGAGTGCTGTAAACTAGCCTTCTAATATAATGCACATGTATGCCTTTTGAGTTAGAGCTTAGGAGTTGTGTTTGCATTCTGTTGGCCTTGTCAGATATATAAGGATTGAAAACTTTATGTACTTATCCAACAAAGTAAATAAACTCTCTATTGATATATATTATATGTTGACTATAATACTGGAGTAGGGCTCTGTATGTTCTGTGCATGGTAGCAAAGCTGGTCTCCCAAGTCACTGTATAGGATATGGGGCCAGGTTCTCACCCATTGTTTAGAAAATCTCTTTATTTATTGTTCAGGATTCAAGGTTATGCTTTTTGTGCCTTACTATGTTTTTTCTATTCTGAATTTTATTTTTACATCTCTGAAAAGGTATTAAACTTCATTGTTCATTTTTACGGAGCCATGCAGTCTATTTTTGTCCATGGTATTGGGATTTGGTTCTTAGAAATAAGGGCCCCTATGATATTTAGATCAGTAGTTCCCAACCCAAACTTTGGAATTGCTTTCTTTGTATATCTGCTTAGCAGAATATATTTGCTAGAAATATTTTAAATAAATAAATAAACACAGTAGTTTGTCTGATAAGTAGGCTACCTGAATGTAAACCGATGTGATATCTCAGATCAAATGTCGGTATATAAAAATAATAAAATAATAAAATAAATAAATAAATACATATCCATAATGAATTTGCATGATGACTTTGTATGTTGCATTTGCATACGATTCTAGTTTATAGTCAGTGTTCATACACTGGTTAAGCTGAAAACAAACCTGTATGCATCTTTAAAACACTGGAGTTTGGCAGCCTTGCTTTTAGTCCATCGAGATCTCTCGTCAGTGTTTTCAGTATCCCTTCTTCCCGTGTGATGGCACGCAGTGGTATACGACACATGGACAGTGCCCTATCTATGGTGCTGGGACTGAGATCTAGGGATGTGAATCATTTTAGGACGATTAAAATTATCGTCCGATAATTTTAATATCGTCTTAAACCGTTATGGAACACAATACAATACAGATTCTAACGATTTATCGTTATAAATCGTTAGAATCGTGAGCCGGCACACTAAAACCCCCTAAAACCCACCCCCGACCCTTTAAATTAAATCCCCCACCCTCCCGAACCCCCCCCCCCAATAACTTAAATAACCTGCGGGTCCAGCGGCGGTCCGGAACGGCAGCGGTCCGGAACGGGCTCCTGCTCCTGAATCTTGTCGTCTTCAGCCGGCGCCATTTTCCAAAATGGCACCGAAAAATGGCGGCGGCCATAGACGAAAAAGATTGGACGGCAGGAGGTCCTTCCGGACCCCCGCTGGACTTTTGGCAAGTCTCGTGGGGGTCAGGAGGCCCCCCACAAGCTGGCCAAAAGTTCCTGGAGGTCCAGCGGGGGTCAGGGAGCGATTTCCCGCCGCGAATCGTTTTCGTACGGAAAATGGCGCCGGCAGGAGATCGACTGCAGGAGGTCGTTCAGCGAGGGTTCCGGCGCCTCGCTGAACGACCTCCTGCAGTCGATCTCCTGCCGGCGCCATTTTCCGTACGAAAACGATTCGCGGCGGGAAATCGCTCCCTGACCCCCACTGGACCTCCAGGAACTTTTGGCCAGCTTGTGGGGGGCCTCCTGACCCCCACGAGACTTGCCAAAAGTCCAGCGGGGGTCCGGAAGGACCTCCTGCCGTCCAATCTTTTTCGTCTATGGCCGCCGCCATTTTTCGGTGCCATTTTGGAAAATGGCGCCGGCTGAAGACGACAAGATTCAGGAGCAGGAGCCCGTTCCGGACCGCTGCCGTTCCGGACCGCCGCTGGACCCGCAGGTTATTTAAGTTATTTGGGGGGGGGTTCGGGAGGGTGGGGGATTTAATTTAAAGGGTCGGGGGTGGGTTTTAGGGGGTTTTAATGTGCCGGTTTTTCGATTTTTCGATTTTTAACGATTTTTAACGATTTTTCACGATATTTTACCCCCCCAAACGGCAACAATACGATTCCCTCCCCCTCCCAGCCGAAATCGATCGTTAAGACGATCGAGGACACGATTCACATCCCTAGATCTCCGAGAGCTCCCCAAAGCTTTGCAACTATGCTGTCTGTATCTGTCCATGGTGCTGAAAGTTAGTCCTGCTGTGCTGTTGACAGTGTACAATGATATTTTTGAATAATTTATTTAGACTGTTTCTGTATTTTTTAAATTGTTCTTAGAGAGGTACTTGAAGAAGAAAGTTATCATAGTTAGGTAGCAACTTGGTTTTCTAATTTTCATTGTCAGTCCCTTGTGGTCAAATTAATAACTGAGCATAAACCTCAGCTGCATTGTGTAGAGAATCTTTTGTCATTTCCCTCCATCCCAGCCGTTCACACCATGAGCACACATTGTAAAAGGAAGACAGATAGCATTCACTATTTACTGCCCCAAATAATAAACCTTCAAAAAAGAAGGTTTCACTCAACGCACAATTAAACTCTGGAATTTGTTGCCAGAGGATGTGGTTAGTGCAGTTAGTATAGCTGTCTTTAAAAAAAGGATTGGCTAAGTTTTTGGAGGAGAAGTCTATTACCTGCTATTAACTGAGTTGATTTAGAAAATAGCCACTGCTATTACTAGCAATGGTAACATGGAATAG
Source organism: Rhinatrema bivittatum (assembly GCF_901001135.1). Lineage (NCBI taxonomy): Eukaryota > Metazoa > Chordata > Amphibia > Gymnophiona > Rhinatrematidae > Rhinatrema > Rhinatrema bivittatum. Next base: position 40,474,181 of record NC_042622.1, on the reverse strand, counting down.
ACTTAGTTTTTGGGTACTTTCCAGGTTCTTATGGCCTGGATTGGCCACTGTTGGAAACAGAATGCTGGGCTTGATAGACCCTTGTTCTGACCCAGTATGGCATGTTCTTATGTTCTTATGAAGGGTTAACAAGTAATGAGGGTTTTTGTTATCAAAAGTCTGTTGTGCTAAGATGCTGGTTGAGATATTTCTGTTTTCATTTTCTTATGGTTAGCATTTATCATATTTCCGTTGTGGTGAGAAACTGATTTAGCTATAATGGGATTTTTCTTGTTTTCCCAGTGTAGTAGTACTTCTATGAATGTGGGTTTTCTTTTCCTGTTTCAGGTGTACCAGGCAGCTTGAAGCTGTCCTCATACTTGTCAAGAGATGTGCTAGAAGGAGTTTGGATTCAATTTATTTTGGGAATATTAATTGTACTACCAGACCTGTCTCCATGTTACTGAATTAAACTTTTTTATTGAATAAGAGCTGCTGTTCTTGCAATCTGCACATTTTTTCAACAATAATGTTTTTTTACTTGTTAATCTAAAAATGAGACTTGTATATTACATTTTTCTGTCTTACTGGTATGGGAAGTCTGAAAGCAAAATTGTGGCTTACAAATGATTTCTAGTATTTATTTAAAGATTACAAAGTGATCACTCTCCTGGGTGTGTTTGCTTTGATTCTTCTCAGGAAAACATATTTTTTATTTGGAATTTACTGAAAGGCTGGACTATGATTCCGGGCTTTTCTTCCTCCTGGCTTCAGTGATCTAACTATGGTGCTGAAGTAAGTGTTAGCATATCATTAGATGCTGTGGCTTTCTGAAGGCTTCAGTACATTTTTAGTTTTGAAATTCTCTGTTGAGCTAGTTATCTGTCTTGTATGACAATAGGTTATGTAAGTTTTGTTAGAAAAGAGTAATTTTGAAGTCTGTTAATTGACTGTTAAATTGAGACCTCTCTCTCCGTCCTTAAGAAACTATATCTAGCTGTTTCCAGATCAACTCTACTCACACCCACACACCATTACACCCTTCTGCAATAACTTAGGAATAGCGAAGGCCACATGGATTATGTGCTTGGTTGGACAGCACTGGAATATACGTTATCCCCACTCCCATCTCTCTGGCTCCCTTTTTTTTTTTTTTTTACTGTCTCTCATTTACTGCATCTTGCCAGCAGTTGAGATAGTATTGCATGCTTAATGCAGTGCTTACAGAACAGTAACAGCTGTATGCCTTTGATGCAAAGGATTTGGAAAGAAAGGCCACAAAGGCCTCATGCTGAGGACCCCCTGGTACTGAAAATGATCTTTCACACATGGGCTTCAGCATAAATCAGAGATGTCAAGAAATCATGCAGCCCTTTTTTCAGCCACTCCACAAGTTGCCTGTAAATTAATGATGCTTTAGTTATGACTATCTGCATTTGGCCTTAAACATTCCCTTGGGCATTGTCTAATAAATTAGACTTGCTACTGAGACCTTTCTGCTTTCACTTTAGGACATAAGTAGTTTCTAGTGTAAGTGCAAAGCTGGGATTGCAGGACACGTTTACCGCTCTGTGTATAGAAGAGCCAAGACAAGCCAAATTATGTCTGATAGCAATCCTTTGCATTCTTTAAGAATCTGTTTAACCAGAAGACAGCCTAAAATATGACAAATATGTTGTCAGTCTGGCAGTGAATTTGGACTTGCTTTCTTTATGAATACTTTACTACTGTTTATTATATGTTGTGGTTAAATTATTAAACCATCTTTACTCTTCACTAGATATCAGTACAAGAACAGTGAGAAGCAGCCTGAGTGCAACGGATTCAGTCTAAACAGAGCTGAAGAGGGTTCCTTGGGCTCCAGTCAGTAACCCAGTTATGGCTCCTGTACTTTCATTACTCTTTACCCCTGCCCTGTATCTGACCCTCCTCTAGTCTTGGGTCCTGGGTGATTGGCCCAGCTGCCCTTTCCTTAATCTGTCACTGGATATAACGGCTTGTAGTGAAGTGAAGTGCAGTGCAGGCAGGAAACCTGATTTAAGGAGGAAGAAATTTGGCTTAACGTTCTTGGTTTGATATCCTCACTTCTGTGTGAAGTGACTAGTGCTATCTGACATTACAATTCCTCATCATGGAAACAGGGAGTGAGGGGAGAATAGAGAACTTCAACAGTGCTGTCCCTTGACCGTGGTTTTTAGGGAATCAGAGGTAATGTAGGAACTGGTTGTGGCACAGCGTAGAGTCTGGAAAAACAGAAAAGAAAGGGGAAACTATGCTTTCTGAGGTTGTCTCCTTACCTGTATCCACCCTTAGCAATTGTATTTATCCTGTTGCAATACTTTCATTTTTTAATGAAATTGACCCTAGTGGCATATAAAAGACCTGTCTGTCCATTTGGACCAGAATGGCTATAGGGAACCAGTCTGTGTTACTGAAAGGCATCCTTAACTCCTGCAGTTTAGGGAGGTGGGTGGTGCCTTACAAACCAACATGCAAACATGTTACATGTTAGGATCTCTCCAATCCTTTGGCCATTGCCTTATCAGGGGAATTCAGGATTCAGACTGTTAGCTCTGAACACCAGAGTAAAGTGAATGGGAAATAAGCAAATTAGGGAAAGAGAGAAGGGACAGATTATAAAGAGGGAGAGAGCAGCATGAAGGTGAAGGAGTAATCTATTGGTTAGAGCAGTAGACTGAAAACCAGGGAAGGCAGGATTCAAATCCCATTGATGCTCCTTGTGATCATGGGCAAGCCACTTCACCCATCCTGATTTACTAAGAGCGTGCTCCCTTTCTACGTCTGTGGGGAAAATGCTTAGTAAATGAGGCTCTTGGATTGTAAACCCTCAGGGAACAAGGAAAATACCTATTGTACCTGAATGTAACTCATTTTTGAGTTATCAAGGAAAAGTCATGAGGTAAATATAAATAAAGAGGGATAGTACATGAGCTAAGAGACATGGATCCTGTCAGAATGCCTGTTAGGACAGGCAAGTGCAGGAACTTACAAACTGGTAGGGGCTGGAGTTAAAACATGAAGAGGATAACAATGTGAGAAAATAGTGTTTGCAGCACTAAGCCTGGGTTCTGGATTTCTGCCTGCTGCTGGTAGAAGGGAATTTTCAGTATTACGGCTGTAGAAATGACCTGATTTCATTGAACAAGGAAATTGCTGATGAATAGCTGTCTGTCTGCTACCATATCTTTTATGTAGCAATTAATTATAATATTTGATAGAAACCCAGGGATGCCAGGATACGTTTACAGTCACAGGACACACTGTACTAACTTGTGTAGAGAAAGGTGGGCAGGTTCCCAAAAGATCTGACCTTTTATAGACTGTACAAAGATTTGTGTCTGCCAGGTTCAATATTATTCTGTCTGCCAATGGTGAATTACTTAATGTCATAAGGGGGCACCCAGATACACATGTATTCCCTTTAGGTCCATGATATCATTCACTGTTTTCTTTAAATTATCCAAAAATATTACCTAGAGAATCACATTAAATGGAAGGTTCCAGAAACATGATTGTTGCTTTTTCTTAAAATCTAATAAATATCATTTTAAAAAAATATAATCCTCTTTTGTTTTCCACATATTCAGTGTAGTATATTGCCTTTTAGAGCCCCCAGAAGGTTGGGAACATTTTGTTTGTACTTCTGTATATTTTCACTTTTTTGCTACTTGGCTTGATTGACAGAAGAAGGGTAGGGACGTTTCTCCAGGCTGAACTCCTTGAGGGCCCCGTAAAATACAACAGGGTTACTGAGCTGTGAGATATCATTCCTTGTCATCCTAATCTGCCCCTTTCATTCTTCTGCATCCCACGCACCAAGCCCCACACACACACACACACACACACACACACACACACACACCACACCTCCATGACAGCTGCACCTGGATATGAATTGTCAACCAGAGGTCCAAACCTCGGGCTTTTGAGCCACATGTGATCCCATCTCGCAAAGATTAAAGATTGACCCCTGGCCCCAAACTGGAAGAGCATTAATTAATAAGAGAGCTTTTGAAATCCTCAGCTCTGAACATTGACTGATCAGATGCAGCAACATAATCTGTCTTTAGAGAGAGAGAGAGAGAGAGAGGGGAGATCCCAAAAGCACAGTTGGTCAGATGTGGGTCAGGCAGTGACAGAAGGAGAATGCATTGCAAAATTCCATTCTAGGGAAAGAATCTAACCCCAGTGACAGCCTAGTGAGAAAGAATCTCATCCCAGAATCCTATCACGTGGAGAAAATCTAAGCCCGAATTCCTCCCTGGTGTTAAGAGAATCTAATCCCAAATGTAATTTAGTGTCAGGTAATATAACCTGTAATCTAACCCCAGTGGGAGGATCAAACCTTGAAGCTCACATTTACAACAAAGAACCTGACCCCAAATTTTACCCTCATAACAGAGAATCTAGTCCTAGAATAGTACTGTGATGACAAAGAATCTCATCTCAGAATCATACCCTAGTGACAGATATTCTAACCACAAATCTTATCTTAGTGACAATGAATCTATCCCCAAAGTCCACTTTTGTGACACCGAATTTAACCCTTGAATTCCACCTTATTGACAGATAATCTATCCTTGAATCCCATTCTAGTGACAGAACATTTAATCAAAGAACTACATCCTGGTGACAGAGATCTCTCTCCAGGACCCTCGTTAATGACTGAAAATCTAACCCCAAATCCTACTCTAGTGACAAAAAAATATCTACCCTCAGATGCCACCCTAGTAACAGAGAATCTAACTCCAAATCTCATTTTAGTGACAGAGCATCTTACCCAGAATCCCACCTTGATGACAGAGAATTTAATGTCAGAAACCCAGCTTGGTGACAGAGAATCTAATTTCAAACATCACATTCTGGTGACGGAGGTTTTCACCCCAGAATCCCAGCCTGGTGACAGAATCTAATCCCAGAATTGTGACCTGCTCTACTGATAAATCTTTATTCCCGTCTGTGATTGTAGTAGTTCTTGCTTATGCAAGTACCATAGCAGCATTGCCTTGGGTATAGTCCCTGCATGGCACTGTGGAAAGTCTTTATTCCTGACTAAAGGTGGAATCAGGGTGGCACCACTGAAGATGGTGTGTTTTCTGCATAGGCTGCTTTCGCTGTGGTACTATTGTGGATTCAGTATTTCCAGCACATGCTGGCATCACTGTGGCACTGAGGATGGAGGGAAGGAGGGAAGGAGGAGGTGCTGCTATCACCATAGCTGGGGATGCCATGTTCCATGCTGTGTCTGGTATCACCGTGATATTTCTGATGAGGGGGGGGGGGGCTATTTCTAGCATAGGATGGTATTCCCATGGCACTACCATGTATGTGGCATGAAATATGAGGCATTTTTTCATTGTGTTCTCTCTTTTATTTTCTCTGCCTCATCCTTGTCCTTGTTTTATTCCTGGATTCTGGCAGAAATCCATTGTCCCTGCACTGCCAAAATGAAAAGAAATGCTCCAAGAGGTTTAAAATTAATCCACTGTACTGTAGGAGAAAGTCAGCAAGAGATAGATAGAGAAAATAAATACAAATGGCCAAAAGAAGAAATAAAAATATGTTCCTCCTTTTTTAAATGAAATTATAAATCATACTTCTTCAAATACACTTGAAAGATAAGGAAATGGAGAACATACAAAACACAACATTTTACAGAGAGCTAGATTCACCATTTTGCTATAAATATTGCGAAAATAGCGCCCATGATAAAAAAAAAAAAAAAGGAGGGAGGAGCATGGTTAGCATAATTTTCCTGATACCGCATCGCATTTACCGCATTATCAGCCAAAAAGTGGTTGAGAGAAAGAGAGAGAGAGTGAGAGTGAAAGCGAGGCTCACAAAAAAGTTAACTATTTATACCCTTGTAAGAGGGGGCACTAGTAACCCGGGGTGAGGTTTGGGGGTGGATTTTAGGGGGCAGTTTTACATGCACAGTCATACATACAAACAGCACAATTAAGCAAGGTAGAGAGTAAATGGTACAAATCTACTCTTCTTTTACCTTTCATCACTCCAAATCACATTAAATCTTCACTGATGGGAACTGTGCTGTTTGCACGTTTGTGCATGTAAAACTGCCCCTCCAAAACCCACTTCACCCCCCACAAACCTCACCCCGAGTTCATAATGCCCCCTCTTACAGTGGTATAAAAAGTTCAATGATAAGTGAGCCTCCATAGAGGCTCTCGCTCTCCCCCGCCCCTGGAACTAGCATTTGTGATAAATACTGATAATGCACAGCTAATGCAGGCATAACACACAGAAAAAGGTGTAGTTATTTACTGTGTTACTTTATTGCACGCCACATTAAACACCCCCTCATTTCCATTTACTCCTCCCACTCAAATACTAATTTTAAATAAGCATTTCACAATGCAGTATTTATTGCATGCATTATGGTGTTATCGCACGCGTTAGGGCCCTAACACACACGATAATACCCTCACGCATTTTTATAAATGACCCTGAGAGATCCAAAGAACTATCCCAATCTCTCTCTCTCAGCCCATAAATAGAAGGGGACTCTAATTAGGAGATTAAGGCTGATATCCCTAATACAAATGCAGGTAAAGAACATAAAAAAAAAAAAAAATGAAAACAGCTAGAAAGGCTGCAACCCATTAGCATTTATCCATTTCTCTTACCATAAGATGATATCTCATGGCACAAAACTAGTCCCTGCAGGAACATTTATAAAGACTGTAGGATTCAGGAAGCACCTAATTTGTATGGGATCATAAAAGATACAGTGATTATTTCTATATCTAATCAAACACTTGCATGGAAAATGCAACAAGACATCTGGGCCAAGGGACAAAACCCCTTGGTATATTGTTTGTGTGCTATGCCTAGCATCAGGGAATACCCATACCTTTTGTCCTATAAACATTTTATCCTTGTTTCCTAAAGAGCAACCTAAGAATCCATTCCCTAACTGGTTACAACATGTAGGTAACCAGAAGGGTCAATTTATAAGTCCATTCTTCAGAGTCAAGTTTAAACTATCCACAGATAATTCACTTTGTTCCACAGCCTCTTCATATCGGTCACTGTGCTTCCTTGATAAATTTTTCAATTTCTCCATCTTATTCTGGATTGTGTCACTAACTTGTATCAGATTGGACTTGCCTTTTTGCATAGCTCATCTTCTTGCTCCACATTTTCAGTTTTCCCAGACAGATCTAAAGTATGGATTTTGCTGTTCACATTTCCCAATGTAACATCCACATTTCCAAGACAGTTAGAAACTGAATTCTCCAGAAGAACTATGGCAGTCCAGACTGCATCCAGAGCAATTAGCATGCTTATTTGCTTGGATAAAGAGGCAGCAGCCTGACAAGAACTTTGGCTTCCCTCTTCAAATACGGATGTTTTCTATTGTTCCATTATAGCCCTCTCCCTCTCATGGATAAAGCACATCCATTCAATGCCACTGAAGCACTCCTTGGGAGAGGCTCCCAACACCAAGCTGCTTCTCTTCTCTGACTCCAGCATGTGCTCTCACTGATGATGCATTCTGTTATGCTCGGTGGTCCACAGGATATTTATGGCAGCCAGCACGGTGGACAAACATGGAGCCAGGTCGGACAGTGCAACGTAGTCTAGTAGAGGCTCAGAGGTAGGTGGAGTGGTCAGTGGCAGGCGGAGGTTAAGCAGTGTCAAGATCCAATTCAACATGAAGATGAAGGTCTGATCCATGGTCAAAGCCGGAAGTCCAATCTGATGAGACGAGGGACCACAGGAGCCAGACAAGATGCTGAAGACAGATGAGAGAAGACTGACCATGAAGACAAGAACTCAGTAGACAACATACAGCGGAACAGGAGCCAGGAGTCAAGGAGCAGGAAGCTCCGTATTTCTTCGGCCCGGGCTGGAGGTGAGAGCAGCGGTCCACAGGAATAGCCCAGGATAGAGAAGGGCAATTAGGGGTGACTGCCCTTGGCTCTGCACCATTATGATTGCCCCATCCCTGTGGGAATTATAAGCTTTGCCAGCAAGCCATTTCATCAGGGTTTAACTTCCCTTCTCCCTGACCTTTGCCTGAATAAAAGCATCACTTGTGCTTAAGCCTCTCTGCCTAGGAAAGGATACCTGACTATCATGTATTTCTCTGGCTTGTGCTTGGCCCTGAATTCCTGGGGGAGGGGCTGGGTGTTCCCTAGTCAGAGGCAGGACAAAGTCAGGAGGGATAGAATTCAGCAGCCAATGAAATGATCCGTGCACACCCCCTGACCCAATGCCCAACACCATAATTTCAGCATTCCAGGGCTCCATTGTTGTTTATTCACCCTGGGGTCCATACCCTCCTAAGGTCAGCCCTGAATAGAATTGAAATTATTTATTATTTTAGGATCATAATAATATAATGTACAAGGTAAACAGCAGTGACATCTTTGCTGTGCACACCTGGAAAGAATAGAGAGGATGTGATTTTTTTTCCCCCTTATTTCTATCACTTATTTGTCACTGAGGTTATTCTAAGATTTATGACCCAATTCCAATTCCAGCTGAGTTGACCATATTTTGCACTGGATCCTATCCTGGTTGGTTTCATTGGATGCGATCTCTTCATTTTCAAGCTGGGCATCTTCCCAAAAGGTTCAACTCTCCACTGCAGTAACCTAAATAAGTGCTGAACATTGATATGTTCTATTTGGGCACATTGGAACCTGGTTTTCCAGTCTAACAACATTAAGAAGCAAAGGATGAGAGATATTTAAGGCAGCTTCAAAGAAACAATGAGGTAAATATTCAAAGGGGTAAAAGAACAGTTTACCTGCCTATATCAGTCCTATCCAGTTAAGCGCATTTTTGGTCAGCTGAAGGTTTGCATGGTGTGGATCCCTATGGAAAAGCGGCTTTCTGGAGGGTGTTTTAGAGATCTGGTTGAAACTACAAACATACAGGTAATTAAAAAAAACTGTATATGGGAAGGCTAATATGTGTACTTCAAGGCACCATTGTGGCTGGTGTAAGGGTGCACATGTACATTTAGTCTCATAACAAGCCGATATTCACATGCAGTGTATGTGGGCACCTTGTGTTTGACTGTCAGCTGGATTAGTGCAGGCTAAAAAGGGGGCTCTTAGTGTGCCAGCTAGATGCACTATAATAAATTTACCCCAGGGGGACAACAAAAGAGGCAACCAGTGAGATTCCAAAGGCTGATCTTCTGACCCGCCATAAACAGTCTGGCCACAGAAGAATTAGGCAGGGAGATGACACATTGTATAAGGCAATAGCTTGTTCCATTATTCTGGGACTGCCGTCACATTTCAGGTCATGATTTGACTTTTTAGACAAGCAATGGGAAACAAATGAGGCTCCAGTCATCCATTCCACCATGTGCCAGATTTTACCTGTTTGCTTTCCTGGGTAGGATTATGGCAAAAAGATAAAGATGGTCTCATGGGTGAATCTCCAGCATTTGTTCTGAATAAAATGACATTACTGGAGGAGATCTACAGTGGGTGCTGCCACATTTAAAGAATTCCATGATTTGGTCATGAATTTTAGAGATTCAAATAATTCCCATGAACAGACAAAGCCTCTGCTTTTAAGAACATAAGAACACGCCATACTGGGTCAGACCAAGGGTCCATCAAGCCCAATATCCTGTTTCCAACAGTGGCCAATCCAGGCCATAAGAACCTGGCAAGTACCCAAAAACTAAATCTATCCCATGCTACTGTTGCTAATAATAGCAGTGGCTATTCTCTAAGTCAACTTAATTAATAGCAGGTAATGGACTTCTCCTCCAAGAACTTATCCAATCCTTTTTTAAACACAGCTTCACTAACTGCACTAACCACATCCTCTGGCAACAAATTCCAGAGTTTAATTGTGCGTTGAGTGAAAAAGAACTTTCTCCAATTAGTTTTAAATGTGCCACATGCTAACTTCATGGAGTGCCCCCTAGTCTTTCTATTATCTGAAAGAGTAAATAACTGATTCACATTAACCCGTTCTAGACCTCTCATGATTTTAAACACCTCTATCATATCCCCCCTCAGCCGTCTCTTCTCCAAGCTGAAAAGTCCTAACCTCACTTGTTCCCATCACTAAGTCATTTATAAATATATTAAAAAGCAGTGGTTCCAGTAGAGATCCCTTGGGCACTCCACTGTTCACCTTTCTCCTTTGAGAAAATTGACATTTTGTTCTACTCTCTGTTTTCTATCTATTAACCAGTTCTCAAACCACAATAGACCATTGCCTCCTATCCCATGACTTTTTAATTTTAATAGTCTCTCATGAGGGACTTTGCCAAATGCTTTCTGAAAATCCAGATACACAACATCAACTGGCTCACCTTTATGCACGTTTATTCAAACCCTCAAAAAAATGTAGCAGATTGGTGATGCAAGACTTCCCTTGGCTAAATTCATGTTGGCTTTGTCCCAATAAATTATGGCTATCTATATGTTCATTAATATTGTTCTTTATAATAGTTTCAACCATTTTTCCTGGCAATGACATTGGGCTCACCGGTCTATAGTTTCTTGGATCACTCCTGGAACCCTTTTTAAAAACTGGCGTTATGTTGGTCACCCTCCAGTCTTCAGGTGCTGTAGCTGGTTTTAATGATAGTTTACAGATTACTAATAGTAGGTCTGCAATTTCATTTTTCAATTCTTTTAGCACTCTGAGATGCATACCATTTAATCCAGGTGATTTGCTACTCTTTAGCAGTTTGCCCTATTATATCAACCAGGTTCATTGAGATTTGTTTCAGTTCCCTGAATCATCACCTTTAAATATTACTTCTGACATGGAAAATTCATTTCATCTCTCTGCCATGGCCTTGTCTTCCCTTAGTGCCCCATTTACCCCTTGGTCATCTAATGGTCAAACTGACTCCCTTGTAGACTTTTTGTTTTGAATGTACTAAATTTTTAGTATGAGTTTTTGCTTCCACAACAAGTTTCTTTTCTAATTCTGTCTGTTACGCCTGTCAGTCGCAGTTGGCTGTGACCTCCCATGCTCACCTCTTTTTTCCCTGCTCCATTAAGAATGGGAAGAATGGTGGCTTCTGCCAATCCTCACCAACCTCTCTGGCGTTCCCGGGGCAGCATGGGCGCTGCCGACCGCCATCTTGGACCCGGAATCACCTAGTCATGCACGTGTGCACAAGGGCCTCTTTTGAAGACATCATGGTGGGAACCTCAGGGGTGTCCCCTCCCGATGACGTCAACCTGCTTGCGTATTTAACCCAACCAGCCCTTGCCTTCCTTGAGTTAGTAAGGAGTTCCGTCTTGCTAAATTCTCCTCCTTCAAGGACTTCCTGTTCCTGACTTGGTCTTGGCATCTAGACACTTTGAGTACCCACTCCTCGGGGCTCCCCTGTGTTCCCGGCTATCCGCTCTTCGGAGATCTCTCTCTCTCTCTCTCTCTCCAGGAACCATCTTCTGTGAGTACCTCTACTGACTTCTACTATATGAACTGTACTAAGGATTCCACGTGGTGTACCCCTTACCCCGGGCCACTACCGCCTTCCTTCGGTTGGAGTCATTTCAGCTTTCCTGCACTACAGTATATCATCACACCAACTACAGGAGCCACTTCCGGGTTACGGCATCTCTACCAGTTCTTTAACATCTATTTCACAGACAGCCTCGATGTCTGTGAACACTACCGGATCTGTGTTACTGAGGTGCCTACTCCCGTCTGAGGGGATCTCTGGCATAACCTGCTCCGTGGGCCACTACCGGATCTTCTCATCTGTGGTTACTCTGGGCATTCTCCATTGCTCAGCATTGAACTACTTCGTTGCTATTCTTGGACATTATTGTTTTCTCCATATATAATAAAGTCTTCACTTGTAGCTGTGACCCACGCCACTGAGACTGTGCCTGCTGATGGTGAGGCTCACAGGGCTCCTCCCTAGGGGCGGAGACACCTCTCATCTCAGCCCAGGGTTCACATTCTTCCATAAACAAAACACTGTCTTTGCCTACCTTATCAATGCTTTTCATGTTACTTGCCAGTGCTTATGCTGTTCATTAGAATCCCATTCCCATGTTTTGAAAGTGTTCTTTTCAGCTAGACTAGCCTCTCGTATCTCACCTTTGAACCATGCTGGCAATTATTTGGTTTTCTTTCCACCATCTGGTCTGGGCTTCTAAGAAGGTATTTTTAAACAACATCCATGCTGGATGTAACTTTTGCAGCTGCTCCTTTGTTTTTTTCCTATCCATTTTCTTCATTTTATAATAGTCTCCCTTTTGAAAGTTAAATGCTATCACAGTAGATAGTTTTCCTTAGTGTCCTCCCTCCAGTTATTAAGTCAAATTTGATCTTGTTATGATCACTATTACCAAGTGACCCCGACACCTTTACCTCTTGCACCAAATCATGTGTTCCACTAAGGATTAAGTTAAAAATAGCTCCACCTCTTATACTAACTGCTCCATTAAATTACCCACTTTTGAAATGCTTTATTGCACTCTGTCCTCTCTACATGATTTAAATTAGTAAAGCCTAATAGTTGGATGACCTAGGGATAGTGCAAAAGCTTTTATTTTGACCTTGTACAGTTTCCTGACACTTTCCTCCTTCTCCTTTGGGTTTTGAGCTCCACAGAAACCAGAGCTGGGATTTGGTATCAGGAGCTTTCATTCATATTTATATTTTACATTTGCATTTATATACCACCCTTTTCCCAGAAAGGGACCTAGAGCAGTTTACATCATAAAGTGAGAAAGTATATTTGCAACTACCTGGTGATTTTTAGTTTTCCCAAATTTTTGTATCCCCTCCCAACTCACTAAATCCAGTTTTTGAGCAACAGTCCTTGGCCAGGAGCTGTAAACCAATGTCCCTTCCTTATCCTTGCAATCATGGGTCCTAAATTCAGCCACTAGGTGTCAATGGTGCACAACTCTGACTATTACCCCCTTTAAGGGCTGTGAGTCCTGCCATTATGGCATGTCCAGCTCTGGCTGACCTGGGCAGAAGAACTGAGCTGGGAATCCACCCAAGTCCCTCTATATGGCAGGCCAGCCTGACAGTCTTACGGGTAGATTTTAAAAATGCTGCGTGCGTAAGAAATGGTGGTTATGCACGTGTCTGGGCCTTGTGTGCGCTGCGCGCATTTTCAAAGGGGTCCGGCCACACACCGAAGTGCCAGGCCCAGAGAAAGGGGCGGTCTGGGGGGTGGAGAGGGGTGGTCTAGGGCCAAGGAGGGATGGGGCTAGAGGTGGCTGATACAGCGGCCATTTGCCGCTGTGCTGGGGAAGCGTGCACCGGCAGTCAGCTGGCATGCATAGGTTGCTTCTGCTCCAACGGAGCAGTAAGCAATGAAACAAAAAATAGAAAAGGTAGGAGAAAGGGTTTAGGGGGTGGGGAGGAGAGGAGAGGAGAAGAGGGAGGGAGTTAGGGTAGAGGGGTAGGGAACTGGGAAGAGGGACCATTGCTTCACTGAGTGTAAATTTAAAATTTACCCCCTGCACACGCGAGTTGCAGGCCGCACGCATATGCGTGCGTGGATGTTAAAATCCTAACGTGTGCGTGTTATAAAATAGCCGTGTCCATGTGCGTGTGCCGGGATAAAAATCTACCCCTTAGCAATCAATTTATGTGAGGTGCTATACCCTCAACAGTACCATACAGCCCCATTCTCCAAAGCCCACCAAGCTGGTAAGGCAACCAGATAACTATATCTGGCTATCTTTATCTGGATATTCAGTGGATCCAGATAAGCGTTCCACTGAATATCCATATCTGGATAACTTTAGATCAGCTATTTATGCAGACTGATTTGTCCACATGCATTATGCCAGATAGTTCTCAATATGACGATATCCAGCTAAATATTTTAGCCCACTCTCGCCATGCCTCCATCCCTGCCCCCTTTCTATCTAGGTAACTGTGTCTGCACAAAAGATTGAGGACAAAGTTAACCCAGACAGAGGGGGAATATTTTTAAAACACCAGATTTTTGTGGGTAAAAGTCAATGCTATCTGCTTAAATCTTTTAAATATTGGCCTCATAGTATTTATTATGTAACCCACATTAAAAAGCAAATTCCCAGTTTGATGTTTGTTTTAACTTTTTTTTCTATAAAATTATTCTTTTCCTTTTCTATCATAAATCTGCCATGTAAAACTGGTGTGATATGTCTAATTGAACATCGGTATAGAAAAACAAACAAATAAATAAATGTGCTTCATAGTTTTGCTTATATACCAATAGAACTCACTACAAACCTACATGAAAATAAATATGTATTCATTGTTAAATACTAGCACCCTTTTGTTGATGAAGGAAGAGTGACTCTTGAAAGCTAGTCAAAAATGTTAGTTCATTAAAAAAGGATCACCTTCAACCTTTTTGTTGATCCTTATTTCTCCGTTGACAATAGAGAAAAAGACTTCAAAAGAAGTCATTAAAGAAAAGTATAGACTCCCAGAAGGAGTAATGACAGACAGAGTATTCTATTGCGTGTGGAGGTCACTGTTTCCTCCCATGGGGTCAGTAGGTTTGCAGTATTAAGTGAATGCAGTACTCTGCATTTTTTGCACAATTCCATTCTTAAATGCAGGGGTAATAAATGTATTGATGCTGTCCTGACAACTTTTGTTACCAGAGAAATATTGACCGATCAATAGTTCTTTTTGTCTTGGGTTATGCAATCATTTCTGAATTAATGGGACGTGCATATTTACTCTTGCTTTGCAGTTCTCTGTTACTGTGGTTGTATGAGGATTTGATCCAGTGATCAGTGATTTGCATGCTATTTATCATTCAGATGCTGCCCTCTGCTTTTTTAATTCATTCAGCCACCTGCCATGGAGCCCTGCTAAGCTAATAACACTTTAGATCCCCCGAGAAAGAACAGTACTCTATCATAATGTTCTCCTTACTGTTAGCTGCACCCTGTCCCCAGCTAGTGTTGCCTAACTCTTGTCTGAACTTTGTCCCCATCAACTGTAATTGTCACATGATGTCATACCTGTGAGTGACACGTTCTTGTAATATTCACCTGTATAGATTACAAGATTTTTCTTCCCCTTCTGGAGCTGCAAGACAATTACGTCAGCTCTCTGGGAACTGTATTGTGCTAAACTGGCTGCTGCCTGTCAGAAATTGTAAGAGTGGAAAATAAAGGTTACCATAAGCAAGAAAATAAATTGCTCCAGTCACCAGTTTGACAATGAAGCCATACCTTGATGGTATAAGACTGTTGAGAGCCTTGGAAGGAAAGAATAACTGCGTATCATTTTACATTGGGAAGTAAGCAAGCAAAATGTGGTTTGTACATTTTATTTTAAAAAAGAAAATTAATATTAGAAAGATCTCAACTATCTCATCATCAGGGAAGGGAGGGGTAAGAAAAGTATATGGTGGAGAAAGAGAAAAGAGTAATAATGGTACGATGAATGAAGATAAAGATGATACAGTAGAGTAAGCCTACAGAAAATATGCTACTGTGTCTTCAGAAGAGTGTGAAGCCATCATCATGATAGGGATTCTCCCCTTCACAGACCATCAGGAAATGACATCATACCTAATTGGCTGAGCAGAACTGAAAATTTTGTCATTATAGTTCATATTGGTATGAGCTCTCAATGTGTCGCTCATCATCGGTTCTATTGATACTCAAGACATAAGAACATAAGACTTGACATACTGGGTCAGACCAAAAGTCTATCAAGCCCAGTATCCTGTTTCTAACAGTGGCCAATCCAGGTCACAAGTATCTGGCAGGATCCCAAAAGATCAATAGATTCTATGCTGCTTATCCTAGAGATAAGCAGTGGATTTCCCCAAGTCCAACTTAACAGTTGATTATGGTCTTTTCCTCCACAAACTTGTCCAAACCTTTTTTAAATGCAGCTATCCTAATAGCTTTCACCACACTCTTTGGCAACAAATTCCAGAGCTTAATTATGCGTTGAGTAAAAAAATATTTTCTCTTATTAGTTTTAAATGTATTACCTAGTAACTTCATTGTATGTCCCCTGTTCTTTGTACTCTTTGAAAGAGTAAACAACTGATTAACATTTACTTGTTCCACTCCACTCATTATTTTATAGACCTCTATCATATCTTCCCTCAGCCTTCTCTTCTCCAAGCTGAACAGCCCTAACCTCTTTAGCCTTTCCTCATAAGAAATCATTCCATCCCCTTTATCATTTTGGTTGCCCTTCTCTATGTCTATGTCTGCTATGGCTTTGTCATACCTAAGTGCCCCTTTTACCCCTTGATCACTAATGGTCCAACTGACTCCCTCACAGCTCCCAATTGAAAATGAAGTCCCATTGACATAGATACCCATCAACCTAGTATATTCCAGATGTTAAGGTGCCAGGAATCAGAAAAAGCTTTAATATCCCTACCATACATTTTCAGATACAAGAGGTTCTTCAAGAAGATAGCAACTGTGCAACTTTAGTTGAGGCACTAAAAAAATATGTGGTTGTTCCTATCACTTTGCATATAGCATGTGGCATTTTGGCAGAGCCAGACAGCAATCCACTGAAGGTCCCCAGGCACAATTCTTTTGTAGAAGCAACCGAGTTAGCATTAGTAAAAACTCTCTGCCCCATTCTACTTATGTGTGCTCTATCAATTCAAGCACTTAGTAAATATGTGAAATAATGAGGTTCATAAACAGAATTAGAAAATTCTGCTACATCTTTTTTGAGATGTGGTGACCAGAACTGCACACAATACAATACAAAATTGCCCCATGGAGCAATAGAGAGGCATTATGATATTTGTTTTATTTTCCATTCCTTTCCTAATAATTCCTAGCATTCTATTTGCTTTCCTGACTGCTGCTACAGACTAAACAGAAGATGTCAACGTATTATCAATGATGACGCCTAGATTCTTTTCCTGAATGGTGACTCCTAATGTGGAATCCTGCATTGTGTAGCTATAATTTCATTTACTCTTCCCTAAGTTCAACACTTTACACTTGTCCACATTAAATTTCATTTGCCATTTGCAAGCCCACTCTCCCAGTTTTGCAAGGTCCTCTTGCAATTTCTCACAATCCTCTTGTTATTTAACATCTTTGAATAATTTGGTGTCATCGGCAAATTTGCTTACCTGACTCGTTCCCATTTCCTGGTTGTTTATAAATAAATTAAAAAGCAGTGGTCCAAGAAAAGATCCCTGGAGGACTCCAATATTCACCTTCTCATTATTGGGAAAATTTACCATTTAGGCCTACTCTCTATTTTCTATTTTTTAACCAATTCATAATCCACATTAGGACAGTGCCGCCTATCCCATGACTTTTTAATTTCCTAAGAAGCCTCTCATGAGGGACTTTGTCAAACACTTTCTGGAAATCCAGGTATCAACTGGCTCACCTTTATCCACATATTATTTTGCACACTCAAAAAAATGTAACAGAGTGGTGAGGCAAGACTTCCCTTGTCTAAATCCATGTTGGCTTTGTCCCAGTAAGTATTGCCTATCTATGTGTTCAGTAATTTTGTTCTTTTGATAGTTTCTACCATTTTGCCTGGCACAGATTTCAGTCTCACTAGTCTGTAGTTTCCTGGATCACCTCTTGAACCCTTTTTAAAAATTGGCATTACATTGGGAACCCTCCAGTCTTCAAGTACCATAGATGATTTTAATGATAGTTTACAAATTACTAATAGCAGGTCCGCAATTTCATTTTTCAGTTCTTTCAGCACTCTGGGATGCATACCATCAGGTATCGGTGATTTGCTACTCTTTAGTTTCTCAGTTTACCATTGTACATCTTCCAGGTTCACTGAGATTTATTTCAGTTGTGCAGAATCTTCACCTTCGAATATCATTTCTGGCATGGGTATCTCTCCTATATCTTCCTCAGTGAAGACCGAAGCAAAGAATTAATTTAGTCTCTCTGCTATGGCTTTGTCATACCTAAGTGCCCCTTTTACCCCTTGATCACTAATGGTCCAACTGACTCCCTCACAGCTCCCAATTGAAAATGAAGTCCCATTGACATAGTTACCCATCAACCTAGTATATTCCAGATGTTAAGGTGCCAGGAATCAGAAAAAGCTTTAGTATCCCTACCATACATTTTCAGATACAAGAGGTTCTTTAAGAAGATAGCAACTGTGCAACTTTAGTTGAGGCACTAAAAAAATATGTGGCTGTTCCTATCACTTTGCATATAGCATGTGGCATTTTGGCAGAGCCAGACGGCAATCCACTGAAGGTCCCCAGGCACAATTCTTTTGTAGAAGCAACCGAGTTAGCATTAGTAAAAACTCTCTGCCCCATTCTACTTATGTGTGCTCTATCAATTCAAGCACTTAGTAAATATGTGAAATAATGAGGTTCATAAACACATTAACTCTTGAGCACCTGGGAGTCAAGATTTGCAGGCTGGTACTATACATTAGAACTATATAACCCTACGAGGGCTCTTCCTTCATATCAATTAGGCCTGCTAGATGCTCCATCAATGCAGCACACCTGGTTGGTGGACACTAGAGAGTAGGCATTCTCTATTGCCCCCTCCCATCCTCTGCCACAGGAGACGTGAGGGCTGGACTGTCCTAAAACCTTTAAGAGATGCTGAAGACCATTTTCTTCAGGCAGGCAATGTCTGCAATGTTAAGAGACTTGTTTAAGCAGGATGCTACCTCATAGCTTGATATTATTCTGTAAGTTTTCTCTTGGTTTTATATTGAAATTAAGTATGTTGTCTGTATGCTGCTTAGGGCCTTGGCAGATAAATAAATAAATACAAATGGTATATGCTGTGGAGGCACCAGGGATGTTACATTTTCCTCAATTATTTCCTTGTCTGCTGGGGCTGCCAGTGCCAGTGCACGATGCTTCAATCATTCTACATTTTCTATCTCAGAAAAGCATACCCCCGCCAACATGCTTAAGTGGAGTCCATCAGCTCTGGGTTCCAGTTCACTGATCCAAAACTACCAGTCTGTATTCTTGTTTTGCAGAGCACTGACTATGAATATGGGGGTCAGGAGCCAATGGGGTTTGAAAAAAACTTACAAGTGGATCACAAATAGAAGCACTATGAGGAGAATCAAGAGCAAACAGCAAGGCCAGCAGATCATAGTTACTTTGAAAACAGAGTCAGAAAAAGGACGTGCACAGATCTGCGCCTGCTCTTTGCACAGGCACTTTTTCGTGAAAAATGATACGCCTACACGAGTAAATGCTAACCCTGCCCAGTCTCCACCCCTAGGAATGTTTCTGCTCACTATGCCTAAAAGTACACGTACGGAAATGGTTCTAGGCGATTTTCAAAGATCTCATTTATGCGAGGAAAATACTGTTTTGTGCCCAGAACTGGCTTCGAAAATGGCCCTCTGGTAATTCTGAAATGAGAAACAAGGAATTATTTTAAAAGTTGTAATGTAGATTGCCTTGATTGCATGTAGACCCTATGATTCTATCGTAGCTTCTCAATGTTATCCTCATTAGAATAAGGCAATGGATCTGTTGTGGTAAAACCTTTCCTGTCTTAATGAGGAAACATATATTAAATTGCTAAGCTTCAAGAAGGTGAGAAGGCCAATATCATTATCACAAAGATTTTCCCTTTTTCATGGACCAGGAAAGAGAGGACTACTATACAAGAGGACTCTTGAAATCCCATTGTATTGTAGGACTGTTATGTAATAAATAAAACCTTCGGATGGAGGCGTTCATTTTCAAAGACTTAGGGCAGATTTACTAAAAGTTGTTGCAGTTTAAGGTGCACAGGAAATAGTGTCATAAGAACATAAGAACATGCCATACTGGGTCAGACCAAGGGTCCATCAAGCCCAGCATCCTGGTTCCAACAGTGGCCAATCCAGGCCATAAGAACCTGGCAAGTACCCCAAAACTAAGTCTATTCCATGTTACCGTTGCTAGTAATAGCGGTGGGTATTATCTAATTCAACTTAATTAATAGCAGGTAATGGACTTCTCGTCCAAGAACTTATCCAATCCTTTTTTAAACACAGCTATACTAACTGCCTTAACCACATTCTCTGGCAACAAATTCCAGAGTTTAATTGTGCGTTGAGTGTCCTATTCACTAAAGCCTTAATAGGTAGACTAAGGCACCCACTAATGTTTTAGTGAGTGGATGGTAAACCATGCATGCTAATCAGTAGGATAAGTGCCAGCAAGTTATCACCCTATTCACTAAACCACATACTTAATTAGTGGCTGTACACTCTGGCCCAACATTTTTATTTATTTATTGTTTATTCAATTATAACATTTACAAATAAATGATACAATCAAGTAACCCAGATAACAAATCAAAGAGTCATTCATTCAGACATTACTTTATTTGTAAACCAAACATCTGGACCTGCCCACATCTAGGGGAGGTTGAGATGTAGAGTTCAAAGCATGCGTCTTTTATTCTTATACAACCCTATCCTTAAACCTTAACTAAGTATTCTGAGATTTATCCCGAAGAAAACATTTCAAGTGTGAGGGGTCAAGGAAAACACTTTCGAATAATAGAAGGACTAGGGGGCATTCCATGAAGTTAGCAAGTAGCACATTTAAGACTAATCGGAGAAAATTCTTTTTCACTCAACGCTCAGTGAAGCTCTGGAATTTGTTGCCAGAGGATGTGGTTAGTGCAGTTAGTGTAGCTGGGTTCAAAAAAGGTTTGGATGGGTTCTTGGAGGAGAAGTCCATTAACTGCTATTAATCAAGTTTACTTAGGGAATAGCCACTGCTATTAATTGCATCAGTAGCATGGGATCTTCTTAGTGTTTGGGTAATTGCCAGGTTCTTGTGGCCTGATTTGGCCTCTGTTGGAAACAGGATGCTGTGCTTGATGGACCCTTGGTCTGACCCAGCTTGGCAATTTCTTATGTTCTTATATGTGATTTGGCACTTACATGGGAATTTCAAGAAAAAGGAGGCTCCCATATCTAGAACTGCTTGCTTCAAAGATAAAAAAAAGTTTTCCGCCGTGCCTGAGTTGCACGGGAAACATCGGGAAAGACCTGTATCTTTTGACCACAGAAATCAAAATTTTTATTTTGGAAATATTTAGTAAAGAACAGGTCTTTATCCTTTTCTAATGAAAAAGTAACAAGCAATGGTAGCTCTAGATACTATGTTGTCCAGCGTGCCCTCTAAAAAAGTTGAGACCCCTGGACTTTCTAAAATATCAATACCACCCTCACAAACCTGTAACGTCCTTCTTTTAGGCAAATAATACATTTTGTAAATATTTGGGATTTTCTCCATCTCACAAGAAAGTATTTCAACTACATTTTTCTTAAACAATTCAATATCAGACATTAACTGAGAAATTGGAAAATTTAATAAACGAAGGTTAAATGATCTCACTTCATTATCTAACTGTTCAATTCTAGTACATAGTACCACATTATCTTTAATGGAAGATATACTAGTGGCCTGCAGATTTTTAACTACAGCGTTCAAATTTGCTACTGCCTGCTCCACTTTATCAGTCCTATCCTCTAAATCTACAAATTTTTCTCTTGTTTCTACTGAGAAAGTATACACTTTGGAAATAATTCTAGACAATTTCTTATCTATGTTCGCTGTTAGTCTCCATACATCCAATAATGATACATTTTCAGGTTCTACGATATTTTCCTCTTCTTCATTACCTAATTCGAGGATTGCTGGACAAGGGACTCTAGTATTTCTTGCAGCAGCCTCGCCACCCATAGAAATTACATTTGATTGTATGTTTCCCACTGTGATATCTCCAGTACCAATGTTGGTATGGGCTTCACTCACAGAAGGCTCTATACCAATGCTTGCCTCTGGTAAACCTTCCCTTATAGGTTGTAAGGGGGTTTGTGAGGACCTAGGGCTTAAGGTACCTCCTAATAGGGAGTTTCCTTCTACAACTTCCCCACACTGGAATCACCCATATGAACTATGTGAGAGTCCATGGGTCCAACTCTTTTCAACACTGGGATTGTTGGTGAAGAGGTATAATTCTTAGATTTTCATTTCCTTCCCATATTTTATTTTCTCACTGTTGCGATCCCCCCTGTTGCTGCGCTACAGGAGGTTTCTTACCTTCCTCCGGAGGCCGCTCTGAAGCCAGGGCCTCGCCTACGTTCCATCCGGGACTTGCTCCAGGGCCTGAGAGGCCTAGCTGTGCCTGTGGCTTGCTTGCCTCTGCGTTTGGACTTCCTGGTTTCCAGCCACGCCCGTTTCCCTAGGGGCTGGCCCGCAGCTCTCTACCCCAGTTATAGGACCAGCGGTGGGCGGTCCTGGCAAGCTCCTCCCAGGGAGTTGCCTTCTACCTCCAGTATTTAAGGACTTTCTGTTCACTTGCAAAAGGCCTTGGATCTGAGCATTACAGTCGCCTGTAACCTAGCTGATCCAGGTCCTCCATGTCTTGATGGCGCCTTGTCCTGTCTCTGCCTGATGTTCCTGATGTCTTCGTGTCTCTGCCTTGACCTTCGTCCTCGTCTGGTTCCTGAGCCTTCTGTCCTGTTGGGCCCTGGAGTGGCCAACAGGAGGGATTCGTCCCACGGGCTCTTGAGCTTCTGCCAGCCGAAGGGGCTTCGGATGTGAGTATCCCAGCATCGGAGTTCCTGCTCGCCTGGACCTTTCCTTCTTGCTTCAGCCCTTGCCCTGATGTCTTCAGTGTCTTGCTTCAGCCTGTCTTGGATGTCTGCTTCAGCCCCCGTCTGACGTCTTCTGTATAAGGACTCTGTCTGCCCTCGCCTCTGTCCGGCCTGCTGCCCATTGCCGTTCCCAGCGGCAGGTCCGAAAGGGCCGGGAACAGTCGGAGGACCGTTCATTAGTCAACTTCCCCGTGTTGGCTACCATGGGCATGCAGGTCCGGCTGAGGGTCGGACTCCCTGCTTCTGTTCCTGCCTGCCTGGCTCACCATGCCTGCTCAGCTCACCTCCCGCGGTGTGGCTTGGGGCTTCTCCTTGAGTCCTGCCGTGGCCCAAGGGCTCACCAACCGTCCGAGACGACCGCGCCCGCGCGCGCTCGTAACACTCACACAGGGATGCGCCCCTTTGGCGCGCAGCTTCAGCAGCGCACCAGCGGCTGCACGCCGCAGGGCCCTGATTTTGTTCAAGCCCGAGGGGTGCCTCCCGATGACATCACTCCGGGTCCCACCCACTCGATCTGGGCCTCCTCACTTCTGCAAAATAGGTTGGTTTCAGATCAAACATGAAGTTAGGAAACAATTTAGAGGTGTTTTCTCCCCAGCATGCTGACCTCACTTCTCTCTCCTCCCAGTCAGTGCACCGCAGGGCCCTCAATTTTATTCAGTCCCGGGGGCACCTCCCGATGATGTCACTCCAGGTCCCACCCACTCGATCTGGGCCTCCTCACCTCGGCGAAATAGGTTAGTTTCGGATCAAACTTGAAGATAGGAAACAATTTAGAGGTGTTTTCTCCCCAGCACACTGACCTCACTTCTCTCTCCTCCCCTGGTCCAAAATGTATCACCCATTCTGGGTAACATGTTAGGCATGAATTGCACATGCTATAAAAGCCATTTGCTGGCTGGAGGTAGTTCATAGGAGAAAATATATAGAAACATAGAAACATAGAAATGACGGCAGAAAAGAACCAAATGGTCCATCCAGTCTGCTCAGCAAGCTTAAGGCAGCATTTCCCGCACCCCTACAGGTCGCTCCCATTCTTAGCTTCCCGGACCGTCAAAGTCAGGGCCCTTGTTTGCTGTCCAATTCCCTGTTACCTCTTGCAGTTGAAGCAGAGAGCAATGTTGGAGTTGCATCAAAAGTATCAGGCTTATTGGTTAAGCCACATCATCAAGTTACTCCCATACTTATTTGTTTTCCCAGACCATAAAATTCAATATCCTTGTTGGTTGCTGTCTGAATCTAATTCCGTTACCTCTTGCCGTTGAAGCAGAGAGAAATGTTGGAGTTGTATCTAAAGTATCAGGCATGTTGGTTAAGGGCAGTAACAAAATCAAAAGAGCGCGACAATGATTTCCATTCAAAAATAATTAATTCTTCCAAAAAGAAAATCGAAAATATCTATCTCTCAATAGCCACTCACAATTTTTCATCGGAACCACTCCTTCATATAATGTATGTATATTATTATATAATTGATGTTATTGTATTTTTGTATGTAATTTTTAATTTTAATTTTTTAATTTTTAATTTTTTTGTATTTTAATTTTAATTTTTTTGTATTTTGTTGTTAAAAATTAAAAATTACATACAAAAAAATACAATAAATCAATTATATAATAATTTACAAACATTATATGAAGGAGTGGTTCTGTTGAAAAATTGTGAGTGGCTATTGAGAGATAGATATTTTCGATTTCCTTTTTGGAAGAATTAAGGGTAGTATCAGCCACATCAGCAAGTTACTCCCATACTTATTTGTTTTCCAAGACAGTAAAATCCAATGTCCTTGTTGGTTGCTGTCTGATTCTAATTCCCTTTTTCCTCTTTTTCCCCTGCTGTTAAAGCAGAGAGCAATAATGGAGTTTCATCAACAGCATGAAGACTTATTGGTTAAAGGTAGTAACCGCCATACCAGCAAGTTATCCTCATGCATTCTTTTCTTCATTTCCATCCTCTAGCCTTTAGGAATCCACAGTGCTTACTCCATGCCCCTTTGAAATCTTTCACCGTTTTTGTCTTCACCACCTCCTGAAGGGCATTCCAGGCATCCACCACTCTCTCCATGAAGAAATATTCCCTGACGTTGTTTCTGAGTTGTCCTCCCTGGCGTTTCATTACATGACCCCTAGTTCTACTGGAGGCATTTTGGCTGCTGTAGCTTGTCAGCATGTCAACCTTTGACATCCTAAGCACTTTCAGGCCAATGCAATACCATGACCTGGCCACAGCGCATGGCTCAATTCACAACTGGATGCACACCCAGAACCCCCAATGCGAAATGGGGTTTAGCACAACTAAAATGCATGTCCAATCGAGCGCGTAGGTATTAGCGCTCATCAGATGTAAATTCATGTTGATGAAGCGATTACCTATTTCCCCCGCCCCCAATTAAAAAAAAAAAGGTGTGCCCAACCTGCACATTTTAACCCACAAAAGTTAACGCCTGCCTGGTGTTAATGTTTGGAGGAACTGAAGTTAAGTTAGAAAAACCGAAATAGGAGAATTAAAAAAAAAAAAAAAGAAAAAAGTGTGCTGTGGTCAAGTTAGAAAAAGGGACGCTCATAAACTTGAGCATCCATCTTCCTAACCTGACTGCCACCTCTCCTGGTGCCTGCTGCCAAGGAGACACTTAGGGCACACAATTTCCCCATGTGCCTCCTTTTTACCTTGTTGAATCAGTGCACATTAAGGGGTAGATTTTCAAACGCGCGCACAGGCGTACTTGTGCGCGCACTACCCGGCGCGCGCACGTGTACGCCTGATTTTATAACATGCGCACGCACGCAGGTGCATGCATGATATAAAATGGGGGGTCGGCGCACGCCAGGGGGGTGGACACTAGTGCACCTTGCGCGTGCAGACGCCCCCCTGGCCTTCCCCCGTTCCCTCCCAGCCCGCTCCGATTTCGGAGCGGCCTGGGAGGGTACTTCCCTTCCACCTAGCCTGAACTTCCCACTCCTTCCCCTAACCTTTCCCCCCCTAGCCCTACTCTAACCCCCCCCTAAACTTTGACTTACCTTTTGTGCCTGCCTCTGCCTGCCTCTGGGCAGGCACACGTTGCGCACGCCGGCAGCCTGCCGGCACGCGATCCTCCAACATAGCGGAAAATGGATGCTGTGCCGGAGGCCTCTGGCCTCACCCTGCCCCCGGACCGCCTCTTTAGTAAAGCCCCGGGACTTAGACATGTCCTGGGGCTTTACGCTCGTCGCTGGGCCTTTATAAAATAGGCCCGGTGCACGTAACCCCCCCTACGCGCGTAAATCCTCTGAAAATCCAGCCCTAAGGGAGCAGGAGCTCAATCATGAGCGCCCGTTTAATGCGCATCGATATTGCATGGACCTGATTCTAAACAGGCCATTCTCCTAACACATCTATGCACCCAGATGGTCTCTCGCTGATTTCCATGCTCCACGCTCCGTATTGTCATGCTCCCTAATGCACGGACCAGCCAAACTGAAACCAAATCACCCCCATAGGCACACTGGAAGACAAAGACCAAATAATAGGAAAATAAATAGAAATGAAATAAAAGCCACACAAAGCGCAGCATGCCAAAAGTCAGCTCTGTCCCTTCCAAAAAGTTCTCCACACCTGGGCTCAGATGTTCTCGCCTCTGCATACAGTACAGACAGTGAAAAGAGGCGCTTGCCTATTTTTTATATATTTGGGAGAGAGGTGAAAAAGCTGAGAGAAAAACAGCACTGACTGCACATATGCAAAATAGTGCACAGGTGGTAATATGATGTGCAGCTGGTATTAGCATTCTACGTAACCTTACTGCAAGGATGCACATTACACTTTTATCAGATATTTTGAAAAATGCGGCCCCAATTTTTATTTATTTTTTTTTTTTTTAGCAATTGCACAATCTACATTTCATTATCTAAGTGATTAAGACATTAACTGTGATTTTACTGTGCCGGCTATTAAATTGTTTTGCATGACCTTTAGTGAATTGGCCCTTTTAAGGAAGTGAAAATAGAAATAAACCACATAAGTCAGCCATAGGTGGGTAAGCGGATTTTCAGTCACCTAAGAGTGTGTTCATACTTTCATGATGCCCCCTCCCCCCAAACTTGGCTGCATAAAAAAACGACATTCTGTGTGTGTGTGTGTGTGTGTGTAGGGGGGAGCATGCATTAGTTGAACTTTTGTGCTGCCTATAGGAGGCACACTGTTAACACACCTATGGGCACGAAATTGCAAGTTATTTTCTGAGGCCCAATGTAATGCAAGCTGATCATTTTATGTGGAATGTTCTTGTTGATCCAATGTTTAACTGCTTGTGCTGTGGACTTTTCCTTTCTGCCCAACTGTTTTCTCCTCTTCCTTCGAGCTTCCTGCTCATTTGGAATCGGTGGCTTGAGCCTTCATTTGCAATTAGCTGGGGATTTTTTTTTTTTTTTTAACATTTGTTTTCTATCGCCTCCCAACTCTCATAACACAGTTACTGCAGCAATAGTCCTTGGACAGGAACCGGGCCATCAAGGGTCCTAAATCCACCCAGGCAGTGGCTCTGTTGTGAAAGGACTAGGACTCCCTCCCCTCCCAGGGGCTGTGAGTGCTGCCACTGCTGCCCCCTTTATTTATTCATTTAACACATTTATTGATCGCCTATGGCAAACCTGTCGTTCATGTAGGCAGGTTACAACATTTAATAAGCAAAACCATAACAAATTAAAAAATATAACATTACAAAAAATAAATGCTATTAATCAAATGCACACTTATCACTTCATCCAGCTTCTCTAAAAGTTTCTAAAAATAAAATAGCCTTCAGTTGTTTCTCAAAGTTTGTATATCGTTAATAGCTCGCAACTCAGATAGTAAAGAGTTCCACATGGAAAGGCCCACTATAGAAAATGCCAGACTTCTGGTCTCTCTCAGGCAGGCATCCTCACAGGTGCGACCACTAAAAACCCAGGTAGCTAAATAACTCCCAACTGGCCTGGGGAGCAGAACTCTGGCTCAGGAACCAAACCCACATTCTCCACATGGCAGTGTGCAGCATCCTCACTGCATGGGCTCATTTTAACACGAATTATTTGGAGTCCAGTAGCAGTGGCTGGAAAGAAGAGGCACAGATCAATAGAATGGGAGCAAGGACTTATGCTCTCTTAGCAACATTTGCAGAGGATGATGATGGCATGCACCTTGTTGGACAGCAAAGTGGAAATATACATAGATCTAATTAATAAAAGGTTTTCCCCCATTTAAATTAGATCCATTCAATTTCTTGCTTTGCTTCTGTAGCTCTGTCTGTAGTTAGGGTAGGAGTACTAAGGAAGAAGTAGCTGAGTAGAAATCTCCAAGGAGATCTTCCATTGACTTGAGTGATTCACTTCTTCAGGCTGACCAAAAACCTAAAGGGAGGCCTTCTTGGTCGCAAACTCCTTAAGTGTTCTCTCTTTGTGACAGTGAGAGCCTTCCTCGTAGTGAGCAATCATTCACCTTCTTCTATCACTTCTGTTATTCGCACAGTGGTGGCTGGTGTTATAGTGTAATAGTGTGATTGCACCAGCAAAATACCTATCCTTGAAGGAAGGACTAGCAGCTGTTTCCAACCTAAGCTCTCTCTGTTTCTCTCTCTCTCTCTCTCCCTTGTTGGAGGGATGTTGATGTCTACTCCTTGAGTCACTCTGTATATAGCTGTTGGGGAGGGAAGCATCCTGCGAAGCACAGATTCCTTTGTCTAATAACAAACTTCGCTGCAACCAGAGCCTCAGGTGTGATTAGCTCAGTTCCTCTGCGCTCAGACCTCTGTTGTGAAGGTGGTGCTACTCTGCGGTGC
The DNA here is from genome assembly GCF_901001135.1 of Rhinatrema bivittatum. Lineage (NCBI taxonomy): Eukaryota > Metazoa > Chordata > Amphibia > Gymnophiona > Rhinatrematidae > Rhinatrema > Rhinatrema bivittatum. The sequence goes on along the minus strand of NC_042622.1, from coordinate 40,445,824 downwards.
AGGAGGGATGAAGCTCAACTAATGGAGCAAGAGACCAAAAGATGCTCTGCTGCAGACACTTCCCAGCCTGGAGGTGCTGGACCTGTGTTCCTGCAGGACAGAGCCACAGAGGTGCAATAAGGCAGGCAGTTGGGCCATTCCCCTTCCTTCTCTTTTTTCCCCCCCAAGCCCCAGAAATAAAATGCAACACATTATTGAACCAAGACCATTTTAAATGGTAAAAGGCAGGACCACAGCTTTATTGGAATGTTTACCACACCAGCAGCACAAGAACCCTGAGCTGTATTTGAGGCAACCTGATATTAGTATGCACCATTCCTCTGGTCAGCCATGGGTCAGATAGGCCATATCATCTTTTGGCTTCCATGGAGTCAGCTGGGCCATCTTCTTTAGACCATAGCCTCTTGGCTGACTAGCCCACTCCTACAGCTTTCCAGCACGTCTGGACACCCCCTGCCAGCTTATCCCCTTGCCAGCCTGCAACAGAGACCTCCCTGGCTTCTCATGTGGTTATAGCTGTCCCGTGTGATGAGTTTGGCTGTTTTCCCACACCAAAGGCTTGGGCACCCCACTCCCAAGCCACATCAAATTGGCACAACCTACTCCACATTACACCTGGCATGTTACCCCTTGTATGGGGGTGGGGGGGGGGGGGGCGGATGGAGTTACAAGGGAAGGGAACTGGAAGAGGAGGAGATCCCACTCGATGCCACTGAGCCAAACCTTGATGATTAGGAGATGCAAGCACCACTACAAAGCCAATGCAAAAGTCTCCTAGAGATCTATTGCCCTGGTTTTGTCTTTGGGTGAGAGGTTGAAAGGCAGAGGTGAACAAACTTCCTTGACCTTGATCCTCTGTTTAGCTGCAGTCGGCTTGCTGGCTCTGGATTACCTTTTAGCAGAGACAAATCCCGAAGGAGAGGATCCAGGATGCAGAGCTCCCCCCCCCCCGCTCAGATCTGCTTCACAGCAGAAGATGCTCAGCCTCCCAATTCCTTGGGCTTTAATGGTGGTTATTGTTCACCCCTGAGCCTGCTCCTTTCAGCGAGATCTTTGATTGCCCAGAAGCTCTCTGGGAGTCTCTGGGAATACTTCCCCGGCCTCAACCCAGTCTGAATGACCCCCAAGGACCAGTGCCTGCAAGGAAAAGCAAGCAGCGTAGACCCGGGGGGGGAGAGCAAAAGGCGATCAGGGCGGCGAGAGCAGCCCCATGCAGCGCCCCCTGCTTCCTCCGGCGGCGCCGAGCAATTCCCTCCTTGCCAAGCTGCGGCGGCTGCAGGTGCTACCCGGAGCATTTAGCACCCGAGAGGCAAGAGGCAGGCAACAGCGAGAAAGCTGCGACTTTTGTGTTAGGAAGCGTGAAGGCACCGCTAGCCAGGGGGGGAGGAGGCTCGGCGTGCGAGAGAGAGAGACGGCGCGAGAAAAGGCAGAGGGAGGGAAAGCAGGAGAGGAGGAGGAGGAGGAGAGAGCTGCACCGAGCGGGGCTGGGAAAGGAGCGCCAGAGCTGCGGGATTTCGCGTCCCTGATCTCCTTCCTTCTCGGATTCATTCGTCTCCGACCATGGAGCTCAGCTGAAACCTGCTAAAGCTGGAAGAGAAGGCGGAGGGTGGAGAGACAGCCTGGGGGGGAATGAGAGAGAGAGAAAGGGACACGGAGGGGCGGATCTGGCAGAACCACTGGAAGGGAGGGACAGGAGATTGGAAAAGGAACCGAAGGAAGGATCGCGGGGGGGAGAAAGTGCATCCCATCCCGCGTTGGAGGTGATTCAATGAGAGACAAACGGTGCAAATTAAGGGAAGAATGGAATACATTCAGTTGTTTGTCGTTTTAAAATGCTCCAGTTATTACTTCTAGGTCTGGCACAAGGATTGTTGCCATGACTATCTATAATGTGCCCTGGCCTTTGGCAGGGGGCATCCCGCTTCGCTGCTTAATTAGCCAAGGTGCATCACCGAGGGAGCCGCAGCTCCACTGCCTTCCGTCATGATCTCAGCGGCTACCTGAGGAATGGCGCGCAATGCAACGCGCGCCTGCAGCCCAAGCAGGTGAAAACGAAGGGGTGGCCATTGACAGTCCGACGGAGAAATGTTGGCAGGAGCAGACACCCGCACTAGAATGGATCGCTCTGTATCTACTGAAGCAGTGCTGGATTATAACAGAGCTTTAATAGCAGATCCTTATGCTGAGACAGTGCTGCTGTGTTATAAGGGAACTCTGTACTGTATACAGGGTTTCTCAACCCCGTCCTCCGGGCACACCCCGTCAGTTAGGTTTTCAGGATATTCACAATGAAGATGCAAGAGATAGATTTGCATGCACCGCTTCCATTGTATGCAAATCTATCTCATGCATATTCATTGTGGATATCCTGAAAACCTGACTGGATGGGCGTGTCACAAGGACCGGGGTAAGAACCCCTGTATTAGAGCATTATAGAGAAGCTTTATTTATCATGTTATGTGAGCTGTATAGGGAGAGCATTGTAATTCAAAAAAACAGGTACCAGGAGGGATCTGCTCCTGTTCCTTCCCTGTCTGGGCGTCTTGGAAAGCTACATTTTCAGCTGCCTGTCTTCTGCCACACTGCTCTGAGTATTTTGCTCACTTTCCTCTCACTCCCTCTCTTAAGGCCTTCTCTGTCTCCCTTTTTCCAAGTCAGCTTCTGTCAGAATATGGAAGAAGATGGTCCCACGGGTCTCAGTATATTCCTACAGCACTCTCTCATAGTGGGGGCAACAAGGTTCATCTCCGTTCCCCTCCTTGCTTCCCGGCTGTTTCCTTTCTTCCTTCTCACCATAATGCTTTCTCTCCCTTTCTCCTCCCTGACAGTTTCCCCTTCTGCCCTCTCTTCCTTCCCTGATTACATGATACCCACACTGGGGTTGTTGCTTCCTGCCAGAAATCCAAGTTATTCCTTCCAACCTTCACAACAAATTAAAAGCATGATTTCTGCTAAGCACTCCCCTGAGGGAGAGGCAGAACCAGAGAGGGAAAGAAAGACAGAGAGAGAGAGAGAGAGGCTATTTTACAATGAAATACTGTCTGGAACAGATACACTGGACAAAGAAGAAGAGACGTGCACATTTCTGGGTGAGAATATAGCAACAGCAGAGTCTGTAACAATGGGAGGCGCTGGATGTGTACCGTGCGCTCATTAAGTATACAGATACATCCAGATTTTGCACATTGTTCGTTTGTAATAACGTTGGCAACACTTTCATTCTTGTCATGCCAATAAAGCAAATTAAATTGAAATGAATTCAGAAAGAGAGAGCGAGGGGAAACCAGACAAAGCTATGAGAAGGGAAATTAAAAAGCCACTGGAAAAAATCCTCTTTCTTTCCCTATCTTGTTCCTCCTTCTTCTACCTTTCTTTGGCTGCGTGTCTGCCTTGCACTGTTTTTCGACATTTCTGAAATGGTGGAATCATGGGGGCTTGCTGCTCTGTACTGTGGCCCCCTGCTCACATCTGGCACCTGCGATCTGTGATCCATATCTCTCTGTTCAGGTTTGCTCCCCCTCTCCCCCCTCTCCCCCTCTCCCCCTCTCCCTAACCCCCTGCTCACATCTGGCACCTGCGATCTGTGATCCATATCTCTCTGTTCAGCTTTGCTCCCCCTCTCCCCCTCTCCCTAACCCCCTGCTCACATCTGGCACCTGCGATCTGTGATCCATATCTCTCTGTTCAGGTTTGCACCCCCTCTCCCCCTCTCCCTAACCCCCTGCTCACATCTGGCACCTGCGATCTGTGATCCATATCTCTCTGTTCAGCTTTGCTCCCCCTCTCCCTCAATCCCTAACCCCCTGCTCACATCTGGCACCTGCGATCTGTGATCCATATCACTCTGTTCAGCTTTGCTCCCCCTCCCCCCCTCTCCCCCAATCCCTAACCCCATGCTCACATCTGGCACCTGCGATCTGTGATCCATATCTCTCTGTTCAGCTTTGCTCCCCCTCTCCCCCTCTCCCCCAATCCCTAACCCCCTGCTCACATCTGGCACCTGCGATCTGTGATCCATATCTCTCTGTTCAGGTTTGCACCCCCTCTCCCCCTCTCCCTAACCCCATGCTCACATCTGGCACCTGCGATCTGTGATCCATATCTCTCTGTTCAGGTTTGCTCCCCCTCTCCCCCTCTCCCTAACCCCATGCTCACATCTGGCACCTGCGATCTGTGATCCATATCTCTCTGTTCAGCTTTGCTCCCCCTCTCCCTCAATCCCTAACCCCCTGCTCACATCTGGCACCTGCGATCTGTGATCCATATCACTCTGTTCAGCTTTGCTCCCCCTCTCCCCCTCTCCCCCAATCCCTAACCCCATGCTCACATCTGGCACCTGCGATCTGTGATCCATATCTCTCTGTTCAGCTTTGCTCCCCCTCTCCCCCTCTCCCCCAATCCCTAACCCCATGCTCACATCTGGCACCTGCGATCTGTGATCCATATCTCTCTGTTCAGGTTTGCACCCCCTCTCCCCCTCTCCCCCTCTCCCTAACCCCCTGCTCACATCTGGCACCTGCGATCTGTGATCCATATCTCTCTGTTCAGGTTTGCACCCCCTCTCCCCCTCTCCCTAACCCCATGCTCACATCTGGCACCTGCGATCTGTGATCCATATCTCTCTGTTCAGGTTTGCACCCCCTCTCCCCCTCTCCCTAACCCCATGCTCACATCTGGCACCTGCGATCCCTAACCTCCTGTTCATATTTGGCGACCGTGATTACAACCTCCTGACAAGTGTTGCATTTACCTATAGGCACAAGGGGCAACTGCACCCCAGGCCCTGCATGGAAGGGGGCCAATAGCAGGAACACAGAGCTCTGCCCCACTGACTTTCTGTTGGCCAGTGCTCCTAATTTCAGGCAGCTGAAAGCAGCCCTCTGTTTCCTGCTCCAGCACCTCTCCTCCCAGGCAGCGTGTAGGAAACAAGAAGTCGGTGGTGTGCAGTCAGGGACCTTCAAGGGTTCAGTGAATTCCCAGCCCTGTCCCATTCCCTTTATTTCATTTTTTTTTTCTGTGCATTTTTTTCAAGTCAGGCAGGGATAAACCAAACCCCTGTCCAAGCCGATGGCTGCACTCAACCACCACTTTCTTACCCCCCACACCCGGCAGCAGGAGTTGCTTATAGGTGAACATCATCTCCTGCTGCCACGGGGGACCAATCTCGCAGCTTATATTGCGAGATTGGCCCCCTCAGCAGCAGGAGTTTACATTGCATCAGTGTGACCACTATGGTCCATGCCACAAAGAGCCTGGGATCTGGCAGGCCGTCGCCGCCGCGGACCACATCCTGCGGCAGATGAAGAAGACGGGAGACCCCGTAACCTGGTGGCCACCAGCGGATCCCATCCTGGTGGTGGCTGAAGTCCCAGCAGGCCATCATGGGGGGGGGGGGCATCATGGGGGCTGAATAAGAGAGGACCTGTGCCCCAGCAGCATGGTGAAGAGAAGGGGGAACCCTGAACCTGTGAGAGTGAGTGAGTGAGAAAGAGAGCATGAATGTGTCTGAGCATGAACAAGCCACTGAATGTGAGAGTGCTTCTGTGTGTGTGTGTGTATGTTGTGTACAGAGAGCCACAGAATATGAGAATGCCTGAATATATGTGAGGGAGAGAGAGTGAGCCCCTGAATGTGAGAGATTGCCTGAGTATGTGTGTGTGAAGGAGAGAAAGCCACTAAATATGACAGAATGCCTGAGAATGTTTGGGTATGAGGGTGAATGTGTGTGTGTATGTGTGAGGGAGAGATAGCCACTGAGTGTGAAAGAGTACCTGTATGTGTAAAAGCCAGAGTGTAAGAGACATTAGGTGTAAGAGAGTGTTTGTGTGTGTGTGAAGGAGAGAGCCACTGAATGTAAGAGTGCCTGGGTTTGTATATGTTTGTGTGGGTGTGCTGTTGGACTCGTGGACCCCTGAGCCAGCTAGAACTGATGATGGTGCACCGTGGGAAGGCCCACCTTGGAGGTTGTAGCTGGGAGGCAGTCCAAGCCAGGAGACCAGTCGAATCTTCACCACTGGAAGCCCGAGATCCCCCCCGGGAGAAGCCCTTAAGGACCCGGGCCGCTTGGACTTACGTACGGTCTCCTGAGGGCGAGTATCCGAAGAGAAGTCCAGGAGTGCTGAGGAGAGGAGAAGCTGGAACCAGGAGGCCAATCGGAACTTCACCACTGGAAGTCCGAGGTCCCCCCAGGAGGAGCCCATGGGGACCCGAGCCGCTTGGACTTAGGCGAGGCCTCCTGGATGGAGCGGTCCGGACGAAGAAGAGCAGAAGGAAGGAACCAACCAGGATTCAGGGCAGGCGGCTGGCAGCAGAAGTGGAGACGAACCAAAGTCGAGGCAGGTAGCGAGCGCGGAACCAGGAGGCTAGCCGAAGTCAGAAGCCAGAGGATGGGCATCTCCCTCGAGAAGGGACGCCATGGGCAGGAGCCAGGCAGGCCAGACCAGGCCCCAGCGATGCCGCAGCGTCCCGGGCCAGCCCCGAGGTAAGAGGAGGGACTGGGGTACGGCCCGGGACCGCAACATTTGCACAGAGAGCCACTGAATGTGAGAGAATGCCTGAGTATGTGTGTGTTTGTGAGGGAAGGAGGGAGAGAGAACCATTGAATGTGAGAAAGTGCCTAAGTATGTGTGTGTTTGTGAGGAGAGAGCCACTGAATGTAAGAAAATGCCTGAGTATGTGTGTATGTGTGTGTGAAGGAGAGGGAACCACTGAGTGTGAGAGAGTGCCTTGAGGGATGAGAAGCTACTGAGTGTGAGAGAGTACCTTTGTATCTATGTGTGTGTATGAGGGAGAGCCATTGAGAGTGAGAGTGCCTGGGTGAGTGTGGGGGGAGGGGAGAGAGCAACTGAGTGTGAGAGAGTGCCTTTTTTGTGTGAGAGTGCCTGTGATGTAAGAGCCAAAGTGTGAGAGAGTTCTATATATGAGGAAGAGAGAGACACCAAGTGTGAGAGACTGCCTGTGTGTGTATGTGTGTGAAGAAGGGAGAACCACTGAGTGTGAGAGAGTGTCTTTGCATATATGAGGGACAGAGAGCCACTGAGTCTGAGAGAGTGCGCCCCCCCTCCCACCCCCCCAACTAATCCATGACAATCTCAAGGTGACTGGAAATCAAACGTTCTCAGGTATGGAGAGAAGAGGATTTCTTTTTTTTACCACTATTAGTTTTAATTGGATGTTCTTTGATATGTTTTCTGTTTTAAATGTTTTATTGATGTAATATTCATAAGGTTATTGCTGTTTTGAGTCCTGGGAGTTACTGTTATTTTGATATGGCAGATTTGTCTCTTGGGGTAAACTGTATTCTTGGCAGGCTGTGATAGCTTTTATTGGAGCTAGGTAATTATTATCCCAAAATACTGTGCATGAGCTATTGAGACCATATAGGACTTATCTTTTGATGTGAATTTGTCTGATCTGACATCTGAAGAAGGGAACTGTGTAGTTTTAAAAGCTGTTGTACAATATTTTTAGGTAAAAGTATTTATTTTGCAGGTATTTTTAGGCAGGCTGACTGGTTCTGTTTACCTAATAAGTGGTGTATTAGTGTTTTAGGGCCTGATGTAATATTTGCATTGTTGCCTTTTTATAAGTAAAGGTTTTTACTATTTGAGTGCTGGCAGTTAGTGTTGTTTCATTATGGGAGATTTATTATTATGCAGTTGTTTATTCATGGATTTCTGAGGGCCAAGTCCACACCCGCTACATATTACAAAAAAACTAATGCCATATGGGTTCCAATTGTCTTTTGTATATTGGGGAAAGGGGGACAAAGGGAGTGAGACTGCTGAAGAGTTGGGGAGGGGATGGAGGGAGCAAGCGTGTTGGTGATTCAGGAATTGGGGGTGGGGTTAGGGAGTTGGAAGTAGAGAGGGGGTTGAGGGAGCAAGACTGAATCCCCTACTAAATGTAACCACACGCCACTGCAAGAAGTCAAGGGTGATGGGGAGTGGGAATGGTGTAAATATCTTTTTGATGTTAGTGATTCTGCTTATTGGGTGTGGGTTGTGTAGTTAATGTGTGTGTTGGAGGTGTTATTTGTGTGTGAGAGACTGCTTCTGTTGTATGGTAAGCTGTGGCATTAGGGCAGAGTGGCTGCATGGAGTTTCAGTGCAACTGGATACTCCGTGCTCCCATGCTTTAAATTGGCGATTGGGTAACTCTGTTCAGAGGGTAGCAAATGGAATGCCTTTCCCACAAGGTTGCCCACAACCCATCTGCCCTCACCACTGCACTTGTCCTGACTCTCAGTGTGTACATGTTGTGGGTATAAGTGAAGCAGGGTTGTGAGTGTGGAAGTGTTTGTGTCTGCTGGTGCATGCGAGTGAGTGCAACCATGGAGTGTGTGCATCTGTTTGACTAGAGGTGTTGTCTCTATGTGTGTGTGTGTGTGTGTGTGTATATATGCGTGGAAGTGAGTGGGTGGTATGAGTGTGTGTGTCCGATTGAGTGAATGTGAGTGATTCTGTGTAGTGCGGCCTCTGTCTCTGTAAGTGTGGGTGTGTGTGAGTGGGTGGGGTATGAGGTCTGTGTATGTGAGTGGGTAAGGTGTGGTCACTGTGTCTCTGGTGAGTGACTGAGTGAGTGAGAAGGTGAGTAGCCCACATCCCCATTTCTTCCTTCACCTCTCTGCTCCCCTGTCCAAACATTTCCTACACCTCTTCTCCTCCTCCTCCTCCTCCTTCAGTTTGTCCTTCCCTCCTCCACATGTCACCTCACAGCAGCCTTCTTTCTGGACCCATGGCTAATCACCTTCTGGGCAGAGTATTAGTGTCTACATGTTGGGGGTAGAGGAGTTGTATATTTGGTGGTGGGTCTGTGTTTGCGGGTGTGTGAGTGAGTGAGTGAGTGTGTGTGAACAAGGAGTGTGTGCATCTGGGTTGATTGGTGCATTGGGCTGTATGTGTGTGTTCATGGAAGTGAGTGGGTGATATCCATGAGTGAGTGGATCCAAGTGTGTGTCTAGGGCTGGTATGGTACTGTGTCAATGGGAGGGTTTTGAACTCTGTCTGCGACTGACTGTGTGTGCATCAGCGTGAAGGGTTTGGGTGCTGTATATGTGTACGAGTGAATGAGCAGATGGAGTTTGCGTAAATTGAGTGGCTGGAATGTGACTAAGTAGGGGACAGAATGATGTCCACATGGCCTCTCATTCCCCCTTTCCCCCAGTTTCTTCTGCCACGTCATTTCCTCTGTCACCTCTCTGCTCCCTTCTATAACAATTTAACACACCTCCTCTCCCCCTCCTTCTTCCCTTTCTCCCTCCCCCCTCCTCATCCAGCAGTTGGCTCTCTGCAACAGAGGCAGGATCCAGACTTTCTGCTGACTACAGCTGCTCAATGTTTCTTCCACAGCCTGCTGTTCATGTCACAGGGCACCCTGCTCCCTGTCTCTTCAAGAGCCTGCTGTTTGAGTCATGGGGCATGTCCCTTCTGGCAGCCACTCCATACACGCAAGCTTTGTTCCTGCTGTTTTAGCTGCCAGGGTTCCTGTTCAGCTTATTCGGCATGTCCTTCAGTGTGGCCAGTCCACGCTGTTGCTGACGCTGTGACAAGCATGAACCATTCTCCCTGCCTGCTGTGTTCCTGGGATTCCGCTGCAGCGACCTCTCCTGTGGCACACAAGCTACATTGCTCAAGGATGACCTTGTGCCTGCTCTGGTTTCTTGGGTTGCGCCTTGGACACACATAGAAGAGAAAAGACTTAATCTTAAAAAAACCCAAAACACAAAAACCTTCACCCAAGTGGTACCAGATAGGTAAAGTGCTACAGATCAAATCTAGTATCTTGTGCCATGCAATGGTCTACAGCCATCATACCACTTTGCTCTTCAAATCAATTAGCACCTGAGACCAAAATCATCTTTCAGATAGTGAATTGAACTATATAGACTTTTTATCTCAAAATGAAAAACATATCTTCATCCATTTGTGTGCATAGAAAGGACCTGACAATGTGATGTTTTGGCACTCCTGTGCCTGCTTCAAGCATCACCAGCAAATCGTATGTAAATTAACTCATGGTGGACCTAATGTCTCAGAATCTGAGACCTGGTCACCCTGGCTATGCATGTGTACACCGCAGCCATAGATGCGCACATCCCAACTGCACGGGCCATGCATGTGTTGTGCATGGAAACAAAATGTGATATTTCAAAATGTAATGCCCACTAGGGTACTTGCCAGGTTCTTGTGGCCTGGTTTTGGCCTCTGTTGGAAGCAGGATGCTGGGTTTGATGGACCCTTGGTCTGACCCAGCATGGCAATTTCTTATGTTCTTATGTGTTTTTTATAGGATTGTTCTGGGAGGTGTGGTAAGGATCGTTGAGTTTAATTATCAAAACCTCATGGCGGTGCTATGGCCGTGAACATTAATTGGGGGGAGCAAAGTAAAAGGTTCACGTAGGGTACCTAAGCACTTGTGCTGACCCTGCCTACACCACAAGGTCGTTAACGCCATGCTCTTGCTATCCCGTATGGCTCAGGAGGAGGAGGAGGATGCCTCACACCGCACTTGCATGGTCCTGTGCATGCCAAAGAAGGCAGAGGTGTGCTTGGGTCAGACGGAGGAGGAAGTGTGCAGCTGCCCTCTTATCAACTGACGCAGAGGAGGAAAGCTGCAGCAGGGGGCCAGCAGCATCAGATGAAGCGGGTCAGGGGAGAGAGTGAGGAGAAGGGAGAGGCTGGCAATCAATATGGAAAAAGAAAAATAACACAGGACCCAGCCACAAAAGTTTACCCAGGGCCTCTTAAGTGGTTAAAGTATCCCTGCCCCTTGCTCACATCTGGGACCAGGGGCGGATTGGCCTGTCGGGGGATCGGGCATCCCCCCCGGTGGGCCGGTCGCTCTAGTCACGTGGTCTGCCGAGCGCGGCCGTGACAGAGCCGCGCTCGGCAGACCACGTGGTATCTCCTGAGCCGGCCTAGGCGGCGAATCCCCGTCAGCGGGAATCCGCCCCTGTCTGGGACCTCCGATCCCTATCCCCAGGGCTGGTGCTTCCATTAGGCAAACTAGGCAGTCACCTGGAACTCCAAATTATTTGGGGGGGAAAAACTCTGCCGGCATGAGGCTCAGAGGGAGGCTGTGCTAGAGCCAGTACTGCCAAAAAAAAAAAAAAGGGGAGCACTGTGCTGCAGCTTCTGCCAATAGGTAAATTAAGGGAGGGGCTGCTTGACGGAAGGTCTGCTCTGCCCCCCCCCCCCCTGCTCACACTTGGCATCTACGATCCCTGAACCCCTTCTGAATCTGGCACCTGCGATTGCTAATTCCCAGGGAACGCAGGAGAGACACAGAGGGAAGGGAGAGAGAGGCAGGAAGGGAGTGAGACAGATGGAAAGACAAAAGCTGAAGGGAAAAGGACAGTGACAGGAAGTAATAATTTGAGAGATAAAGAAAGGAGCTGAGAGAAGCTTCACTTGATCTGTAGCTGAGCCTCAGAAAGAGCGAGCAGCGCCAGGCACGGACCGGCAGGCTGGCTTTGTTTCTGCACTGCTGCCTTGATTTACCTGCCCTTTACCTCTCCTGCTGACTGCTCTCTCATCTCCTGAATCGTTCCACAGGCAGCTGGGAAGGCCGAAGCACCCGCAGCAGCAAAGTGGTTTCTGAGAGCCCATCGCTCTGGAAGGACCCCCCCCCCCCCGGCTAAGGGGAGGAGGACGGGGGCCATGAGTGGGGGGAAAAGGCAGCCTACTGTGATGCTCAGGGAACTGAAATGCGTAGACCTAACGGGAGGCAAGGAATTAGAAAAGAGAGAGGAAAAAAAAATTAGGGAAGGAGAAGCAGGAGAGCGGGGAGAGACAGAAAGAGAGGGATGGACAGACAGATCAGGGGGAAAGAGGAGGAAAGGCAGACATTTCTCCCTCTGTCTTGTCACTGTGGGTAGTAGACGTCAGAGACTTTCTGCAAATAAAGGAGGGAAAAAAAATGACATAAAGGTGCTAAAATCTGTTTCTGGAGCTGATCAGGTAACAGGAAAGGGTTCCATTAAGCAGAAGCTTTCCCTATTCTTGCCTGAAGAGCACGCTGTACTGTATTGGTATAGAAAAATTAAATATCATTCTGGCAAATGAATGTTAATATGCCCAGAGTATACATTACTGCTCTATCCCTTCCCAAAAAAAAAGGCAAAACCTAAAACTGACCACTCAGGCCCACGGCCTCAGGGTTCCCAGCACCAGTTACCCAGCGCCGACCACCGTTAGCAATAGGCAGGGTGAGAGAGGGAAAGAAAGAGGAAGAGAAAGGCAGATGGAGAGAGGGAGGGGAAAAGCCAGAGGAATGAGAGATAGAGGAGGAAGCAGAGCCAAACAGAAAATACTTCCCTTGGTAGGTAATCAGGACACCACCTGTAAGGCGATCAGGGATGTTTCAGTCTCCACTTCCCAGTTCTTCATTGCCCAGCCTGCCTACCACATACTTTGATATTGTTAATCTCTCAGCCCTTGTCCTGGACTCTAGCCGGCAGATCTATTCCGCTGCCCCTCAAATCGATCCTCCTGGGGCTTAGTGATTGAAAGAATCACTCATCAAACTGCTCACATCATCAGACGATTCAATTAAAAGACAAATTTACAGGGCATCTCAGCCGCAGATTCCTCGTCCATCGTGCAGCCGGTGAAGGCAGCTGCCAGCAGTGCGGACGCGGCTTGCTGTGATGAGGGATGGGCTCATATCTGGAACAACCCGACGAGACGGTCCCCCCTGGCTATCAGTGCACCCCACTCTACTATTATTGAAGGGGCATTTTCAGTTTCAGCTCTGTGAAGCTGGGGATGGGTTCATGATCAGGCAGAGTTCCACTACTAACTAAAAAGGATCTCAATAAAGTGCATAAAAGTCACTGAGATATAGGGGAGAAGAGCACCCATGCAAGGCCTCTCCTCGGTTGAGTGCTCCTGTAGAGTCAGTGGCCCAGTGAAACCTTGCTGGTGGAGCAGAAGAGGAGAAACAGACTGGGTAAAGGGTGGGAAGAGAGAGAAAGGGAAGGGGCTATGAGTAGAGCATGGGGGAATGAGAGGGATTTTGATGTTTGATTAATCTTCCGATCCCACCCTGAAATGGTCAGCCAATTTGAGGGATAAGAGAGAGATGGAAGGCTTCCATCTCAAATTTTGTTTTTTAAATGTAAAAGCATACTATTGAAAGAAAATATACATTTACATGCAAGCAAAATCATACAGAGTATCAGCCAAGATTATTCTTCATCTAATATCAGAGAAAAAGAAAAGAAGAAAAATCTTCCCATAAAATTAACATGGAAGCACAAAGAAAAACCATTTAAAGGAGAATTCTCCTGCTCAGAATCTAAGGTGATTGTCCCACTAGGGGGAGGGACTTGTCAGGCTAAGTAGTAAGTTTTAGTTAAGCAACTCAACTACATATTCAAAGGTCATTGACTGCTGAAGTTAACTGGTTAATTTTAATTGGTTAACTTTGTCTGGCTATTATGGTACAGATAAGTGGCTAACATTTTAGTTGAATATCTGGTGAAATCTAACCACACAAAATTTGGGTGGTTAGATTTAAGGCAGAATATTGCACTGTCTAAATTTGAAAACCCCTATCTTGGGCACACCCTGAACCAATCCTTCTTCTGTACACACAGCAATTTTGTGCAAACAGAATTTAGCAACATTTGGGGAGGAGGGGAGAGGTTAGCCAGTTAGATTTAGGTTCCTAAGAGCTGATTTTAACTACATAAACCTTTTGAATATCACCCCCGCCCCCTTCTCTCAAGGAGGGTGTTTTATCCCTGCCGCCAGAAGCCTCCATTTTGCACCAGGAACAGCACATGGTCAGTGATGCTACATAGCAGCAGAGCGAACGACAGTAGAAACCAGCAAAATTGGCCCATCCAGCCTGCCCAGCTGCCCTTCTTCCACTTTGGGTAGATGATCATATGAATCCCTAATCTCATCCCAACACCGACATTCCCAGCACCCGTATCTTCTAACCCACCTGCTTCCTACCACTGCCCTCCATATCGGCCCCAAGCATGCTCAGAATCTGTGAAAAGTGCTGGCCAGTGACCACCACCACTACCTCCAGCGGCAGCCATTTCAAGCCTTGCCAGTTTCCTCTATGATTCTTACGCAGCCAGCACTAAATCCAGCACCCAGGTCCTCTTCTGTGTCTCAATACCAGGTTTTCTACTAATCCGCACAGCTACCGAACCTGGCAAAACCTTTGACCAGAACTGTCTGGCCTCCCCACGCTCCTTGACGTTTACGCAGTCCTGCCACTGCTGTTTGGATGGAATAAAAAAAAAAAACCTGCTTCTCCGTGCAGGTTATCCCAGTGCCTCTTCCTGTTAAGGTTGCACTCTTTGTGCAGGTTACCTGTGGTAGCACTAGGTCATGCTTCAGCTGTCGCACAGCTGGATGGGACATGTTGACATTGCTGCTCTCCTTATGTAGCGTGGAATAAAATGCCCCTGGCAGTCGACGCCCTTAACTTAAAAGTATGGTAGCATCTGCTGTAGGCTAAAAAACGGTTCATGGAGGTGGAATCTTTCATCTGACAATAAGTTGCCTTGAACTTTTTCAACCTGAGAGCTCTTCAGTATCTGGAAGTCGGGTTTCACGTTTGCAGTCATCACTGGGAAAAAAAAAAAAAGGCAGATTTAGACCTTTTTTTTTCCCTTTGTCTTACTGGTATTGCGCCCTTCCTCTACCTTCCTGAAATCTCTGGAAAAGAAATGGGTAGGCCAGGCAGGCACTAGCTTCTGTTCTGAGCTTGCTGTGTAGTGGAAGAGACCCTCTCCTAGGCTGTAGAGTTGGAAGGGAGGGGAAGAGGAGAGGGGAGAGGGAAGGAAGTGGAAGAAGGCTGGAAGAAGAGTGCTGAGGTCTGTGATGAAGAACTATAATCAGGGCTGAAGCAGCCTGAAAACCGCTCCTGCATCAGCGGTGACTGCAGTGGCTGGAAGCATATGTCACTTCTTTAATTCAATCCTTTTTTGTTCTTGCTCTTTTTTTTTTTTTTCCCTCCTGGTTGTTATTGCCTTCCCGCTCCCTGCCTCCCTCTCACCTACCTAGGTGCCCCCCTCCCGGATCTAACCTGAAGCTTCTCTTCTAGTAGGGAGGGGGCGAAAATGAGACTTCCAGCTTGGGATCTTTGCCAACGCGCCCTTTCCTGCGACCGTGCTTGGGAGAGGCCGCTGGGACTTGCGTGACGGCATTAGGAAAAAGGTTGGAGTGCGGGCAGGGGGGGATTGGGGCAGGGACCTGTCACTCTCGCTTGTGCTGCTGTCACTCTCGCGCCGTTTCCATTTAGTCCTGGGCTCTCCGCTGAGCACTTGCGAGGCGTAATCAATGAAAAGCGAAAACAGGTGAATTAGCAAGTCCTTCCGCTCCAGTACTTGGAAGACGGAGTGTGCAGACGTCAACGCCGCTACCTGCACAGTGGCTCCCACGTGTTGCCAAAATGCCATAAATCCTGCTGAGCCCATCGGCATGTGTCATGGACGACTGGGCAAATACAAACTGAACTTAAAGTGAATGTTTCCCCATTTCATTAAGATGGAATATGTATTTTTAATTGTATCTAGTTAACCTCTAAATCTGAATTTGCAGGTTCAGCTTTTCTCCCTGTACTTGAAAAGTTTTCTTAAAGGATGATTATAGTGGGGTCGCATAGGAAATGGATCTGAGCAGGCTGAGGTGCAGTTCAGTAGATACGAAAGTGGTTTTCTTTAACACCTTGGACTGTATATTTGGAACGACCCAGGTTTGTTGCGAGTATCACAGAAAAAGCTGGGGAATGGGACTGAACAGCCACAGCTCTGAACTTTCCCAGGTTAGAGCCTTTGGTGGCATGGGCTTGAGGTTATCTCAGAGGCTTCTGATAGTAATAATGACTGAAAGAGGACATTACTCAGCAGGTACTGTCCCTACCAGTCATTATTGCTTAAAACTATACTGCTCACTCTGCAATGGAAATGAGTAACAGCGGCATGGCTAATGCTTGTTACCCAGCTGAATTTTGTTTAAGTGATTAATGTTTACTGTCGGTGTCTGGGAGGAAGAGGAGAATACTTTGGAAGGAAGATGATTACTCATGCTTTTTACCGGAGAAGTGCAACGTGTACTCTCAGCTCATCGTGTGCCTCTGCTCTCTTTCACGGTGAGGGAGCGAGTTTTGTGAGCGGCTCTATTGTACCCATGTCTGTTTCATCTGTGATCCAATTATTGTTATCCCTCAGCTGAGTATCAGAGCAGGCACTGAAACCTCTGTAGGGAAAGCCACGAAGCAACAAGTCTCGGGGGGGCAGAAAAGTGATTTGGATAGAGGTTTACACTGAAGCTGGCCGAGTATACGTTTTAACCACTTGGGTGACTTATTTTCCACTAGTAGGCTCCGCGCTCCTCTTTGGCCTTGCAGGCATTGCAAGTGTCTGTGCCGCCTGTGCTGTCACTAATTCCACTGCCACATGTCAGTGCTAATGTCTGTGCCTTGTAATATTTAAGTATTTACGACAATGATGTGTCATTGTTGGTGTCTCAGTGTCACGCATTATCATTTGAGTTGGTGTCATTGATAGTTTCTTGGCGTCATCGGTGAATACTACTGTCGTTTCTGATGTCTCAAGGGCAATGTGTCAGAATCACTCGTTTCATATGTCACCATGCATATCATATATGTGATCACGTTTTGGCTAATGTCATTGTCATATGTCAGCACAAATATTGCAGTGAGCTCCATCTCAGTGTCACGTGTTGTCATTGATGTCTAAGCGTTATGCACCATCGGGTAATGTCTTAATGTCATGCTTCAGTGCTGATGCCTAGGGGCTCCTGTGTCACAATTAACATCTATCTGGTATGTCTTTATTATTTATTTATTATTTATTTATTTCTCAGTATCATTTCATGCGTTGTGTCTCAGTGGTCAAGTGTCACTACTAGTGTCCTAGTTCCATAGCTAGTGGCGGCGGCAGTGCTTTTTCCATGCTATGTCATATTACTAATGTCTTTCAGTCTGGTGACACACTTAGTGTCTCAAATTGATGTTGTTGGGTCAGAGTCATTTGATCTCATATGCACCTGAGAATGATGGAGCACTAATTCTTTATGGTCTCAAGGTCAGATGTCATGGTTAGTTTCTGAAGGTTATGTTTTATTTTTAAGAGCCTGAATTTCAGGTGGCTTTGTCAGTCTCTCAATGTGAAGCCATAATTAGAGTTTTAGAGTCATGTGGCATTAAGGTCTCAGAGACATGTGTCCTCATTATTGTCTGAGTCCCCTGGCACAGTTAGTGAGGCATCATGTGTCATGACCAGTGTTTCTGTGTCATGTTGCTTTGTTAGTATTTGAGTGTGATCTCATCATTAGCGTCTTTGTTATGTCACATGTCATTACCAATGTCTCAGTCTCATATGTCATGGGTAGCACTTCAGGGCCCTATGTCTGGCTTTTACAAAAAACAATTAGTGGAAGCCTTTCCAGAAGCTATTCTTTAATCTTGACCACTGGCCATAAACCACTCTCTCCCTCCCATAATGATAATAACTATCTTTTGAAGCCCTTGTTAAGACTTCATCTGATTCACTTGCACCAAACTTCTTCCAACCATTGATTCCATTTTAAATGTTAATTTGAGCCGATGTCAATTACTGTGATGGAATGGCCTCATTTGCATGGTAATAAAGAAATGCTTGCTAGAATCTGTCACTGGTACTCTCCAGAGAGCTTTCTTCCTAAGGGGAGAAGAAATAAGGGATACTGGCACGTGTTGCCTGCCGTGGTGCCTGTGCAGGCAGATAAAAGCAGGCAGCAAAGGGGCTGTAGCAGGTAGGAGTGTGGGGGCTAGGGCCAGCAGCAAGTGCAGCTATGAGGTCTGGGAATGTGTGTGTGGGGGGGGGGGGGGGTTGGGGGATATAAACTGACTGGAAGTTAAAAAGATTGGAAGAAAAAGATGTATTCTTAATAGACCATCTTTCAGTAGGCTTGTATACGTGAGAGCTGAAGAAATGAAGATAAAGCGTTCATTCTTCCTTTCATTCAGGTGATATCGTTCTACTTCATTTTCTTCTAGGATGTGACAGGGGATTTGCATTAATGATGTCAGACTATAATGGAACATCCTCAGCCAGTCAAATTAGCTCACTTTGTAGAGACCAGCCATACTCAAACCAGTCCTCGGAGGGGGAAAAAGAAGACCGAAGCAGTCGGGTTTTCAGGTTCTACCTAGATGAATATGCATGAGATATAACTTTATACATTGGAGGCAGTGCATGTAAAAATCTCATGCATATTCATTAGGGAATCTTGAAAACCCAAGTGGCTGAGGTGAAGGGAGGCAGAGGACCAGTTTGGACACTTCTGATCTAAACCTATGGTTTGTACCCCCTTCTAACACAAGATTGTGAATGAGGTCTGTAGATGATGTAATTATTCTGATGATCCCTAAAGCAGTAACCTTCCAGGATCTAAAATCATTATATTATACCAGTAAGAGCCTGTGATTATAAAAACAGTTATAATTTACTGACAAGTTGTGTTATGTGCCAGAAATAAACAAACAAAGGCACTTTCCTCAGTAAAAGGCAGAATTACTGCAAAAAAATGTCCCTTTTACTGTAGGACTGTGCAGCTTCATTCCCCTGGCTTCCTCCCTGAAGTCTCACTCCATTCTCATTCCCTCCCTCCCTCCCTCATGCTCCTTTTTTTTCTTTTTCCGAAAGTGAATTGCATATGAAAGCCTCCCCTAGGAACACAGAGGAATGAATTCAATTAACTCCCATCTAAAATTGCTTTCCTCTCTATGGCACCTGCAAATAGAAAATGTCAGCACTAGGTTCTATTCTAGGGCTTAACACCAAAACCAGCACAGGCTTCATTCAATGAGAGCAACAAAATCTCAGTGCAAGTGAGAACGGCAGTTTCAGTTCTGATCAGAGGACAGAGATCATTCAGTCTGGACCACCAGCCTGTACTAGTGCTACACCCATTGCACGCTATGCAGCCATTATAGTGCCTGCGGCAGTGCCTCAGAACATCTGTCAGTGCCAAGAATGCAGTTCTTACAATACTAAGCTTGCAGGAAAATAGTGCCTGTGCCAGTGCCATTGAAGCCTGCAGCCTGTGTCAGAACGAGACTGGTTGCAGCAGTCCAGTAGTGCTACTATTTTATGTAGGGACTGTAACACTAGGAGTAGGACCTTGTGCCAATAACATGTGCCCACAATATAGTCTCCACAATCTTGCTGCATTGATATCATTCTGTACAGAGTATACGGTACCGGCAGCAGTGAAGCTTTGATACTAGCTTTTGCCAGGAATACAGCATCTGTATTGGCCTCTGTTGGAAGAACAGTGGCTTCAGCAATGATATTCTGATACCTGTCTTTGCAGGGCACAGGGCCAGGCTTAAGACTAGGCAAAGGAGGCAGTCAGAGTGCCAAAATTGGGAGGGGAGAGGTCAGGCAAAAAATGCTCCAACCGGGGCCTGGCTAGTGGATATAAGAAGCTAGTGGGTACAGTCAGGTGGCCAGCGGAAACCCCAAGGCCCAACCAGCCAAAGAGAAAGGGGTGCTGTGGGGTGGAACAGCATGGCTGGTGGGGAATCCCAGGTTCCACCAGCTAAAGAGCTGAAGGAACCAGCTGGGTGGAGTGGCAGGAGCCTCCACACAGCTCTACCTCTTCCTCAGCTCTGACACCGCAAGCATGTTGAAAACTCATGCATCACAAGATGAGCATCAGAAGTGCCTCTGCCGCCTGGTCCGCAAGTTTTGAATGTCATCGTGTTTTGTGATGCCAGCACTGAGGAGGAGGTAGAGCAATGAGGAGCCATAGCACAGGCTCCCATCGCTCGGCTAACCTGAGGTAGGAAAGGAGCCAGATGCATGCTGGGGAATGGAAAAGGGAGGGGGGGGGGGAGGAAGCAGGGTAGATGGATACTTAGAAAGACAATGGTAGATGCTGAGGGAGGTGAAGAGGCAGGGGGCAAACTTAGATACAAACTAAGGGCCTGATTTACGAAGGCTTTTCTCCCATTCTGTGTCTATGGGGAAAATGCTTAGTAAATCACGTGCACAGCATGTAAGCCCTCTGGGGATAGAGAAATGCCTACAGTATCTGAATGTAATCCAGTATAAAATGCCTGATAGGTGGAATATAAATCAACTAAATTCTGGAGAAGAGAGGCGGGGCAGAGCTTGCGTGAGGGAGGAGGAGAGGTGGAATGGATGCGGGGACGGGAGAAAGAAGCAAGAGAATGGATGCTGGAGGAGGAGGCAGGAGGGCAGAGGGCGGATGCTGGAGGTGAAATGGAAGGATAATGGTGGCAAGGGATAAGAATAGGAAAGCAGAGATCCCCTCCTCCGTGTATTGGAAAAGTTGTATGCACAAGAGTGGTGCTGGGGTGGGTAGAAGATGGGAAGAGAGAGAAGATGCTGGCTGGGCATGGAGAACAGAGAGAGAGAGAAAAAAGAAGAATATAATATTCCTGGGCAGGGGGAGGTGGATGCTCAGAAGAGAGTGAGGGTGGAAGAAAAGAGATATTGCTGGGGAGGAGAAAGAGGGAAGAAATGCTGTGCTAGAGTTCAGTTGACAAAGGTGGAAGTGCTGTGCCAGCCCAATGCCACCGCTGGCACCCCTTTGCCCTCCACTTACCTCCTGCTCGTAGGTAAGTGGAGGGCAAGGGCTGGTGCAAGGCTGAAGATCTGCCTAGGTTGCTCTGCATCCTTGTGCTGGTATTGTGCCAGTGGACCCTTAGGCTGGGGTGAGACTGGCTCTTCTACCTGCGGGGAGGAGCCCTGCCGGTTCTCACCACCAACAGGCGGAGCCCGGCGAGGCAGGGACCGGGTGGATGCTTCACCTGTACCTGCCCTCGTTCCCCCTCGGGTTGAGCCTTTGGGTGCCGGTGCCAGCAGGACTTAGGTGAGGGTCTCTGGGAGCAGGCAATGTGGAGGAGTCCAGGACCAGGCAAGGGTCAAAGGTGGGCAGCAGACAGGCGAAACCAAAGTTTAAGCGAGGGTCAGTGGCAGGCAATGGATGGGTGAGAGCGGACGTCCAAGCAAGGGTCAAAAACCAGAGGCTAAGTAAGTGGAAAGCAAAGCAGGCGGAGGGACAGGCTGGGCAGACAAGGCAGGGACATGCTGGCAACACACACTACCAGGGTGGCTGGACCTGTTGCTGAGGCACCATAGGGGTGTCTGAGGCAACCGTATGTAGGGAAGGCTGATGTCATCTAAGGGTGTCATGGGGGGTTTTTCCGCCGTGGGCCTTTTAAATATCTTGAGTTAAGCACACGCACACACTAAGAGAGGCTGGCGGCATCCTGCCATGCCGGCTATGATGGTGGCATCCTGCCTCAAAGAGGAAGACAGTGTCAGGTGAGGAGCGCAACTCATGGCAAGGACCCATGAGCAGCAAGACGCAACAGTACGCCTCCTCTTAGGCCCCCTCTTTGAGGTCCAGGGTTTGGGTTTTGAGGGATGGAATTCCTTTAGGAGTTTGGCTCACATGAATTCTCCTCTGGGCCATAATTCTTCCAGGAAATCAAGTACTCCACCTTCTTGCCTCTTCTGCAGGAGCCCAGGATCTGTTGGACTTCGTATACCATATCCTCTTCAGAGATGATTTCTTTGGGTTCAGGGATAGCACGTGAAGGCCAAGAAAGTACCAGTGGTTTGAGCAAGGATACATGAAAAGTATTATGAATTTTCAGGGTGGAAGGTATTTTCAACTGATGGGTGATGGGGCCCAGCTGCCATGGCAGGAACCTTGGGAGTGTCCCCACTTGATGATGTCATCGGACTCCGGTATTTAAACCACATTGGCGCCCCCAGTCAGCTGACTTGGCAACAAGTTCCATACGAGTCCTATACCTGCTTCCGGTTCCTGAGACGCCGCTCTTACCTGCCTGAACCCTGTCTGGCACCCGCTCCTCGGGGGTCAGTGTGCGCTCCATCGGGGACACGCTCCCCTGGCCTACCCCGTTCTTCGGGCTGGCTCTGCACCTCTTGAGTTCTACCTGGCTATCGCTTCTACCACCCAGGTCTCCCTTGGAACTATTGCAGTGACCAGTGCATCCTTGGCTGGCCTTCTCGCTCCTCGGATTGTGCCTGTGTCTTTCTAAGACTGTTCGCGCTCTCCCGCTTCACGGGCTGCGCTTATCATCAGAGAATATCTTGGGCCTCCCCGCTCCTCGGGGTCATTTCCAGGAATTTTTTCCAGGAATTACCATCACTGCCAGCTGTCCCGCTCCGTGGGCCACTTCCTTACTACCTAGCTGGCTCTCTTGTGATCTCCGAGTACCTGCATATTAGAGCTGCTGGATGGCTAGGGCCTCCAGCCGTGTGGGCTGGTCTTCACACTCCTGTCTACGCCCACTACACCGCAGCTCTGCCCTGTGGGGCCGTCCTACCAGAGAATCTCCAGTACGCCATCTCTGCGCCCATTGAACTGTGGACTGTCTGGCGCCCTCTCTCTCCTGCCTCTTCAGGTGCCGCCTATGGCCTACTACCCTACGGGGGTCACCTCCTGGTTCCTGGGGGGTCCATCCCCTGCTGTGCTCAGAGCTTCCTGCTTCTCCAGCTCCTCACCTCCTGACGGTACGGACCTGTGGGGCTCCTCCCTACAGGCAGCGTCAACTCGCACTTCAGGTCAAGGGTCCACATACACACCAACCATAACAATTCCAGGATGGCCTTGACTGTAGCTGGATCCATATGAAGTCCCTCCTGTGAGACAATGTACACCAAGAAGGGGAGCTCCTTCTGTTCAGACACTTTTTGTGTGTAGTGTACAGATTATTCTCTCAGAGATGCTGTAGGACCATTTTGACATGTCTGCAATGGGAAGGCAATGTTTGGGAAAAGATCAGAATATCATTCAGATATTCCACCAAGCATGTGTATTGTAGGTCATGGAAGATCTCATTTACCATGTTTGAAAGATCGCAGGGGCATTGCAGAGATATAAGGGCATTACTAAATATTCATAATGCCTGTCATGTGTGTTGAAAGTAGTCTTCCTTTCGTCACCAGCCTTAATGTTGATAAGGTTATAGGTGCCCTGGAGATCTAATTTTGTGACTATCTTGCCACCCTATAAGCATTAAAAAAGCTCAGTTACTAACAGAAAAAGATATCCATTTTTTTTGTGATAGCACTTAGGCTGCAGTAGTCTATACATGGTCTAAGCGATCCATCCTTCTTAGCCACAAAGAAGAACCCAACACCTGGCAGGGAGGACGACAGTCAAATAATGCCCATGGCCAGGTTCTTGGCAATGTATTCTGACATGGCTTGAGTCTCAGGTAGAAAGAGTGGATGGACCCCGGGAAAAGCTCTATGTCGCAATCGTATGGGTGATAGGGTGGCAAGGTCTCTGCACTCTTCTTGCAGAAGACATCTTGAAAGACTGCATATTGGGGTCGAAGTCCAGGTAACGCTGAAGCCACCACCAAGGAGGAGATAGACAGGAGTCAAGACAGGAAGGTCCCCACCAGGCCAGTTGTAAAGTGGTCCAGTCAAACTGGGATTGGAGTTGATGAAGCAATGGTAGGCCTAATATCACCGGGTCAACAGCACAGGGAATGATGTGAAAGAGACAATGTTTTTGGTGTGCAGGAGGCCAGTACAGAGTATAAGCGTAACAGTGGTCTGAGTAAGATGCCTGGAAAGTGGATCCCCCATACACAGAGGAGATCATGAGAGGTTGGGGCAGAGATACAGTAGATATCTGCAGCTGGTGAATGAGGTCTTGAAGGATGAAGTTCACTCTGGAACCAGAATCAATGAAAGCCTGCATGGGAAATGAGGTGGAGTCATGTTCAAGCATGACAGGTACCAGAAGAACAGTGAGACCTAAGATCTCCCCAGTTGAGCCTAGATGTTTGAGTTTCCCAACTTCTCAGGACACTAAGCAATAAGATGAACTCTGGCTGCACAGTACAGGCATAGCCTTGTTGGTGATGGAGCCTCTCTTTGGGGACGAGTTTACAGTACCCCAGTTGCAGGGGTTCTTTGGTGGCTACTAGCTCAGCTGGCGTAGTAGGAGCAGGTGTAGGCGGATGATGAAAACGTGGGGCCAGAGTGAAGGATCTGTGAGCCAGGGAAGTCTCCTGAGTCCTCTCTTGCAATTGATGGTCAATCATGCCCGTCAGGACGATGAGAGTCTCCAGGGAAGTCGGTAGTTCGCAGACCAAGAGCTCATATTTTATCTTCCCTGAGAAGCCCTCCAGGAAAATCACATCCAGGCTATCCTCACGCCAACTGAGCTCAGAGGCCAGAGTTTGGAACTCCACAGCGTATTCGCCTAGGGTGCAGGAACCCTGGCATATGTGCAGCAGTCTGAAGCCAGTGCGGAGGCACGGCTGGTTTCTTCAAAAACTGTGTAGAACTGCTTCAGGAAGATAGGGAAATCCAACAGGATGGGGTCCCCTCATTCCTAAAGGGAAAAAGCCCATGCCAAGGCTGGACCATCCAACAAGGAGAGTATGTAGGTGGTCTTAGACTTCTCGTCGGGGAAGAGCACAGCCTGAAGCTGAAAGTGCATTATGCACTGGTTAAGGAATCCCTGACATTGCCTGGGATCCCCCGTGTAGTGGGGTTGCACCGGGAGTTGAGGAACCGGCCGGTTGACCGGTATAGGAGGCGTCAGAGCAGGCCCAGGCAAAGCCAGCGTAGAGGCCGGAGTCAGTGCATCTAATCAGAGAGTTAGATACTCCATGACTATGGAAAGCTGGCCCCAAGACATTTTGTTGATTCTGAAACCTGAGAGTCACGCCTGGGATTGCTTGGAGCGAAGACAAGTCTGCCGAGTCCGTGGCCTC
The DNA here is from genome assembly GCF_901001135.1 of Rhinatrema bivittatum. Lineage (NCBI taxonomy): Eukaryota > Metazoa > Chordata > Amphibia > Gymnophiona > Rhinatrematidae > Rhinatrema > Rhinatrema bivittatum. Next base: position 40,421,050 of record NC_042622.1, on the reverse strand, counting down.
GGCAAACTGTTGTGTCTGTGGACCCTTAGGCTAGGGTCAGATTGGCTCTACCTATGGGGATGAGCCCCCACAGGTCCTCACCGCCAGCAGGCGGAGCCTGGCAAGGCAGGGACCGGGTGGAAGTTTCACCTAAACCAGCCTTTGTTCCTTTCGGGTTGAGCCTTCGGGTGCCGGGGCTGGCAGGACTTAGGTGAGGATCCATGGGAATAAGTAACATAGCAGAATCCAGGGGCCAGGCAAGGGTCAAAGGCAGGCAGCAGACAGGTGAAACTGAAGTTCAAGCGAGGGTGAGTGGCAGGGAGCAGATGGGCAAGAGTGGAAGTCCAAGCAAGGATCAAAGTCCAAGCAGCATCAGGTGAGGAGCGAGGCTCGTGGCAGAGACCCACGAGACATGAGACATGATATGGTATTCAACCATGAAGCTCGGTATAGAAAAATGTGAAATAAATAAATAAATAAATAAATAAATGAGACGCATGGCAGGGAATACAGAACCTGTGCCAGATTGTGCAGGGAATACAGTGACCGCAACAGTGACACTTTTGATTCCTGCCTGTGCAGGAAATACAGGGATTGCAATAGTGATATTGTGATATCTGCTTGTGCAGTGATTGCAGCGGTGATATCAACCCGTACCAGGACTATAACACCTGCAGTGGTGCCACATCCTATGGAAGAAATAATTTCTGATTTCAGTACTTCTGGTAATAACTTGTTATGGAAACAGATACATTCAGTTTCTGTTTAGCTAAAAAAGTTAAGAAAAGCACTTCACAGGGACAAAATAAAACATTTTCATGCAGGTCTGTGCAGCATCACTACTTTGTTTTTATGTGTCTGTGATTTATGTGCTTTTTAAATATTAGGTAATATTATGTATGTTTATTGGTGGCATAGAAGTAGAAACAAATAAATACATAAATATCCATCTGTGTAAGTGCATGTGATAAAGAGAGAATGTAGAACAGTTGCTTATCAGATAATGATTTTATTCTCACTGATCATGAGGGATTTCAGTAAGTGTCAAGAAAGAAAACCAGAGTGAACTGTGAGAGTAACAACTCTCTTGCATAGGCAACGTATATATTTTTCTTATGCCATGCAGGCTATTTTATCTAACAAAAACGCTCCACAAACTCCTGTTCGGATTACTTAACGCTGCAGATGCCTTTGTGACATCATAATGCACGGTGAGTGCACCTAGCTCTCTGACCTCAGTCAGAACTGATTGGCCAGCCCAGAGACGAGTTGTTGCATCACGGCATATAAATAATAAATAAAATAAAATAAAAATACTCTGGGGGGTTTTTTTTTCCTGTGATATTTTTCTTTTCTGTACAGGGATAGAATTTAAAAAAAACACGTTTTTTGTTGTGTTCTTCCCAATTCAGAAATGCTAGTAAGATAAAGCAATAGCGCGCCCCCCAGAGCTCATACCCAGCCGCACAATGACTCGAGAGCCGTCGCCTGGCGGGGCGGGGGGTTCGCCTTGCCTTTCCGTTGCCATGGAGACGGGACCAACGATGTCCTGGCTGCGGGGCTCTCTGCACCTGCTGGCGGCAGACGAGCCTCCTTGCTCCCGAGCACTCTGCTTCCTGCTCTGCGGATACTTTGGGGGGTTTTTTTGTATACTGCTGCCCCTGTGGAGGGAACTAGTGTAGCCCTTTTAATGCTGGGAGGGCGTGGGAGTTAGGAGCACTAAGAGGAGGAACACCGAGAAGGATGGCAGCGAGGGAGGAGCCTCCTGGGCTTTTTCTACTCCCGCAGGTGCTGCTTTTCCTCTTTCGTTTGTGTCGGAGCTGATCCTAGACTGCTTGACGTGAAAAATAACGTTTAAGAATGTACCAGACGGCAATGATAAATGAGATGTGACAGTGCACTTCACCTGAGACAAAAAAAAAAAAAAGGTGTGGGTGAGAGGGAGAGGGTCAGACAGAGGAACAAGAGAGAGTCAGACAGAGATGTGGACAGAGAGAAGGACATAGCCAGAGAGGAGAGCGCCAAACGGACAGGGGGATTATTTGATGCCCAAACCTCCATTAAGACAGCGATGAGGGAATGCTTCCTACATGATTTCTGGATCTGGAGTATTTGAGCACTAGTGGCTGCTGTAGCCCATTGTGTTGGACTGGGGTGGGGAATTAGGGTCAGATATGGCCATGATCTCACCTACTTATAACATTAATGCTGTTAAAGTACATATTGAATGGCAGCTTGTGATGGATAACCTGACAAATGTTAACAAAGTAATGCAGGTGCAGAACTAGGAGTATAATAACAGTTCTAGAAAGTAATTACTTCATAGGCTGACATTATTATTTGTTAAAAAGGGCACATACTTGTCCCTCTGTTGGTGAGGTAGTGCCTGACTGACTGTGTTTTTTAAATCCTGTTCTTACTGAACTATCTTGAGGTTTTTGGCATGTTTGTTTCTATAATGTATAAGACTGGATGTGATTTAAGGAAGTGTGTGGTCTGTTTTGTGAATACGGCAAAGGCTTATTCTATCCATAGAACTTTATGTTCACCTCAAAGTGTGATTTTTCTGAAGGAATAGGATATTGACTCTTTGTCAGGCATCCATGTAACATAGCAGTTTAATTACATACTTTTTCACTAGGGGCTGCATGAAGGCATGGAACAACAATTAATAAAATACAACTTCAATACCATTAGCATGCAAAATATAAATAATCAAATCATTTTTATAAATAACAATAAATAAACTCTAAAATAATAAAATCACAGAGCTTTGGAAATATGGTATGCAGCCACTCCAACAATGGAATCTATAACAGCTTTGTAGGCAAAAGCATACTGCAGATTACGGATTCCCAAAGGCACAGGAAAAGAACAAACAATGGGGGGTCATGCATGAAAGTGTGCTATGGCGTTTTCGCATGCGAAAGATTTGACATCATTTGGAGTGAGGAAAGTCTCAAAGAGATGAGATTTTGTACTATGTTCACTCACCCAAGCATGATGGTACCCTGTGATAGAGTCCATCAAGCTAGGGTGAGAGAACATAGTAGAAATGTCATCTTTTTGAGATTTTCCTCACTCCAGATGATGCTAAATCTTCACCAAGGTGTACTGTGCTATTCATTCTTCTCACTCTACATGCGAAACTGGCCCCTAAACCCTATACCATCACTAACACCTCACCTCGACCTATCAGGTGGCCCTCCTCTCTCTTTCTCCCTCAAGAATCTCCCCTTCTGTCATTCAGGGACACGATGGGAGATGTGTCTGAGTTCTTGGAATTAGTGCTGTTTTGGTATGGCACTTTTGCTGTATAGGTTCTGAGTGAACATTTTGCAGCATTTTGTGTTATGTCACAAAGTATCTGGTAATGGAGGAAGTTTGAGTCACTAGAATTATTTTTGATGGTGAGTAATAATGGGAAACTTCCTAGTTCAGGCCAGCCAACCATTTCAGTTTGGATTTTTTAAAATTAGAAATGTATGTATTTCTAGATTTGTTTTTTGCAATCTATATGCAGAAATCAAGATGACATATTCATCATATACTGTGACATGATTTATGAAACATATTTGTATTATATTTATAAACTCAGGTTTATAAAATAATGAGTGGAATAGAACAAGTAAAAGTTAATCAGTTGTTTACTATTTCGAAAAGTACAAAGACTACAGGGGACACACAATGACTGAGTAATACATTTAAAAATTATTTTTTTTGCTCATTGTATAATGAAGCTCTGTAATTTGTTGCCAAAGGATGTGGTAAAAGCTGTTCGTGTAGCTGTGTTTAAAAACGGTTTGGACAAGTTCCTGGAGGATAAGTCCATAAACCATTATTAAGGTAGAATTGCAGAAATCCACTGCTTATTCTTGGGATAAGCAGCTTGGAATTTATCTACCCCTTGGGATCCTGCCAGGTACTTGTGACTTGGATTGGCCACTGTTGGAAACAGGATACTGGGCTGGATGGACCTTTGGTCTGACCCAGTATGGGAAATCTTATGGTTTTATATATATAGTATATCTGAAACTAAATTAAATATTTAAAAGTATGATGCCTAAGTATGTATTTTTACAGGCTCGTTCTGGGAGGCGTGGTAATGGGGTCATAATGATTGTTGAGTTTAATTATCAGAATCTCATGGAGAGGTGCTATGGGCCTGAAAGTTAAGGAGGGCATGGCTGAAGGTTGACTTAGGATACCTAACACCCTTGCACTGCCCTATCCATAGCGCAAAGCCCTTAACAGTGTGCTCACACCAGCCCGCCTTGGTCAGATGGAGGAGGATGCCTCACACCGCACTTGCATGGATCAGTGCATGCCAGAAGAAGGTAGAGGTGTGCTGGTGTCATCCTGCATGGGCTGAAAAGGAGGAGACAATGTGTGGCTGCCCTCCTGTGAACCAACACTGAAGAGGAAAGCTGCAGCAGGGGGCTAGCAACATCAGATTAATAAGAGGGGGGGGGGGAGAGAGAGGAGAATGCTGGAATTGGGGCAAAGAGAAAGGATGACAGGCAATATGAAAAAAAGAAAATGGGGCCCATCCACAAAAGTGTCCCCTGTATTTGGGGGGAGGGGGGGGCAGTCAACCCCGGCTCTAGCAGCTGTATTTTCCACAGAGAACAAAAGGACAGTTTGGCCAGACCAACCAAACTACAACTCAACAATTTCGCATTACTTGTCATTTCATACAAGCAATCACAAAGTAATAGACTAAGCAACAACCCTACTTTGTGTTAATGCTACTGTTGTGCACATTCTCCAACTTGCTTTACCTTTACTTTCCAAGGGATCAGGAAATCAAACAATACTATGGGGGGGGGGGGGGGGGTGTCGATATTGTATTGCCGGGATTTCAATTTTGCGCCCCACCAACCAATGACATTTTACTGGGGCCACTTTTTACAAGGGCAAAATTGAAGCAACTTAACTTTATCCCGGTGGCACTGATACTCAGCACTCTCCAAATATATTTAGATGGGTAAAGCAGGTCGGATAAATCACAGTCCTAAAGTTAACCGGAAAACTTTAGGAGGGTGCCCGGGAAACTTCCTGTTCAGCGTATCACTCAATAAGGGAACTTCATGATGCTTTCTGAAAATATGAAGCTGTCCCGTTTTCCTTGACGAATGAAAGAAAATACGAGAAAAAGATCTGCTCTTCCAAGCTTCTAGACTGCGATCACACCCAGAAAATAAATGATTACCCTGAATGTGAGAGCAGAGGGGGAAAATTCAAAGTCTGCAGTGGAGCGCATTGGTGTGAAAAAGTTGATACTGGGGTTTGCGTTCCTTAATTTCACTTTCTGGTTGTGTCTTCAGGTGATGGAAACCCCAAGGAGAGCAGTCCATTCATCAACAGCAGTGACCTGGAGAAAGGGAGGGAGTATGATGGAAAGAACATGGCGCTCTTTGAGGTAGGACATCAGAAGGAGGGAGCAAGAATGTCAAGAAAACCTGGGAAGGGATTTGGGGTGTTGCAAGGGGCAATGGGTGTAAACAGAGGAGGGGAAGAGCTGACTGGATGAACAAAAAGTGTGAGATGGGGTGACGAGAAGCATTCTGACTGGCAAATAAAGGTGCAAGGGGTTACAGAGTACTTAATTCATTATAAAATGTGTCAGACAAATGGAAGAAGATGATTGATCATTTAGACTCGTGTGATTGCAATAACGTTTCACAGCCACTTACCATAACTGACTCAATGTCACAAACTGAAATGGCAAAAATGTGAAAAGCAATGTGTAAAACATGCGCGCTAATTAACGAATACCCCCCTACAAGTTCAGAAAACAGAGCTATGAATAGCAGAATTGCCTTGAGGTAAGAAATAAACTTAAAAAAGAATTAAAGTTTTAGAAAAAAAACTAAATGCATGTTTTTTCAGGCAGGCTGATTAATTATTGATTATTACTTAGTATTAATATTATTGCTTAATGTATTTTAAAATTGTTATTATGTTGATTTTATATATATTTTTTTTTAAAGTGATGATGTATGTTGTATTTTTAAATTATTTTTATGGATGCCAATTTGTAATCCACATTGAACACTTTGTGGAAGTAGCAGAATATAAAAACGTATAAATAAGTAAGTAAATACATTCTGTAAATAAAGAAACACCAAGGCTAGTAGATATAGAGCTGTCTAGCCACCATCATTCAGTAGCTTCCAGCCTGCGACATAGACCCTTGTGAGTCAACTCACAGGAGGCTGCTCCCAGTGAGAAGCATCTTTAGGGACTCTCAGGAAAATCAAAGGTGGAAAGAAAAATCCAGAGGGGCAAGAGATGCTTTTAAATGGGAATCTTTCAATATGGTTTAAAAAATGAAAAGTGTGTACACATGATATTGTGAGTTGATTTCAAAGCAATCTTGTTGAAGGGTGGGTTCCCTGGTGAGTGGATTCCGCCTGGTGAAGCTTGGGAACTGGTGCTCTTCTCTACAGTAGTTGCCAAAGTGAATCAGTGACCACGCGTATGGTTCAGTGGAGAGATAAGCAACAAAAATCTCTTAGGGGCTGATGTAATCGGGTTTGCTAGGCTGAGCGCACATATTATTTCATGTTTCTGTGCACATATTTGTGCACGTAATTTTATTTTTGATTTGCAAAGGATTTTAGCACACAAAAAATGTACACACAATGCTGAGTAAAAATGTGCACACAAATTAGCGCTCCTCTATGTAAATCCCATGTTAATGAAGGCATTAGCTATTACTCCCCAATAAAGGGAGCTTTTCTTAATGCTGCAAATCTACCTCCTAGATTAGAGGTGGAGTAAAATTAATTACATTTCCGGTGCCTTGTATTATTAGTCTATGATGCTGTGCCAGTAGGGACTTGGATCTGAATTTCCTGGGTGCAGAGGTCCTGGACTGACATCTCCCAGATACTTGGTGGATCACTGGACTTGGGAATCTCATGTCCAGGACCACAATGGTATAACACCATAGACTGACATGAGCCCTGGAAATGTGAGTTAACTTTTATTCCATCTCTGACAAAACATGATCTAAGCACTGGAGTACCCAAGTCCAGGACCCCCATGTTAAAGATTCTCTGTCCGGGGACTCCTGAGTGAAAAGGATTGTGCCTTGGGAAACACCCCCCCCCCCCCCCTGCTCAACCACTTACCTACCCCATCCTTCTACCCCACCCACTCATTTACCGGCTACCCAGCTAACTACCCCATCTGTCCACTAACACACCACCAAATAGTTAACTACCCCTCCACAAACCTACCTACTCCCTTCCTATCCACTGACTACCCACCCACCTATCTACCTACCCGACACTCATCCATTAACCCCCCTTCCAACTGAGATCACTTTTCGCCTGTTTACTGAGTCTGTTGGGTGTTATTAATAAATCTGCGGCCATCATCAGAGACAGGTTGATGGGCTAAAGTACCATTGTGATAACTTGGTGATAGCAGCTTGGGAAACAGCCGGAAGGAATAAGGAGGCAGACACTGGCTGTTTTCTTTAGGTGAAATTTATTTACAATGAAAGAAAAGTCAAACAAACAAATGCAGCTCAACATAAGTTCAGGTACCACACAGATATCTCACATAGCAGGTCTTTGCATACAATGAATTCCTGTCTGCTCCACGGGGCCTCACTAACCCTTCTAAGCCCTGAGTTCTTGTACACTGGTGAGGGGGCTCCTCCCCTTCACCCAGGATTCCTTGCAGGTCTGGATCATAAGGAAGATTGGGTGAGGCTGCTGTGCCCGGTCCCTTAAACTGGTCTGAAGGAATTTCCTATAGACTCCCTCACAACCATGTTATTAGCTTTTTTCAGTGCAAGGCCTCTAAGGCCCACTTGTCTATCAATGCCTCCTTCTCGACTGCTGAATAACACCTTTTGCATGGCATCAGCTTCAAGATAATGTATGCCACAGGGTGTTCTTGGCCATTCTTCTTTTTGACTATGGCTGCTCCCAAGCTTACTTCTGAGGCATCAGTCTGAACCGTAAAGAGTTCAATGAAGTCCAGACTTATCAGGACCCGTTCGGAGCACAGTGCCTCTTTCAGAGCCCCAAAGGCCTTCTCTGCTTCAGCTGACCACTGGACCTTCTCCGGTGCTTTCTTCACCAACAGTCTTGTGAGAGGCACGGCCTTCTCTGAATAATTGGGGATTACTCTTCTATAATACCCTGTGATGCCTAGGAATGCTCTCACTTTTGCTTTTGTTTGTGGGACTGGCACCCTGGTGATCACCTCGATCTTATAGGTCTGCAGATGAACCTTACTCTTCCCCAGGGTGTAGCCAAGGTATTGGACTTCTTGACCCCGCTAGGAAGCACTTCTTAGGGTTGGTTGTCAGTCCTACTTTCCTCAGACTGGTGAGCATGGCCTGGAGTTGGCATAGGTATGTCTTCCAATCTGGGCTGTACACTACGATGTCATCCAAATAGACGACTGCATACCCTTGATGTGGGCAGAGCAGGTGGTCCACCAAGCGCTGGAATGTTGCAGGGGTGCCATGGAGTCCAAAAGGGAGGATGGTGAACTGGTAAAGTCCCATGGGTGTTGAGAATGCAGTCTTCTTCTTCACCACTGGCATGAGAGGCACTTGCCAGTACCCTTTTGTAAAGTCTGAGTTAGAGGTGAACTGGGCTTATCCCAGACACTCAATCCCATCCACTGAAGGCATCGGGTATACGTCAAGCTTTGAGACCTTGTTGACCTTTTTAATGTCAATGCAGAACCTTATGCAGCCATCTGGCTTCGGCACCAACACTATGGATGAGGACCAATCACTGTTAGACTCTTCTATAACTCCAAGCCAGAGCATTTCCTTCACGTGTTGCCTAGCCTCAGAAATCCGATAGGGTTATTGCCGCACAACAACCCCAAGAGACTTAATGTCACACTGCACCTGATGTGTACGACCTGATAGGGTCAAAATGATCTCCTTGTTTTGCTTCACTAGCTGCTTTAAGTCAGCTGTCTGAGCAGTAGACAGCTGCTTTCCGAAAGTAATCTGGATTTGGTCCATGTCAGGTCTGACCTCTAGACCAAACTCTTACATCTCCACACACCCATGGATCTCACTTCTTAGAAGGTTTATATGGTAGATCTGAGATTTCTTTCATTTATCAGACTGGGCTATTTTGTAATCCATGGGCCCTGTTTTTTCCAAAATTTCATAGGGTCCTTACCAATGGGCTAATAGCTTGCTTTCCAAAGAGGGGAGGAGGACAAGGATGTAGTCCCTCAGCTGGAATACTCTTTGGTCCGTGGGGTGATTATAAGCTCGGGCTTAGGTAGCCTGAGCCTTCTCTAGGCATAGGCAGGCTGTCTCGCCAGCTTTTTTAAGGCGATCCTGCACTCAGAGAACGTAGTCCATGAGATTTTGCCCAAGGTTTCCTTCACCTTCCCAAATTTCCCAAGCTATGTCCATAATTCCTCTCGGCCTTCTCCCATACAGTAGTTTAAACAGGAAAAAACCCATGGAGCTCATAAGAACTTAAGAAATTGCCATTCTGGGTCAGATCAACGGTCCATCAAGCCCAGCATCCTGTTTCCAACAGAGGTCAAACCAGGCCACAAGAACCTGGCAATTACCCAAACACTAAGAAGATTCCACTACTGATGCAATTAATAGCAGTGACTATTCCCTAAGTAAACTTGATTAATAGCAGTTAATGGACTTCTCCTCCAAGAACTTATCCAAACCTTTTTTGAACCCAGCTACACTAACTGCACTAACCACATCCTCTGGCAACAAATTCCAGAGCTTTATTGTGTGTTGAGTGAAACGAATTTTCTCCGATTAGTCTTAAATGTGTTACTTGCTAACTTCATGGAATGCCCCCTAGTCTTTCTATTATTCGAAAGTGTAAATAACCTATTCACATCTACTTGTTCAGAATTGTACACAGAATTCAAGGTGCGGTCTCACCATGGAGCGATACAGAGGCATTATGACATTTTCCATTTTATTAACCATTCCCTTCCTAATAATTCCTAACATTCTGTTTGCTTTTTTGACTGCTGCAGCACACTGAGCCGACGATTTTAAAGTATTATCCACTATGATGCCTAGATCTTTTTCCTGGAGCACTTTGTGGATTACAATCAGTACATAGGGTAGCAATGAGTCCTGGTTCTTGCCATCTTTATTCACAGATTTCCTCAACATTTGCTTGAAAGTCTGGTTGAAGTGCTCAGCGAGGCCATCGGTCTGCAGGTGATGTACTGAGGTGTGCAGAGTCTTTACCTTAAGAAAGATGCAGCTTTGTTTTATTGCCTTGACATGGATGGGGGTCCCCTGATTCATTAAGATCTCCTTGGGTAGCCCAAGTCATGAAAAATCTTCCATTAGGGCAGTCGCCACTGTCGGAGTCTTCATGTTCCGTAATGGTACTGCCTCTAGATATCTTGTGGCATAGCCCAGAATGACGAGGATGTGCTTATTTCCTTGAGTAAATCTCTTTAGTGGCCCCATAAGATCCATGCCCATCCCTTAAAAAGGGGTCTTAATTATGGGCATTGTTATGAGAGGTGACGTTCATATGCCGGCAGTCTTTGTGAGTTGGCAAGTAGGGCAGGACCAGCAATACAACTTGACCTGTTTAGACCCAGCCAATAGAATTGTGTCAGTATTTTTTGCCAGGCCTTTTCCTCCCCAGGGTGACCCCCCCCCCCGTAGAAGGTGGCTGTATGCTAGTTGTATGACCTTCTGATGATACAGTTTGTGAACTAGGAGTTGTTCTATCAGTTCCCCCTCTACACTTCCCTTTGTGACTTGGTGAAGCAGATCCCCTTTCATCACAAAATAAGGAAGAATAGGGTCTGTAAGCTATGTTCCAGGAAATACCTTTCCATCTACCCTTTGTATTTGCTCCTGGGCCCACTTGGAGAACTCATCCTCCCTCTGGGCCTGCTTGAAGCTCCCTGGGTCACCTCCTTTTTCTCACTCAAAGGGGCCAGATAAGACATTCTGTATGGGCGATTGTCCTGACTCCGATCCCTTCTCCCTGGTTGCCTCTAAATTGGCAGAATAAGTGTATTTGTTCTGTTGGTGCTGCCTCTCAGACTTAGGAGTCTTGGAGTCTTTATGATAGAGATCTGGATCTTCCAAGAGAAAGAATTCTGGAAAGTCCATTTCTTCATTGTTGTGGTTGGATGAACCCACTGTGAGCTGGTTCCAGAGGCGCTTAAAATTTGGACAGTCCCGTCCTATGACCACAGGGTAGAGTAGCCAAGGAAGAACTCCCACCTCAATTTCTCTTGACCGACCAGGGTCTTCAGTTGTACCTGGCTTGATGGATACTGCCATTGGTCCCCGTGTATGCATGCCAGGGTCACTACTCTGTTGTAGTCAATCTGGACTTGCTTTACTAACTCTCTTTGTACGAGCTTTTTCACACTCCCAGAGTACACTATTGCTTGGGTTGGAATGCCATCTAGCTCAACTGCAATCACAAAAGCAGAGACTCCCTAGCTGGTGACATCCACAAAATTACAAAAGTGTGGGGCCACGGCATTAACGTCCATGGGTTCATCTTCCCTATGAGAACAGTCTCTGTAAAATGGCCCCTTTCTCCTCAGCTGAAACATGCCGGTCAGGCTGAGGGTTATGGTTGAGGTGAAAAGCCTGGCTGGACCTGTGCTACTGATTTTTCAGGCCTCTGGCTCTTAGATCTCAGTTATCCTCTACACGAGTCAAGTGGCTTCTCTGGGAACCTACTTGGTTCACGCATTGTCTGATCCTGATAATAGGCCTCCACTGCTTCCAGTGCCTTTTCAACTGTAAGGTTTGGGTGTCGGCAGACCCACTGCCACATAGGCCATTCTAGGCTGTCTAGGAACTGTTCCAGCAGAACTGCTTTGGCTATCTCCACCCTAGTCTTCCCTTCTGGATGCAGCCACTTCAAAGCGACATCTTTAAGTCTGTGGAATAGGTTCCTTGGGTTTTCTCCAGCCTGTAGAACTTCCTGCCAAAATTACTGTTAGGCTTCTGGGGTGCGTCCACTCTCTCTAGAATGATGGCCCTGACTTCCTGGTATGTGGCCCTGCCTTCTGGATTGACGGTTTGGAAGGTATTTTGACTATCTTTCAAACTGTAAATTCCCCAGATAGGTAGCCCACCTGTCCTCTGGCCAGCCTGCCAGTCAGGCTGTGCATTCAAGGTTTTTCAGGAAACCATTGAGGTCTTCTCCAGGGGTCATCTTAAGTAGTGTTGGAGACACAGAAGGTGGACTGGTTACAGCGGTTTGCACAGCTTGTGCTATCTGGGTCACCTGCTCTCATGGTGCCTGCTGCTGATCAATTTACATTTGCAGGGTGTTTTGTAATCGTTGCTGCCCTGCAACAAGGACCTGGATAACCTGCTCCATCTTCCCTACTTATCAAGCTGCCTCCAAACTACATACCTCTCCGGGGAAAGGAGAGAGGGGGAGGAAACAAAACAACCCTGCTGGCCTGTCCGACCCTTACTCACTGCTTGACCCCTGACTACACAGGTGGGGCTAGCCCCCTTGGCCTGTTGCATGAAAGCTGGGTGAGTGGAACTGGGAGGTCCCAGGAAAAAGAACACAAACTGTAATTTTTATTTTCTGCTGCTGCGGCTATGGACTCTGTCTGTGCTTCCCGCTTAGGTAAGAGATCCCACTGCTACCACCATATGTGGTAACTTGGCGATAGTGGCTTGGGAAACAACTAGAAGGAATAATGAGGCAGACTCTGGCTGTTTCCTTTAGGTGCAATTTATTTACAGTGGAAGATAAATCAGATAAACAATTGCAGCTCACCTTAAGTTCAGGAAGCACACAGATATCACACATAGCAGGTCTTTGCATCGAATGGGTTCCTGTCTGCTCCGCGGGGCCTCTCTACCCATTCTAGATCCTGAGTTCTTGTGCACTGGTGAGGGGCTTCTCCCGTCACCCAGGATTCCTTGGGGGGTCTGGATCTTAAGGAGGACTGGGTGAGACAGCTGTGCCCGGTCCTTTAAGGTTGTCTGAGGGAGTTTCCTAAGGACTCCCTCACAACCATGTTATTAGCTTTTTTCAGTTTTAAACACACAAATCACTACTCATATTGGGGCCAATGTAATAAGGCTGAGCGCGCATTTTTACTCACCTGTGCGCACATTTTTCTGTTAGCACGTGTTTTAAACTTCCCAATGCATTTGCATAATATTAGCTTACTGCATCTGGAGTTGATATTTCTCAGCACGTCAGGAAAGAAAATGTGCGCTAAACCTTTGCTCACATTTTGTTATGTCGGCCTCTTACCAACTAAAATTGGTGAGGTTCCAAGATCAAAGGGCCAGCAAGCAGGTAAGCTGGGCAATCTGAGCTTTGGGGTTCCTGGGAATGTAGATTGTTTGTAGAGACTTAGTTGGCATAGAGTGATTATATGATTGAGATCCTCTCTCTGTAGTATAGAAATGTGCAATTTTTGGGGGATGTTACGCCTCTCACTTTCTTCACTCCTTCCGTTTACAGGAGGAAATGGACACCAGTCCCATGGTCTCCTCCCTCCTCAGTGGCCTAGCTAACTACACAAACCTGCCCCAAGGTGTGCGGGAGCACGAAGAGGCTGAAAACAATGAAGGCGCCAAGAAGAAACCTGTCCAGGTAGAAGGGGAAGAGACGGTGGAAGGGAATCTTCTTACTGTGCTAATGTTTAAAAGGCAGCATGGAGCGGGGTTCTCAGGAAGCTGAGGGAGATCGAGTAATCAGGGAGCTGATTACAGAGTCAGTTCTCTGGTCTTGCATTATTATGAGGGCGTTCAATGCGGTGAAAGTGATTTCTGAAGGATATGAGTGCATGAATTTTTCTTTGAGACTCGTGCAGTGTGTTTCCCAACCCTTTCCTGGAGGCACACCTAACCACTCGGGTTTTCAGGATATTCATAATGAATATGCATAAGATAGATTTGCATATACTGCAGACCCAGTGTATGTAAATCTATCTCATGCATATTCATTGTGGCAATCCTGAAAACCCATCTGGTCACATCAGACCAAGGAATTTCAGTATGAACAATGTTTTTCCCCATAACACCATCAATATCATTAGGAATTTGAATATTAAAATGTTTATTGCTATGTTAATCCCAGGAAAGACAGGATACATTGGATATTGTGATAGTTTAAATTGGCCTAACCAAAAGAAATTACTTAGATTAGGTTGTACATGAATTTGTGAGGCCTCATAAGCCCTTCAGCTGTCACTGAAAAGGATTCAGAAAAGCACACGTACCTCATGTTTCACTACTGGAATCTCCTGGACATTTGCCGACAGCAGGAGAAAGGGTCAGAGTGAAAGTGAGAAGGAGCTGGCTGCAGATGTCAGTGAGATATGGGCGATGAGTTAGTCACACTCAATCGGAGGTTATTAGCCTTGTTGTAAGTGAACACAGATGATTTCTCAGTGCTTCTGCTAACCTGATTTGACATGGCACTCTCGTGTTCTCTTGTCATGGTGCCTAATGTCACGCTACAGTGGAATCTCACTCACAGTCCTCCCGGACTTCGGGCTGCAGTCCATTTGCATGAAGCTCTCTTTCCATGAAGAGATTCCACCTCCCTCCCTCCGTTCAGCTTGGTAGCCTACAGAACCGAGCTCAGCCCCAGCTCAGCACCACAGATGAGACTCTGGAGTGGTGGGATAACTCTCTCTCGCTCTCTCTCATTATGTCTGCATAGTGCATTACAGATTTCATGAGGCAAAATTCATGCAGTTCTTCCCTGAAGCTCTTTCCTGAGAAGGAATTTATAGTTCCAAGCATCATGTGTATGTATGTTCCTGCAGATTTAATTTGCAAAATATGAATAGCTTTTGAGCTATATGAAGACTGTTCTATCATCTGTCTACAGACTTTGGGTTTGGATAGAATTATGTAGCCAACTAGATCAATTCTGAACAATCCAAAAACATAATGGAAAAGTACAAGGAAGCAGGACTCATCTGTTTTTTCGCTGAACAGAGTGGATGGAAATGAAAGAATTTAGTTTTGACCTAATATCATCTGCGAGCTATTGGGCTTTATTCTCAGTGCATCTGAGCATACTTAAACTTACAGATCCGGAGTCATAGAAAAAGTAGCACTGAGTAATCCAAACGTTTGAAACCCTATGGGGCTGATTCTCTAAAGACCATCAAAACAGTGTGCACACAAAAGCGTTGTGGTGTGCACGATAAATTATGGCCGATTCACTAAAGGTTAACCTGGGTGAAAAATCCATGGTAAATCGAGCGTGCGCTCGCAGGCGAATGCAAGCACACTGCGGACTGTGCAAGTAGGGTACTAATGAGCTCATTAGCTCTTATCATTCTCTTCAGTAAATGCGGCTAAATTTATCAGGACCGTTATATCCAAATAAATTTATCACCTGCTCAAGATGGTTGGCAAATGTTAGTGGGCCGGCAGCGCTGTGGCTTGATGCATAGAAAAGCACTGCAGAGCAGCAGCGTTTGGAGTAAGGGGGCATTCCAGCCTCTCCTGCCAGTGAGGAATTCAGTCAATTGGAAATGTAGGCTGGCATTCCAGAGAGGAGCTGAGAGAGGGCAGGGATGTTGGGGGACTCCCCCACCCCACCCCCCCCTGGAGGGGCTGATCTTTCTTGGGGAGGGGTGATGTATAGCACCCCAGAGGAGCAGCTCATTCTTAGAGGTGAGGGATATCCCTGGGAGGGGCTTCTTCTTTCTTTGGGATGAGGGAGGATGCCGGGGGGGGGGGGGGGGGGGTCAGGAAGAGAGTGGGATGGAGCCCCTGGAAGAGCCTTTGCCTTCAGTTTGGGCACGGGTGGGAGAGATTCCCCACCCTAACTCGCTTTGGGCCAGTCAGTGCAGGGGTTTACGATGTGCAGACGATGCACACACAATTAAAGGCTTGCAATGCCTTTAGCATGGGCCTTTTAGCCACCGCATGCTCTCTGTATCATTATCATTGTGAAATGAATGCTAATTACAATTTTAGTTTTCATGCTAAAAAAAATTAGTGCTTGCATGCAAATATTTTTAGCACTCATCTTCGTGAATCGTCCCCTATATTTCTTAGCTTTGTATTTTCTGGTAAACAGATACATATGAGGGAGGAAAGAAAAATATGTTTATGTTAAAAAAATGAATGTTAGGCTCTGACAGTCACTGCAAACAGATTTAGCAGATAGGCATGTTGGGGTTGTTTTTTTTTTAATGTGACGTTTTCAAATTTGCTGTTGCCGAGACATTTCTGTTTGTTTTCATCTGTTTTACCAAATGCATGTTAGTGCTTTAGGCTTTTGTTTGGCCACATTAGAGGCAGCATAATTGGTACAGTGTAAACAAGATAAGCAACAAAAAAAGCTAGGGTGTAATCCATAGGGATGGGCCTGCTAGGCCCTCAAGGTTTACTTGCAATGAATATTCATGAGAGATGTATGCATAGAGGGGGCTCTGATCTTAACAAGCATAGTGCTAATTTCACAGTTTGATTATTCTGAAGGCCAAGCCCACGTGCAGCCTCTGGGCACTTGAGGTGGGCATTCCTGGTGCAAGCTCACACATAAGAGAACTGGTTTTTAGTACAAGGCCGTTGGTTTTCCCACACTTGGAATATTTCCCTGGATCAGAAGTTGCACAGTTTTCCACCATCTTCCTCTGAAACATGACTCCATGTTAAAGTATTTTAAAACAGGAGGTTAAGGTATCATGCAACCCCTCTATTCTTTCTTTCTGTGATTTTTACCTTGTATGGTACGAACATCCATTATTAACAATGATGTGGCAAATACAGTTTGTGAAGATCTGTGAGTCCTTACATGAGTACAGTGAAATAGTTTACTGTAAGTAATGCAAATATTGCAATTTCATATTGAGGCTAACATGATACTTTACAATACCATCACCAATAGTTCATGCCCCTATTATAGGTATCTATCTAGCTGTCCAGTATGTACACATGTATGCACTATATATGTACCTGTCTATACTATGTCTGTCTGTCTCTTTGTATGTCTAGAGCAGGGGTGAGCAAATGTTTGGAGTCACGGCCCCCCTTTACATTCATTCAATTGGTTGGGGCCCCCAAGATGGAGTTATATTTTTATCTATCTATTCACCAGGCAGCCACACTACCAACCAGTGGCTCAAAGCCTCCATTTTGTTTCTCTTCAATTTGCTGAAAGGAATAAGCTTATAGAAATGCACGGGTGCAGAGAGTCAGATATCTGGTACCCAGACAGACAGAGAGGGACACGGATATGTTATATCCAGACAATCAGAAACACCCCATCCCCAGACCGACAGAGAGCGAAACAGACACGGAGAGCCCCACAGACAGACATAGTTACTCCATACCAAGACAGACACCCCACAGAGAGACAGAAACCCAATACCCAGACAGACACAGAGACACAGACATTCCAGACCTAGACAGACAAGCACAGACAGACAAACCACCCCCAGACACAGACAGAGAGGAATAGACACAGCATACCCAAACACAGACACGGGCAGAGAGCGACAGACATTACATACAGTTACACAGATCAAAGCACACCAGACAGAGACACGCTCCACAAAGGTAAGGGCTAGAAAATGTTTAAAAAAAATGAGGTGCCAGCCAAAAGTAAGCCTCCATTCCACCTTGCCTGACTTTTTTTTTTTGCTTTTTTACTGTTTCCACTAATCTTTCCATATATTTTTGTATTATTCTTAGTAGCTCATCTTTTTTGTTTTCTCGTGTTTTGATTTGCTTGTTTAATGTTTTTGCACATCACCTTCTCTCCGGCCTCTTTGCCCATTCCCCTCCCCCTCCCCGGGTAGGGCATCCGACAGCATCGGGAGCTCCTCCTGGGCTGAGGCTTGAGGGTGGCAGGCTCTTCCTTGATTGTGGAACAGCGCAGCGGCTGCTCCCACGTCCACTTCTGCCCCAGAGTAAGTAAGCAGCTGCCCGTCTGGGCCCACCACAGCAGGAGCAGCTCCTTTCCCCAGCCCATCGAAAAAGGTGGCCTGCTTACAATGAGGTCACTATGTTCTGGCACTTTCCTCCCTCCTGAGCTTACAGTGCTTTCACGGCACTGAGTCTCCACAGCATAGGCCCCCCCCCCTTCAGGATTGCTGAAGCCCCCCTGCCCCCTGGTTTGCTGACCCCTGGTATAGAGAGAGGGACACATGTACCCAATGAATGATTGGGACCAGAAGCTGCGTATGTAACATTATTGCTGCGGCAGATTTATACCCCATGGTTCCCTTTAAGCATGTGGACAGCTGGCTGCCACCTCCCCAACACCATTGCCACCCCAAGATAGTGCCCCTGCCCCCCCAGCGCCACCACAAGATGGTGCCGCATTGCAGCTGATGACTCACACTGCAGGGCAGCTGCCCACAAGCACTGGCCTACTCTGGCAACTCCAGCCCCGGTGATGTATTTATTTACATATGGGGACTGTTCAAGTTAAAATGTTGCACGATAATGTCCGGTCTGCATCTCTTTTATTACCTGTTAAAAAGACCGGACAGAAGATTTGAATTCTGAGTGCTGCGGAGGCAATCTCCCTGAACTGATAGGGCACGCCAGGGCAATCGTATGCAAACTGACGCCAGGCAATCAGAGCTGTTACCTAGAAAACAGAAGCGTGCAACGGCAGCAGGAGCTATGCAGTCGTAATCAGAAAGAAAAGACAGGTTGAAGCGTAGAGGCAGACAAGCAACCACTGAGTGTAGAGTTTGGAAGCAGGAAAGGAGGACCATCTGGATCAGAAGCATAGATTTCAGAATAAGAGATGTTTCCGGCCTATTAGAAGGTAAAAGAAGGAAAGCAAGAGTTCAGTGGGCAAGTTTGGGCTTAACTGTAGTTGAAACTTAAACTTGCCAGGTAAAAAAAATGTGCCTGTGCCCTGTTTCGCCTTAACATCTCAGCCTCTGTCTTTCTCATTTCCCATTCTGCTAAGTGAAGATGGCCCTTAACTGAAGGACACTGAGTATTTGCTTCTTTACTTTTTCCCATCTCGGTTGCCCTGTTGGATTCTGGCCCCTCTCCCCTAATTTGCTTATACCTAGGTCTTCTAGGTCTTTAGTTGGGAGGAGATGCAAGTCCTCACTGCAGGGCTAATTGTTAGGCCATGCCAGCCCCATAGAAAGGAAGGAAGGAAAAAAAATACAAAGAGAATGTGAAGGAACAGTGCAAAAGGCATTCTTTATCCTGTCTACAGCATACTTAGGTGGGAGCAGGGTTGTTTCTGTTTAAATGAAATGCCCCGCAGGTCTTTCTGCTCATGCATCTGCTGACGGAAAACACAGAGGCAAGCGTTACCGCAAACAATGTCATGAAGCAGAAAGCCTTGGATTTGCACCCGCCTTCTCCTTCATCATCAGCTAGTCTGTCCCGTCCGCCCTCGCTCGCTCTCTCTCTCTCTCTCTCTTATTTAGGTCAGTGCCCCCGTCCTTTCCCCTCCATCTCTCCCTCCTCTGTGGACTTTTCTCTAGACCCCTTGTTTCCCCTTGCTGTGTTCCCCGTCTTTCTCTCGCAGCTGTGTACGTCTGCTCCCCTTTCTGCTGCTGCTGGCCCTGCTCCATTCGCTCTTGGCCCTCGCTGTGCCAGGCGCGCGGAGGGGAATCGCTAATGAGCGCCGCGAGTGGATGTGCGGTGCGCGAGCGCGCCTTTCCCCATGGGAGGCTGACTTCATTGCCCTCCGCGTGAGCCGCGCAAGGCGCCGAGAGCTCGCCCCAAGCTCCGCACCTCTGCCTGCAGGATCCCCCTTTCTTCCTCCCCAGCAGGCGAGCTAGATCCCTCTCCTTTGAACTGCGGATCTCCACCATTGAAGGGGATACGCAGCTGCCCCCATTTCTTTCCTTCTCTTTGCCCTAACTCCCTCCACCTCCCTTCCCCGACCCAGTGCAGGTGGACAAAAAAAGATGATGATCCTCAACTACAATTCTAAAGATTACCTGACATCCGGGTATATCCCCCTATTGGACACTGCTTGATGGAAATAACATGAAATCTTGGGGTAAACACAGCAGCATCTCAGATCATTATCAATCACTTTGTTACATGTACATCCATTTCTCTGGATCATTTTAATGAAATTTCTGGTAACACTGCAATGACCTGCCCCCTACACACAGACATTACAGGGATACTGGATTACTGGTGGGGTTTAAGAATGCAATTAAGAATCACAATGGTTTTCTCACGTTTATTAAATTCATATAACTTTCTTACCATCAGGTTCAAATGTTACCCCATCTCTCTCTCTCTTTATTCTTTCATTTAACCTCTCATTCTCACTGCTTTTCTTTATTCCTTTCTTTGTAGTCTCTTCCCCCTCCCTCCTTCTCTCTCTCTCTCTCTCTGCATTTCCAGCTGGTTACCCATCTGCAGCAATGATCACAGCCCAGCAGTTAGGAGAATTTAATGTTTCATTTCCTTAGCTTTCAGGACTGTGGGGGTAAGGCTGCTTTCCTGTCCTGAGTAATGGTTTTGTGTGCCTCTGTTGCTCTTTCTTCCACAGGCTCCACGCATGGGAACCTTCATGGGGGTCTACCTTCCCTGCCTGCAGAACATCTTTGGGGTGATCCTTTTCCTGCGTCTCACCTGGGTCGTGGGCATTGCCGGCGTGATGGAGTCCTTTGTTATGGTCCTGATGTGTTGCTCCTGTGTGAGTGTTGGCAGCTGCTTATGCTTATCATACCAACATTGTAACAGACAATATGGAGACCTCACTGAGAAAGTAACATTGCACAGAGGCAAGACGCACAACATGAAGGCAACTTGGACTTAGGCATATATTGAACATTATATAGAAAACAGACAATAGCAGCTGCTTCTGAGCATATCCATCCTTCACTGCCTCCAGTTTTGTTACACACATGTGACATGGACACAAAGGGATAAATTTGCAGTAGGGCACTGACTGCAAAGTTACATGCTTTTAAGCCTGCATGAAACAACTCAGTTTTCAAACACAAGGTACCTGCATAAATTGAGTTTGAATATCGAGTTGTTACACTTCTAAATATGTACACATAAGGTGTAATTTTCATAAGGATTTCTGCCCTTAAAACTGAGTTTTATGCATGTAAATGAGCATTTGAAAATCACTATGATATATGCTATTGAATTGTCAATGGGTTTTCTGCACATAGGTGCACTTTAAGTACATAAATAGGCTTTTGAAAATTGTTTTGATATATATTACTTTTACACACATAAATCCTTTTGAAAATTACCTCATAGCATTCCTCATTTCAAGAGAATGACATAAAATTGCACATATTATCGACATGACTTTCTTAAAAAATATAAGTTGCACATGTAAATTCATAGCATGTCCCTGAAATGCCCCTCCGCTCAAGGGATGTGCATTCTTTTGAAACAAATGGATACTTTGAAATGAAATAAGGAATTTTCGTTTTGTTGAAAATGAAACAAATTGATGGTGCTCCTGAAAATAATAAACACTTTCATTTTCATTTATTTTTGGATCCCATTAAAGTTTATAGGGCAAGCAAAACTGCAGGGTTTTTTTTTTCTACTTAAGGCAAGCCAGTGAAGCTGCTGAAGCTTGATTGACTGGAGTTAGGGTGGGAAGGGACAAGGAAGGAGCAGAACCAATCAAGGTCAAGCATTTGTTTAACCAGCCTATCTTAACTGGCACCTGCATGGATTGACATTGACTTCCTCTATTTTTTGAAAGTGAAAGCAACCTCTGAGCTATCATCATTTTCTTTGCTCACTTCTCTGCTGGATCTCAGACAGAGAGGTTGTATTTCTGAAGATGTCAGAGCCAAAGAAAAAGTAGAAAAAGATTTAGAAAGAGCAGGAAGGAGAACTTTAAAGTAAGGTAGGCTGTACTGTTTTTCCTTGTCATTCAGTGTCATTCTGTGATATGTTTAAACTCTTTTAGTAGGTGTAAAAGAAAAAACAGCAACAAACATATCCTTCAGGTTCCTTGTTCTTGTGTATCATGAAGGCAATTACAGACAAACATTTATTTTTCCCAATATATCTTTCCCCTCCCTTCCCCCATCCACCCCATACCTTCTGTTTATTATCATATAAAATTACCCTAGACATTACTAATTCTCCCCTTCCTCACCCTTTATTCACCAAATCACTGAGTCCATAAGTCCAGAGCCATTCTGGCATTATCCATTTTAAAGATGGCAAAATTTAAATTTTCTCTCTGTTCAGTGTTTCAATGTTATTTCTGTGCTGTATCGTTGAAGAGGCAGTGTGTGTGTCTCTGTGCTCAGTGAGTGAATTTTTCCTCTGCAGAGAAAGATTTGACTATAGTTTAACAGTTGCAGTTTCACTGACCACTGCTCTGACAACACTGAGCACCAGCCACGCTTTTTGTTGCTGCTGTTCTCTCTGACTTTCTTTGATTGAAAAAAGGAGCTAGCATTCACTGACTGCAGTGTGTATGGCTCTTTTCACAAGCTGGGTCATCCTCGTGAGAGACAGTCTATATAGGCAGTCAGCAGGTGTGACATGCTTTTTAAACAAGAGACTGTTATCTGTCTGTGTGTGCTCTCCACTATCCACATGACATGAGTGTACTGGTGTGAATAGAATAGTAGAGGAAGAGTACATTTAATTCACTACATTTATTATAAGAACAACAACCCCTAGCCACTCATAGTGACTGAGCAAGTGGGTCAAATTCCATCATGCCACAAGGAATAAGAGGTAGATGTGGCACTAGTGGCAACAACAGTGAGAAAAAGAGAGAAGATAGGCTTTTTCTCCAAAAGTACCTAGGGTGAGCACAAGTACTAGTGGCATTACTGACAGTACTGAAAAAACTAAAACTCCCCCCACCCAAGCTAAAAAGAGATTTTTTTTAACAAGGGGAAACCAGAGGAACGGTCAGACAAGAAGCTCAAGCTGGAAGAAAATCTGCCTGCTTCCACTCTCATCTCTGTTGCTATGGTTCAGGGGCAAGAGAAGGCAGAATCAGTGGAGGGTGGCATCAGCAGTGGAAAGGCAGGGGCACTAGGAGTGGTGCATTCAAAAGCAGCACAGCCTCCTCCCCGATTCCTCCTGATCAGTGTCTGTAGCAGACACTTGGAGAAAGTGCTGATTCAAATGAATCATGCGAGGGCTTCTCAGACTTAGAGGATATAGACCTTCTAGTAGTTCAGGAGGGTTGGAGGAGTCTAATTACTAGCATGCTCTACTATAGTGAACAGCTACAAGAGGCAAAAGGTGATACTGCTGGGGCAAAGAGCACACTCTAGGAAGAGCAGGTAGTGGAGAGTGTGAGAGATGCCCCTTAGCTTTTCTCTACCAGTCCACCCTCAACCCCAGCCCCAATCCCAGCTCTAGCAGCAGCACCAAGCTGTTGTGCCCGTCGGTCGCCAGACGACTGCGACCTCTCATGCTCACCTCTTTTTTCGCTGCACCATCAATTCTCGGAAGAATGGCGTCCTCCGACAGACGCTGCCGACCTCCCTGGCATGGGCGCTGCTGACCACCATCTTGCTTCTGGAGTCACTTAGGCACACACACATGGGCCACCTATGTACTCGTCATGGCGGGAACCTCAAGGGCGTCCCCTTCGCATGACGTCATCTCGCTACCTGTACTTAAACAGACTGGCCCAATGCTCCTACGAGTTAGCAAGCAGTTCTTCTCATTGCTGAATCCACTTCTCCTTGGACTTCCAGTTCCTGTTCCTGTCTCAGTGTGTGAACGCTCTGAGTACTCGCTCCTCGGGGCTCTTCCATGTTCATAGTCTGTCCGCTCCTTGGAGGGCCTTCCTGCCTTGATCTCTGGGAACCATTCCTCATGAGTACCACTGTGCTTCATCTCTACCAAGCCTTGCTGGGATTCCCCACAGTGTACCCTGTGCCTCGGGCCACTACCGCATCTTCACCAGCAGGATTCGCTACACCTTACCCTGCACTGCAGGATATTGTTTTTTCATCTTCAAGTACCTTCTGAGCTCCAGGATCTCAGGCTACCTGAATACCAGTATTATCTTACAGTCATCTTCGGTGTACCCCACGCTGCGGGCCACTACCGGATCGTCACATCTGAGGTATCACCCTGGGACTACCCTCAGCTCAAGAACTGTACTTTGACAGCTTTACCCGCTCCACGGGTTCTGCTTAAGAACTGCACCTTTATCTGCATTCCCCGCTCCACGGGTTATGCTCTCTCTCTCTTCCCTAATAAAGTCTACCTTACAGCTGTGTCCTAGCTACTGAGACCACGCCTACCGGTGGTGAGGCCCACAGGGCTCCTCCCTGTGGGCGGAGACATCTCTCACCTTGGTTCACATCCATACCAAAACATAACCCAAACATCCAGAGAGAGAGAGGAGATCCTGCCAAACATACAAGGTGTGCAGGCTCTTTAGAGTTAGGGAGGATTAGTGATTTGCAAAGCACATGCAGCATCATTTTTAAAAAAGAATACCAGGGATCCAGTTTACTGCTCAAAACAGTAGCAGCAGCAACAGCAGCAAGAAAGCCAGAGAAAAGGGAAAGTCAGTTTCCCAAACTGACTCTTCTTAGGTCCTTCCTCCAGTGAGGTGACTGGCAAGCAACCCCTTACTCCATCTAAGTGGCAAGCTACCATGGAGCAGATGGGGTGTTTTACCACATTACTGACCCCTAATAGGAGGCAGCAGCATCAAAGATGGTGACACAACACATCAGGGAAATGACTGACTTGGATGACCAGCCTTTGCAGATTTTAGCCCCAATTACATTCAGTAGACAGGTTATCCCTGTCCTGAACACTCAGAGCCATGCTCACATGCAGTTGCAGCTGGCTAAGGTTGAGAGGGGTAGCATCCATTTCACCAGCAACATCTGGGCCAGCCAGAATATTATTCACACCTTTCTTTACCTGAAGGCACACATTATTACAGATACTAGTGCAATCATGAAAAAGGCAGTGCAGGATAGGGGCTATGATGGATCTATTGATTTGCACATTTGCTGTAAAGGATACCATGGGCGCCAAGGAGCAATAGCAGCAGCTTAGTCCTGAAGGAACTGATAGGTGCAGGAAAATAGCAGAACATTTTCACTGGAGCATGAAGAATGGGCAGCAGCTCAGGATGTAGGCACTAGATGGAATTCTGCCTACTTAATGTTGCTGAGGTTAGTGAAGCAATGGACTGCTCTTCATGGCTTGTCTCTGGTAAGTGAGATAGGCTTGGATTTCCCCTTGGGCATCTGATTGGCTACATATGATGCAGATGAGAATTTTGAAGCCCTTCAAGGATGCCACAGAGGATCTCAATTCCACAAGAGCCACCCTGGATGAGGTCATCCCCAAAGTCAACATCCTGGAGGAGAAGTTAGAGGTTTCTAGCAGGAACAAGGACTGGCACCATAGGCATTGCTGTTCATGGATGAAACCCCTCACCAAGAATTATACATGTTAGCCATGCAGAGTGATCCATGGACGAAAGGGGGTATTGCCCTCTGGTCCAACAGTCTAATTCATTGGAAGGGATACTGTTGGTTAGGTTGTGGGAATGGGAGCACCAGAGGCAGAGAAACAGTGGGGATGCAGCACAGGAAAAAGTGGGCACCCCACATAGGGTTATGCTCATGATGACATTACTATCAGCTACTATATCCTCCCACCACCTTTATCTGCCACCCACTTTCCATGGCAACCACAGAATGAGTTCTCCTTACACAAGCCATAGCTACAGCAGTTGGCAGAAGAAGAAATTATTTTCCCTCTGCAAAGGAGACTTCAGCATAAATATTAATCACATGTTATCTTGCAGAGATCATTGAGAACATGACCACAGATCCATTGGCATATTGGGCACACAATGCAGTAATGTGGTCAAACTTTGCCAAGGTGGCCCAGCATTTCCGCTCTTTTCCACCAACTAGCATGCCTAGTGAATGGGTATTCTTAATAGCAGGGAACTGTGAATCTACATCAACCACAGTTAGCATCAAAATTGGTGGAAAAGATGGTCTTCATTAAAATTAACTTTCCTTTGTTGGGTTTCCTGGAAATTTGTGCAAGTGGCAGAAGAACTGTGTGTACAGCTACATTAAACCAATGCCCACAGATTGCTGTGTTGTTGCCAGTTACGATTTTTGCCACTGCTGACTAGTCTGCTTCTCGTGCCCTGCTAGCTCATTGCAGTGTTGTTCTGCCACTGTTACTGCTCTGTTTGTTTCTGACCCTCTTATGTTTCCTATGAGAACTTCTGTCCCTGCAGGTATCATTTTTGCCTTTCTTACAGTATCTGGGGGTTTTATGCCACTGTGTTGACTGCCTTATCTCTCACTGTATATCTTGGTGTTTTGATGCCAATATGCTGTTTGCCTTACCTCCTCACTCTAGATGCTTGGGTTTTCATGATACTGTCCTCTCTGCTTTACACATTATTCTATGCTTTGGGATGTTTATGCCACTGTGTTTGCTGACTTAACCCTCATTTTATGCTTTGGGGGTTTGACCACTGTGCTTTGTGCCTTACATCTCTCTCGATTTCTGGGGGTATTGATGCCACTATATACTTTTATTTTCCTAACAAAAGTGACTGTCTGCCGCTTGAGTGAGTCCAGTCCACAAAACTGGGTGCAATGTAATACTAAAACCCCTTAGCTTGCTGCCATTCTCCTCACTCTGAGACTGGAGGTGTTCATACCACGTTTGATGCTGCTTTGCCTCTTCCACCTGCCTTGGGTAATCGTGCCTCTGTTTGGGCTACCTTGCCCCTCCCCTCATGGTCTTGGCATGCCTTGGGATGCTGACAGCATTGTTGGTACCTCATTACCTCTCTTATGGTGCCTTGGAATTTATTTGATGCTGTTGTTAGTGCCCCTTTGCCCCCCCCTCCCTTTAGGTGTTTTGGGGTGTTAATGCCACTGTTGTTGGTGCCACTTGCCCCCCTTTTGTTGCCTTGGAGCTGTTGTGCTCCTCCTTTAGTGATCTGAGCTCTTCATGTCACTGTCGTTGGTGCCGTTTACTCTTGATTTGGTGCCTTGGGCTGTACATGCATTTGTTTGGGCTGTTTTGCCTCCAACACAGATGCCACTCTTCTTGCTGTATTGCTCTGCACTTATAGTGTGTGGTTTCAAACCTCAGTGTTCCTGCTACGCTGAGCCTGTCTTGGTGCCTTTGGGTGTTTCTGCCTCTGCTCCTGCTGTCTTCAAAGTTCTTTTCAAATTCCCTTATGGTACTTATCTTGCCGTGCCAATCTGATGCTTTACACACTTACTGAATCTCTCATGGACTCTTGGGGTGTTTATGCCACTATTAGTGCTGATTTTTCCCCTCTTTTGGTGCCTTGAGGTCTTCATATTACTTTTATTGGTGACCTTTGCACCTCATTTGAAGCCTTGGAGTATTCTTGCCACTCGCATTGCTCCTTTCATGGTGTTTAGGTGTTTTCAGGTCTCTTATTGGGCTGCTTTGACCTTCTGTTGGTGCTTTAGGGTATTTTCTACCACTTTTGCTGCTCCTTTCATCCTCTCATGGTGCTTTGAGCTGTTAATGCCTTGCCGTTGGTGCCTGTTTCCCTTCTAGTGGTGTTTTGGCACGTTCTTTTCGCTGTTTAGTGTTCCTTTGCCTCTCTCATGGTGCTTTGGTCTGGTCATGATACTGTTCAATCTGATTTGCCTCATGACAGTGCCTTGGGCTGTTGATGCCATTCTTGGCGCCTCACAGTTGGTGTCTTGGAATGCACGTCCTTCTGCTACTTGCAGTATGTCTACCTGCAAGTTTCATTAAACTTGAATAAAACCCCCAATTTTTGAGTTCAAAATAGGATGCGTTGCGTCTCTCATTTACTTTAATGAGAAATAAATAACATGAATAAAAGAAAATATTTTCGTTTGAAATGAACAAGATAAATCATGGGGGCAATTGAACTGAAATGACAAACTAAACTGAAAGTTTTTCCATGCACATTTCTACCCCAACACTTTTTTAATACAATCAAATGTATGCAACTGTGAGCTTTTTCGCATCATTTTAGATGGCTGAAAATCCACTTAACTGCATCCAACCAAACTGCACACACAATTCCTTACATTGTATACATGAGATCCTGACTAAGCTTTTGAAAATTTACTTCTAAATGACTGTAATGTAGATACAATTTTGATCCAAATGGGACTCGATATGCACACAAAGGAGAAAATGTTAATACCCAGCAGGGTCCTGCAAGCTAATTTTCAAAAGGAAACTCCCCCTAGAGTTTTCCTTTGAAATTTTAGGATGGATGGGCATCCGCTGACTTTGCACTGCTTTATGGACACCAAACATACTGCATGAATACAACATGAAAGTCAGGAACACATGGATGGGCAGTTCCAAAGGCTCACAACTATAATCACAATACACTCAGCATATTTACTGCTTTTGCCTTTAAAACACCAATTAAGAAGATAGAAAGCAATAATACAGACATAAAATCTGTCAGTGCATAAATTATAGAATCAAAATGGAAAGTGAAATCCAAGGCTAAATAACTAGAAATAAAATAAGCTTTGCAATCAAGGGTAAAATAATACAAATTTAAGTCACACATAAGAAGTAATTATCTGATCTAGAGTACCCCATTTCCCTCTTTTTACAGCTAATAAGATAAAGGTACCCACTTTTCAATAGTATCATCTTCTCTTTGGGAAGATAGTTAAATTAGTTGATGGAAATTAGGCTAATTCTCTTGTCCTTTTAAAAAAGGCATAAATGTACCTATCTTTTAAAGCCTCCAGTGTTACGGGACCGGGCCGTGCCCTTGGGGCCGGCCCGGCCCGCGCGAATCCGCCCCCGGCCTCCCAGGCCTGTTCCGTGGCCTGCCGCGGCGTCTCCACTGCGAGGGAGACACCATCGACGTCCCGTCGCTGGCCCCGCCCCCTAAGCGCGCGCGCACAGGGGCTTCACTCTTAAAGGGGCCAGCGCGGGAAACCTGGGACAGCTCCTCGATGAAGTCAGACGCTGCAGGGTATATTACCCTGCAGCTGGGATTGGATCCTCGCCTTGCAATGAGGTTCCTCAGGGCTTCCTGACTTGCTAGTTGCTGTGATTTCGTCTGTTGCTGCTGTCTTCGACCCGGCTTGCTTCCTGACCTGTCTCCTGCCTTCGCCCCTTGGTTTGGTATCGACGTCTGACTTCTGGCTTCCGACCCGGCTCCGTCCCACGACTCCGTCTTCAGCTTCTGTTCCTGGCTTGGCTTCGTCTTCTGACCTTCTGGCTCCCGACCCGGCTTGCTCCTGGACTCCGACTTCGGCTTCTTCCTCATCTCAGGTACCCGGTACTCGCTGGCCAAGAGATTTCTCCTAAGTCCCAGCAGTTCGGGCTCTCACGGGCTCCTCCCGGGGGAGCTGCGGGCTTCCGAGGGTGAAGACTCTTCATCTACCTGGGTCCAGTCATTGTCCATCTCTTCAGCCGCTGCCTGGGTCCTTGGTCGCACAGGACTCCACCTACATCCAAGAGGTCCGGGTCCCTACGGGCTCCCCCTGGGGGGACCTCGGACTTCCAGTGGTGATGTCTCCTCTGAGTCTCTCCCGTGCCACCTCCCAGCTGGGACGCTTGCTGTGGCCTTCCATAGCATACCTTCCTCTGTCCCAACCGGCCCAAGGGTCCATGACCGTAACATCCAGCTGTCAACAGGGGAAGATATAATGGACCTTGCTAGCATTAGCAGCAATCTGTTTTCCAAAAGTATACTCCTTTATGACTTTTGTTTGCATAGATTAGAAGCAAAGCTGCATAAATGCAACCAGGATATGTCATAAACATAATCCGTGCACACACGGTCCCTCCTCCTACCTTGGGGCCGGCCCGGCCCGCACGAATCCGCCCCCGACCTCCCAGGCCTGTTCCGTGGCCTGCCGCGGTGTCTCCACTGCGAGGAAAATGCCGTCGACGTCCCGTCGCTGGCCCCGTCCCCTAAGCGCGTGCAGGGGCTTCACTCTTAAAGGGGAAATGTACTAAGGCACACTTAATGTACTTACATACAGGCCGATACAGAACGGTGCACTCGGCTGAGCACACTGTTTAGCAACTGTTTGACCACGCGTTTTACAAGCGCTATTATTACCCCTTATACTGTAAGGGGTAATAATAGCGCGTGGAAAACGCGCGGCCAACCCCTTCGAAACTAATAGCGCTCCTCACATGCAAATGCATGTTGATGAGCCTATTAGTTATTCCCGCGGGATACTGAAAGTAAAATGTGTGGCCAAGCGCCGGCTCTCCCGCAGGTTTTATTACATCGACCTGATAGACATGATGGTTCACAGGGCCTGAACACTGATAGATAGATACACATTTCTATCTATCTATCTATCTATCTATCTATATGTATATATATATATATATATGTGCATGTGCATGTGCTCTCAGATTCCAGCACATATGCTAGTTTGCTGATATTTAAGAACACAAAATACACATGTATGCATGGATATTCAAATCATACTCATGCCTCTTTACACTTACAAGTGCTGACTCACATTTACATAGCACATATATGCATATGCTCGCATGGAGCACGTGTACTCTTATTAGTGCTTATGGGCACAAAAAAATATTCACTGTCCACCCTCCTGCTTTTGATATTAGCTGCCACCAACATAAATAGAAACTATGCCAGCAGGGGACACAGGATGTTATCTGACATACTCGCCCCATCAGCTGTCTTCTGATTTCTCTGGTCCAAACAGTACAGTAACGTTTAGGGAGAAGGACCCAATGGGCTTTGCTCTCATCTGTATGCTCAGGCCTCTCTTCCACTAACAATCTCCTAGTCAGCGTGTTAGGAATCAAGACCTCCAGACTCTCCTATTGTTATTCTAACTGCTTCATGCTTTGCTGTGTATACTGAAGCCTCCTCTCCAGCTGGTTCTGAGCAGTACATTTGGACATGGGTAAATGCAGCTTGAGACACCAGATACACAAAAAGCAAACATTTGTTTGCCAATGAATTAGTATCTTTCATGGTAAGAGATATGTCCCACTAATGGCAGGTGACTTCAGTCCTCTGCCTTAGAGAACATGACCCCAGCCCTTGCAAGCTTACCT
Organism: Rhinatrema bivittatum; assembly: GCF_901001135.1. Taxonomy (NCBI): domain Eukaryota; kingdom Metazoa; phylum Chordata; class Amphibia; order Gymnophiona; family Rhinatrematidae; genus Rhinatrema; species Rhinatrema bivittatum. The sequence continues at coordinate 40,390,092 of NC_042622.1, read as the reverse complement.
TAGAAACTTTAATTAAAGTTCAATATGGTAGGCCACAGCTCAGCCAGCAGATTTATTTATTTATTTATTTATTTATTTATTTATTTATTTAGAGCTTTTCTATACCGGCATTCATGATACAATCATATCATGCCGGTTTACAGATAACAGGGGGGTGCGATAACTTTGTACATTTAACAAGTGCAGAAGAAAACCAGAAAGTTACAATATAACAGGGTTGCTGGAACTGGGGGAGGAAGAAGACAGGAATAAAAGAATATTTACAGAAGTAAATTATTTACATTGTGCAGTACAGTATCTTTACATAAGTAAGATATTTACATTGTGCAGTACAGTATCTTTACATAAGTAAGATATTTACATTGTGCAGTAGGGACTCTTAATGGATATTAGTGACTCAGTTAGACTCGGGAAAGGCTTGTTTAAATAACCAAGTCTTAAGCCTTTTTCTGAATGTTAATAAGCATGGTTCCAGTCTGAGATCGGGTGGTAAGGTATTCCAGAGAGAGGGGTCCGCTGTAGAAAAGGCCCGGTCTCTTAGTGCTAGATGGTGTGTAGATTTAGTTGGTGGGACAAGCAGGGAACCTCTGTAGGCTTCTCTGATGGGTCTGGATGATGTGTATAGACTGAGGGGGATTTGGAGGTTGAGAGGGGCTTGGGAATGGATGGTTTTATGGATGATGGTGATGGACTTGTGTAGAATTCTGAAGTGTATTGGTAGCCAATGTACATTTTTTAGAATGGGAGAGATGTGGTCTTTTCTTCTGGAATTTGTCAGGAATTTCTTCTGGAATTTGTCAGATAACCTGTTCAGTCTAGAAACCAGCAAGGTGAACCACTGCCTAGTTATTTCTCGGTGCCCCGAAGTAGCTGATGAAATGTTTACCACAGGAGCAGGATCCCCATTTTATGCAATAGTCACTCTGCTCTCTATGAATAAAGTAGGGAATGCAGAGGAGAGGTCAGCTCAGCATACTTATTTACTTAAGCTATGTGTATACAGAGGTCCACATTTCCATGCAGACAGAAGCTGAATTGCTTTCTTCAGCCAGGACTCTCTTTTATTAGACTTTCTGTTTATCCCCCCTAGGAGATGTGAAAATCTCTTTTTGCTCCTGTGCCATTCCATAGAAACAAAGAACAAGACAGCAGTGAAAGACCATGAGGGCAATATTCTACAGCGAGGCATCTGGCTAAGTCAGCTGGATACATTTTTATCCAGCTGACTGATGCTGAGTATTCAGCAGCCTGGGTGTGCCACTGAATATATCCAGCTATCTGAGAGACAGAAAAGTGCTTTAAGCCCACCTTTTTGCCCAAGTCTGCGCTCTCAGCTAGTTTTCTATAAAGTCACGGGCAGTAATTTTGGGAACATCTGTACGTAAGGCCTCTATATTAACCCAGTTGTCAGAAAATTAGCCAGATGAGTTTTCCTGGCTAACGTAGCTGGATAACTTTACGTTGCCCCAAAATGCCCTGGATCTCCCCCACGTTATCTGAGTAGCTGGCCCACTAACTCGGGGTCAGTGAAAGGAGGGACTTTTGAAATCCTGGGGTTTTCCCTCTTTAAGGCTCATCCAGTCTGCCCTGCCACATCTCCTGCTTAACGTTTTAGTTCCTTCCAATCCCTCAGAGATCCTCTGTGCTTGTCCCATGCTTTCTTGAATTCTAATACGTTCTTGTCTTCACTAATTCCACAGGGAGGCTGCTCCATGCGTTCACCACCGTTTCTGTAAAACAAATATTTCCTTAGACTACTCCTGAGTCTACCCCCTTTTACTTTCGTCACGTGACCCTTCTTTCCAGAGCCTCCTTTCTGTTGAAAGAGGCTCGTCTTCGGTGCATTTATTCCTTGGAGGTATTTAAATGTTGCCATCCTAGCTCTCCTTCCCCTCTTTCTTCAAAGGTATACATGTTTAGATTTTTAAGTGTGCTTTATGATGAAAACCATTGACCATTTTAGTAGCTACCCTCTGGACCAATTCCATCCAGTTTATATCCTTTTGAAGGTGTGGGTCTTCAGAATTTAGACAATGCTCCAAATGAAATCTCATAGAGAATTGTACAAAAGAAATATAATCGTATTTTTCCTGCTGGCTTTTATGCACCAAAGCATCCTTCTGGCTTTTAATGTTTCCTTATTACCTGTTTGGGAACCATAAGATTATCAGATCTAATCACCCTGATATCCTGCTCTTGTTTTGTGCACGGAAGAGTTTAATCTCCTATACTGCATAATCCTGAATTTTTTTAGCATTAAATTTTAGTTGTCAAACTTTATTTATTTATTTATTTTTAATTTTTATATACCGGAATTCCTGTATGCAATACAAATCAATCCGGTTTACAAGTAACGAAAAGGTTGCCCTGGTCTGGGAGGTTAGACCGGGGTTTTTTACATAGAACATTGAACAGTAACAATCAACCATTGAACATTATTACATTATTACAAGGAACATTGCAAGTAACTATAAATATTTAACAAATGACAAATAACCTTATTTGTGTTTTGAATAGTACGTGTGTTCACCTTTTTTACAAGGAACTTTAGACTAGTGGTCCCCAGCCCTGTCCTGGGGTCCCACCAGCCAGTCGGGTTTTCAGGATATCCACAATGAATATGCATGAGAGAAAATTTGCATGCACTGTGTTGCGACCGTCGCTGCCCAACGTCTCCACTCCGCCCACCTTACCTCTTTTGCGACTCCCTCTTTGGTTGATGGAAGTTTGGCTGCCGCGGCATCATCTTGCCATTCTCCTCTGGCGTCCCCAGACCAGCTAGACGCTGCCTTCCGCCATGTTCTCCTGAAGCCTAAGGGCGCGCGCGTGGCACAGCCCCGATTCAAGTACCAGCTGTGGCGCGAACCTCAGGGGCGTTCCCCCTGAGATGATGTCATCAAGCCCGGATATTTAAGGTCTTCGTTTGTGCTAGTTATTCGAGATAGCAAGGGGATTCTTCCAGGTATCGTTGCGGATAGGTTTCGTTCTCTGCATACCTTGCTACTCTGCCTCCTTGGACTTTACCAGGGGTACCCGCTCCTCGGAGGCCTCACTCTCTCTCTTGCTTTTCAGGTCGCAGTCTGGAACCGGTACTTGCTCCTCGAGGGCCCATGTTCCCGGACCTGCTACAGAATACTACTTCTGCTAGGAAGTCACCGCTGCCTACAACACCAGTGAGTTACCATCTCTCTCTCAGAGCTTTCCCTGGAACCAGGTACTCGCTCTTCGAGGGCCTACTTCTTTCCAGCCAATGGGCTGCTTCAAGAGACTATTGTGTGAGTGTTACCATCAAGGTTCTGTTCCTGAACTCTGCATACTCTGCCTACTCGCTATATTCAGTTTCTCTACAGCTCAGCCATCCTGGGATCGCTGTTCCAGTGCCTGAGGGACTACAGCCCAGCCGGGCTCTTCCAGCTCACTACTGCCACCTCTGGTGGTTCATTATACAGTTCAATAAAAGATCTAGTGTGTGTCTGTCTCCCAACTCTGAGCCTGACCGGTGGCCCCTCTCGGGATCTTCCCCCGAGGGCATGGTCATCTGCCACCGGCCCAAGGATCCACCCACAATTATCACAAATAATAACAGATTGCTAATTCCATGGATCTGGCACAGCTCAATGCCTTACAGGCCATACCGGGCCTGGCCCTGCACATTTCGGAGCATCAAGACGCCTTGGAAAACTTACTTCAGCGTTTCATCAGCTACACACACAGAAGGTTCACGGCACAGCTTCCAACCATGAAGGTCAGTTAAAGATTGCTGTACCACTGGCGGCTCCAACTCGTTTTTCCGGAGAAATCCAGAAGACCCGGGTTTTTTTAAACCAGTGCTGCATGCATTTTGCCTTACAGCCATCTTTATTTCCTATGGCTCTCTCCAAGACTACCTACATCCTTTCATACCTGGATAGTAGGGCTTTGTCTTGGGCATCTACCTTGTGGGAATGCAAGGACCCCATTTTGCAGGACATAGAGGATTTATGGACTTATTTAAATCCGTTTTTGATGACCCTGCTCGAACGTCTGTTGCCGCTTCTGCTTTGGTTGAATTGAAGCAAGGCAACAGATCATTGGCTGAATTTGCCATAGAGTTTAAAACTCTTGCGGCAGAACTCTGCTGGGACCTCAAATGTCTCAAGACTCGATTTTTCAGAGGCCTGGATAACTGTTTTAAGAATGAGCTGGCTGCACATGAAACACCTGACTCGCTGGACGAATTAGTAGCCTTGGCCACTCGGATTGATCACCGGCTTCGGGACAAGGTGAAGGAACTCCAGTCTAAGGTGTAGCCTGGGTTGAAACAGGCTAGTGCTATACCTGCACCTCGGATGGTTACAGTAATCCCTGCTGCTGATAAAGATGAACCGATGCAACTTGGTCATGGACGTTTGACTTCCAAAGAGAGAAGACTTCGGAAGAGGTGCGGCCTTTGCATGTACTGTGGTCAGCCTGGCCACGATGCCTCTACATGTGCCATTCGTCCGGAAAACAGACACGTCTAAGTCCTGTAGGAGGACTGTTCTTGGGCCTCACTATGCCCTCTCCTCCGCTCTCTCTCCCAGTCTCCTTGACCTACGGACCAGTCACGGGTCAGATTCCTGCCCTGGTGGATTCAGGGACAGGAGGCAACTTCATTCTCAGATGTCTAGTGGAATACTTGAGGATTCCCCTTATCAAGTTGAAAGATCCACTACTGTTATCCTCCATTCATGGAGAGCCCTTACCAGGCAACGTGACTTGCCAAACTGTACCAGTTACTCTCCGCACCGGAGCTCTCCATACGGAATCTCTCTCCTTCTTTGTACTGGAAAGGGCCATGCACCCTATCGTCCTGGGGTTACCCTGGTTGCAAGTGCACCAACTTCAATTTGACTGGGCATCCTTGGATCTCTCCCGCTGAGGCCCAGAATGTCATGGGAGGTGCCTTAAGGAAATCTCGCCTATCATTTGCATGCCTACTACTCCAGTGATGCCAGGACTGCCACCCCAATATGCATCCTTCGGGGATATATTTTCCAAAGAAGCGGCTGATATTCTTCCTCCACCTAGGCCCTATGACTGTGCCATAAGACTGAAGCCCATGCTGAGCCACCAAAAGGACGGGTGTACCCTCTCTCAGCCATTGAGAATAAAGCAATGTCAGAATACATTGAAGAAATTCTCCAGAAGGGCTTTATCAGACCATCAAAGTCACCAGCCGGCGCAGGCTTTTTCTTTGTGGGGAAGAAGGACGGTACCCTACATCCATGTATCGATTACCGAGGTCTAAACGAAATCACGATCAAAGACCGTTACCCCTTGCCGTTAATCTCGGAGCTGTTTGACCGGCTGCAAGGGGCCAAGATATTTTCAAAGCTCGACCTGAAGGTGCCTACAACCTCATTCGCATTCGGAGTGGCGATGAATGGAAAACAGCCTTCAACACGCGAGACGGCCACTTTGAGTATCTAGTAATGCCATTCGGGTTGTGCAATGCACCCGCCATTTTCCAAAATATGATGAACGACATCTTGCAGGATCTGCTGTACAAGAATGTTGTGGTCTACCTGGACGACATATTAATCTTCTCCCAGGATTTGGACACCCACATTGCAGATGTCAAGCAAGTACTCCACCGTCTTTGCGAACACCGGCTGTACGCCAAACTCTCTGTGAATTTCACAAAGACTCAGTGCCTTTTCAAGGCTACATAGTATCGAAAGAAGGCTTCCAAATGGACCCTAACAAACTTGAAAGTATCAAGAATTGTTCCCAACCTACCAGCCTGAAAGCTTTAAGGAGATTCCTGGGGTTCTCCAACTATTATGGAAGCTTTATAAAGAACTATTCTTCTTTAACCGTGCCCTTGACTGCGATGACTCGCAAGGGTGCCAACGCTTCAAAATGGTCAGCGGAGGCCATTTCTGCGTTCGAGAAATTGAAGATTGCCTTCTCCACCGAGCCGTGCTTGCAGCATCCAGACCCCAACAAACCCTTTATCGTCAAAGCTGATGCTTCAGATGTGGGTGTAGGGGCTGTGTTGAGCCAAACAGGAGACTCGAAAGCCTTTACGTCCCTGTTCCTTCTTCTCACGAGGATTTTCTCCAGCCAAGAAAAACTATGGGATCGGCGATAAAGAGCTCTTGGCAATAAAACTTGCATTTGAGGAATGGCGGCATTGGCTCGAAGGCACTCAACATCAAATAACCGTATTCATGGATCATAAAAATCTAGAGTATCTCCGCCACGCACATCTGAATTACAGACAGGCCAGATGGTCCTTATTTTTTAATCGTTTCGATTTTGTGTTGAAGTTCCGCCCTGGAGATAGATACACCAGAGCAGATGCTCTGTCACGCTCTTTTCACTCAGAGGATGTGCCCGATGAGCCACAGCACATAATTGACCCGAAGAAGATCCTCTTGGCATCCACCCAGTCTGTACCCGTTGGTAAAATAATCGTTCCAAAAAGACTCAGGAAGAAAGTGCTCTTCTGGGCGCATGATTCCAAGCTGGCTGGCCATCCTGGCCAATGCCATACCCTGCTCAAGATACAGAAGCTGTATTGGTGGCCTACTATCAAAAAGGATACCTATTCCTACATGGCATCCTGCACCAAGTGTGCCAAGAACAAACCCGCTTCTGGACAACCATAGAGTCAGATGCAATCACTGCCAGTTCCGGAACAGCCCTGGTTGCACATCGCTACTGACTTTGTAGTCGATTTACCCACTTCCGGAGGAATGAACACCATCTGGGTGACAGTGGATCGATTTAGCAAGATGGCACACTTCGTGGCGCTCCCTGGCATACCTTCAGCCTTGGAGCTTGCAAAGCTCTTCATAACGCACAAATTCCGCCTCCACGGACTATCTTCTCACATCGTATCCGACCGTGGGTCCCAATTCACGGCACAATTCTGGAGGACCTTGTGCAAATTGTTTGACATCTCTCTAGACTACACCTCAGCCTATCATCTGCAGTCGAATGGCCAGACAGAACGGATGAATCGAACAATGAAGCAGTTTATTCGAGCTTATGTCACGTCCCGACAGAATAACTGGGCCGAATTGCTTCCATGGGCTGAATTTGCCATCAACTCTCATCCAGCAACATCTACTGGATTGTCACCTTTTGAAGTGGTTTTTGGACGTTCCCCAACACCGCCACTTCCACTGAAGCTCTCAGTGACGTCCCCAGCAGCTCAATCCACTGCTGATGATATCCATAATCTGTGGGTTCAGACAAAGGACATGCTAATCAAAGCGAGTGACCGTGCTAAGAAGTATTACGATGCGCACCATTCGCAAGCTCCAGTCTTCAAGCAAGGACATAAGGTCTGGTTGTCAACCAAGCACCTCAGACTTAAACTACCATCCTCACGGTTTGCTCCTCGCTACGTGGGACCATTCCCAGTACTTCAACGTATTGGCAAAGTCACCTACCATCTGAAGCTACCACCTGCTCTCAACATCCATAATGCTTTCCACGTTTCACTTCTCATACTCAGCGAATTTTCTTCCAAATCTCAGGATCCACCTGTCATCAATGCAGAAGACGACTTAAAGTTCAAAGTCAGAGATTCTGGATGTTCGAAAAAGAGGTAATACTTTTGAATATCTTCTCTCCTGGGAAGGTTTCGGCCCCGAAGAAAACTCTTGGGAGCCTCAGACCAATATCTTTGACAAAGAGATGCTTCATCAGTTCCACATCACTCACCAAACCCAAGCCTGGTACTCAAAGAGGAGATCGCCCTTTGAAGAGGGGTACTGTTGCGACCGTCGCTGCCCAACATCTCCACTCTGCCCACCTTACCTCTTTTGCGACTCCCTCTTTGGTTGATGGATGTTTGGCTGCCGCGGCGTCATCTTGCCGTTCTCCTCTGGAGTCCCCGGACCGGCTAGATGCTGCCTTCTGCCATGTTCTCCTGAAGCCTAAGGGCGCGCACACGGCGCAGCCCCGACTCAAGTAGCAGCTGAGGCGCGAATCTCAGGGGCGTCCCCCTGAGATGATGTCATCAAGCCTGAATATTTAAGGTCTTCGTTTTTGCTAGCTATTCGAGTTAGCAAGGGGATTCTTCCAGGTATCGCTGCGGATGGGATTTGTTCTCTGCATACCTTACTACTCTGCCTCCTCAGACTTTACCAGGGGTACCCGCTCCTCGGGGGCCTCGCTCTCTCTCTTGCTTTTCAGGTCACAGTCTGGAACCGGTACTCGCTCCTCGAGGGCCCACGTTCCCGGACCTGCTACCGAATATTACTTCTGCCAGGAAGTCACCGCTGCCTACAACACCAGTGAGTTACCATCTCTCTCTCAGAGCTTTCCCTGGAACCAGGTACTTGCTCCTCGAGGGCCTACTTCTTTCCAGCCTCTGGGCTGCTTCAAGAGACTACAGTGTGAGTGTTACCATCAAGGTTCTGTTCCTGAACTCTGCACACTCTGCCTACTCACTATATTTCAGTTTCTCTGCAGCTCAGCCATTCTAGGATCGCTGTTCCAGTGCCTGAGGGACTACAGCCCAGCCGGGCTCTTCCAGCTCACTACTGCCACCTCTGGTGGTTCATTATACAGTTCAGTAAAAGATCTAGTGTGTGTCTGCCTCCCAACTCTGAGCCTGACCGGTGCCCCTCTTGGGATCTTCCCCCGAGGGCGTGGTCATCTGCTACCTGCCCAAGGATCCACCCACAATAATCACAAATAATAACACACTGCCTCCATAACATTCAAAATTTCTCTCATGCCCCCAGGACAGGGTTGGGGACCACTGGTCTAGACCATTCATCAAGCTTCCCTAGATCCCTCTTCATGTTTTCCACACCTTCCAGGGTGTCTACCCTGTCGCAAATTTTTGTATCATGCACAAAAAGGCAAACCTTTCCTGTTAGCCCTTCTGCAATATCTCTGGCAAAATTGTTGGGGAGAACCAGGCTAAGGACCGATCCTTGTCTTATACTGCTTGCAATCCCCCTTGCTCTGGAATGAACTCCCCTTATTTTCTCCCAATTAATCAGTTTCTAACCCAGTCAGTCAGTCACGTTAGGGCCCATACCTAGGGATTTCTCAGTTTATTTATATGTCGCTTATGCTAAACTGTTTCAAAGGCCTTACTGAAATCCAAGCACACTACATTTAGTGCTCTCCCCTGATCCAACTCTCTGGTCACCCCATCAGAGGTCCTGTAATCCAGAAATGTCACTATCCTCTTTTTAGTAGCAATTCCATTAATCCACATGCCAACACCTTAGGCATTACCTGTCTTTAATGCCCATCCCTTTCTAGCCCTCACTTGCACTCTGCTGTTTATATTACAGCGTGGGCGATTTCCGTCCACCCTGGTTTCTGTTCAGCACCTCATCCTCCAGTGCCAAAATAGCTCTTGCAGCTTTTCTCTTTCAGCTGCCAAACCTGCTTCAGTCTAGCACACAGCACTGCGGCAGTACTCAGCATGCCATCAGCTCCTGACTTTGCAAGTGTATCGGCTCCTGAGAGGGGAGCAGTTTTCAGTGGGTTTTCTTTACCCTCCCTTTCGTAAATAATGATGATGTTTTTTTAATGAGGTGTATTTTCCTTTAAGACAATCTGTATTAATCAGACTTTTAATTTCCAGCAGGAGATGTTTAATGAGATCTGCTCTGATTGGTGTATCTCTTGTTGCCATGGAATCTCCTCCTGCTTTTCTGACTTTAGTGCCAGGAGGAGTATTCTCCAAACCATTTGCTGCTAATGATCTTTTGTTTCTTTTAGTTTATTTGGAAACATTTTGCATTAAGATTGGAGATTGGATGATGATGGCTGTAAAATGGAGATGCTCCCTCTTCTTGTATAAAGTATCTGTGATGGATAAAGTGCCTTACCCTGGGTGGAGGGAGAGAGAGAGAGGGAATGAGCTCAGGATGGGAGGAGGAATTTGTAAAGGGAATTCCCTGACGCCTCTCTACCTCTGAGAAGTTCCTAGTTGCCTTGAATAATTATGGCCACCCTTTGATGCCAGGGCAGAGGGAGCTCTGGGGGATGCAGAATAAAAATCCCCTGTTATGCAGTAAACTTGGAGAGATGGAGAGCACCTACCGAATGGCAGGTGGAGAAACTGGATACTTTCCTACTTTGGGGGGGGGGGGGGGGGGGGGGGGGAATCTGTGGCGAAATGGGCCAGTTCTATTTTCGGGTACCTTACGGATTCAGAATAGGGGTACGAAGGAATAGTCCCGTGCAATAGGCACTGCCCTGCTAGTACAGAAAGATGAAAAGATAGTTCAGAAAGGGGGGGGGGGGGGGGGAATTTGCAAACTGTCCACATTGCTGCAAACTCTGCTGGTGCCACTTGCCCACGGTCTTTGCCCCCCTCCCCCTCCCCCCATTTTCAAAGTGAAAGTACGTACCTGCTTTTACCTATAGATGCTTTGTGTTTGGAAAACAGTGCATGCAGATTTGAAAAAATGCAATCTACGCACCTTATTTTTCTCCTTCGATCTAAACACGATCTGCTTCTGGTACGGTTAAAAGTGTGCGTGTTATGGAGCACTGCATGTACCCTTAACCTGCCAGAGGGTGGGCAGATAGCCCTCTAGCAGGCCGATTCAGAAAGGATCACGGGAGAACGGGCGCCCTGTGTTGAGTGCCCGCTCTCCCGACACACGCCCAGCCACCTCCGCGTGATCCTATATTTAAATAAGGAGGCGCTAGGACGATTACTCACCACTAGCGCCTCCTTGGCACAGGAGAGGTGGCTCTGGCAGCAGGTTCAGGAAACCGATGCTCAGTTGACTTGCCGAACCCGCTGACAGCAGTTGGTTAGGAAAACGGATGCTGGTAAAATTGAGTGTCCATTCTCCTAATCGGACCGGCCGGCACATTTTTTTGGTAAATTTGTATTTATTTATTTATTTACATTTTTTTTGTTCCTCCAACTTAATATCGCTACGATATTAAGTCGGAGGGTGTACAGAATGTGCGGATTGGCCGCACATTTTACTTTCAGAATCCCGGGTGACTAACCAATAGCCTCATCAACATGCATTTGCTTGTGATGAGTGCTATTAGTTTTCAGGGGGTTTGGCGGCGTGTTTTCAACGCGCTAAACCCATTACAGAATAAGGGGTAATAGATGTGCGCGTCGAAAACACACGGCCAAATGCGTGTTAAACGGTGCGCCCGGCCTAGCGCACTTTACAGAATCGGCCAGTTGCTAGGGTAAATAGCTTTTGAAAATGGTCTGGTAGGGCGTGGTGACAAGATACAGCAGTTAAGCACAAGATATGACAGCAGATAAATGCCCCAAGGCCCATCCAGCCTGTCCATTTTCCCTCCCCGTCGTGGCATTGCAGACCATACCTTACCTCTGGGTTTCTGGCTTCACTTCCTTGTAACTTAGGATCGTCTGTGCTTATATGATGCTTTCTTGACGTTGGATACGACTTCCTTCCTTCTTCACCCCCACTTTGGGGCTGCTCCCAGAATACCTGCCTTTAAGGAACAGTGCTGAGAGGAGAGTCTCCCATTATTGGAAGTTCTCACTTTCAACGAATGGTGAGAGATAAAACCACCGGGAGGATCTTAAGCATTGGCAGCGAGAGCAGGATAGAGATGTTATACAGAGATACAGATCACCTCGCAAGTTGCTTCTGGAAAACATCCATCCATGAGACATGGTGGAGCTTTGTTGAAAGCCCCTTTTTTTTTTTTTTTTTTTTAAACCATGGGGGATTCCTTTTATTCAGTTTTTTTTGTCCCTGTTTGTTAGCCATTAGGGTGATGCATCCCTGTATTCTTCAGGGAGCTTTAGAGAAACGTCCACCTGTTTGAGAACAGTGGAGAGACAGAAAAGAAAGAAAATTGCTCAAAGCCTGGCTTTTTGCCCAAGCCTTCACTGTCTGCCGGTTTTCTATAAAGTCGTGGGCAGCGACGTTGGGAGGCCCCTATATCTGGGTTTCTCAACCTGTTGCATGCCAGGGATTGGCTGGCCACCTTCCTTAAATTACCTGGACTGGTTGCAGTGCTGCTGAGGACGGGGGAGGGGTCCCCCAGAAAATTAAAGAATGGGGGGGGGGGGGAGGACAGGGGAGAAGGATATACTTCCTGCCTCAGCAGACCTTTAATCTCACTGCTCAGTCCTACAGCTGGTCTGTGTCATTTCAACAAGACAGCTAGCCAGTTTAAGAAAGTTGTTTTTATAAAAAAAAAAAAAAGTCCGCATGAGACTGAGTCAGCGTCTGCTCCGCTCTCAGGCCCCACGGTGTGGCCCCCGTCCCTCCTGGCATCTGTACATGAGGTGGGGGCCTGAGAGCGGAGCAGGCGCTTCCCACCCTCACCCTGCTCTCTTTCCGAGAGAAGGGACCTCAGGGCCGGCCCTTTAGGGTGGGAGGGTAAAGAAAAGCGGCTGCCGGCGGTGGCGCAGGGTGCAGTGTAGCGTGTGCAGCTGCCGCGCAGGGCTTTGCACCTCTTCAGCCTCCTGCGGCCGTCATCGCTCCGTGGACCGGCAGAAATGCTGCCGGGGACCCGTGCCAGTCCACGGACCGGTGGTTGAGAAACACTGTCCTATATCATTACTCATACGACAGGTTTGAAGGATTGGGGCGTTTTAAATGTTGCTTTAAGGGTTTTAATGTATTGTTTTCAGATTATGATATTTTATGTATTATATATTTTATGTACGAAACCTGCTTTGATGTCTTTGGATGGAGGTTGGATAATTAAATATTATTAAATAAAGAAAATGTCCCATATTCTGACAGAGCTATTAAATCCTAAACACATCTATTTGAAGAAACCATCTTTACAAGTCAGGATAGAGGAACTGCAGAAATGTGTTGTCACTGGCTATTAATCTTGCAGACAGCTCATTAACTGTTTCTGGTGTGAATGGAGGGAGCCCTGCGAAGAGAGGCAGGCACTGACCAGGAGAAAAACGGAAAGCTAGCAGCCGAGTTTGTATGCTTACTTTTTATATTTGGTTTGCCAGTAGCAGGACTGTGAGTAGAGAAGGTAGAGGCAGCATGAGAAGAGGGGAAGGAGGTCAATAGCATCTAGTGGGTCTGAATGTAGTTTTCAAATGCTGAAAGACACCAAGCAGATGTATGCTCCGGAGAATGCCTATATTTCACCCCAAAGTAGTTGTTAACCCTCCCCTTTTATAGTGCATACAGTTTTCTACATTTGTATATTGTTAGTATCAGTCTCCTTGTCTTGGTGATAGTAATGAACCGTTCCTTCTATGGTGAATTACCAATAACGCATCTCTTTTGCTGGTGCATTTCTAATTTCTCACTCTCTCTACAAGGGGTTGCTATCAATAAACCACCCGTCTCCCATTGCATTCCTAAATACCTATCCCTTTCTTATTATGACTGCACACATCTACAACTTCTTCCATGGTGCGTGGCTACTAACCAGTTTTTACCACAACACATTTATGTTTACCAACTGCATTTCACAGCTTCCAACCCCAGAGCCTGAGATCCGTACAGTGACCTGGGTATTGAAGCAGCTCCTTAGGTTCAGCTCGATCAAATAAGATGTGTTCAACCGAACATACAGTTTTACCCGTAGTTGTGCGAGCATTTTGAGCATGTAAACCTTACTGCTGATGCAGCACGATGCTTTACGTGCATAAAATGGGCCATGTAAAACTGTGCATCCTGCTTAGTGCCCTCGCATGGAAATCCCATGCAGATGAAGGCATTAAGAATTATCCTCCCCCCTCACTCCCAATGCAGAGACGTTCGCTGGCTCAGCTCACATTTTCATAATGCTTGGAAATGTCACTCCTGATCAGAGATGGAGTAACGTTTCCAGCGCTGATCCTGACTTCCTAATACCTTCAAGTGAAAATCAGAATTTAACAGACAGCTCTCAAAACAGAACAAAGCATTCAAAGCACCTGCAGCCATACGTTCATACTACAGAGGAACGTGTCTGGGACTGGGAGTCAAGAGTCAATCCTCAGATGCACAGCAAGGGTCAGACACTCGTGCCAGGCAAGAAAGAGAGCGCAAGGCTATGTAATGTGGTTCTGTCTGTCTCTTTCCCTCTTGCTCCTGTCTACCTCCCTTTCGGGTTGCATCCTGGAGACATGCAATGAAGTTACTAAGCTAAGCGGCACCGCCGAAGATCCTGCTACGGAGAGCGGGTGCCACTTAGCTAGATAAGCATAACCGACTAACTTGTAAAGCCACAGAATAGCTGAATATGGACCTCTAGGTATTATATTTAAGACAAATAGGAGAAAATGTTTTTTTTACTGAACAAATAATTGGACTCTGCAATTTGCTGCTGGAGGATGTGGTGAAAGATGTTAGAGTAGCTGGGTTTAAAAAAGGTTTGGGCAAATTCCTGGAAGAAAAGTCCATAAAACGTTGTTAAGGTTGACTTAGGGAAATCTACTGCTTATCCCTAGGATAAGCAGCTTGGAATCTATCAACATTTTGGAATCCTGCCAGGTACTTGTGATGTGGATTGGCCGCTATTGGAAACAGGATATTGGGCTTGATGGACCTTTGGTCTGACCTAGAATGGCAAATCTTAAGTTCTTATGTCCTGCAGGGTCTCTCTTTGCTATCTGTCTTTCTCCTGCTCCCATCTCCCTCAGAGTCCATCTCTGGCCTGCCTCGGTCTCCAGCCGGGACCTGTCCTTGATGACCTCACCAGTCAGCTCCAGCTAGCGACAGACACCAGTTCTCGGTGGAGTTCAGCAAATCCCCCCCCCCCCCCTCCTCCCCCTAGTTTAAATGCTGAACGCACATTTTAACTTGGATTTATGCAGACATTGCTGTGTATGTGCACATTTTAACTCCTGATGCATTAGCATAACATTTGCTTACTGCATCGGGAGTTTAAAAAAAAAAATTAGCTTGTTCAGCGCACAGTTTTAATGCTTAGCTTTCTGCTTTGACCTGGTTGAGTCTGGCATCCTTTGGATTGCATCTGATGCTGCTTGTCAGGCAGAACCCTGAGATCTGGTCCAGAGATTGGAACTGCAGTGACTGCTGCAGGCAGTGGTGGTTGGCAGACTAGCACAGAGCTTGGAATTCTGTGCTCTGCAGAGCCAGTGCAGTCCTGCATTTTTGGAGAGTCCCTCACTATACACTGGCGCAAAGCACAAGCTCTCCATGTGCCGTTGCTGCCCGCAGCAACTGGGCAGCCTGTAGCCTGACATGGTGATGGAGATAGATATTTGTATCTGCTGAATGCTCCCAGGCAGCTGGGCCCTTTTAGCCAGTTCTTTGTGCTACATGTGAACTCTTATTGTGGTGAGAGTGTAATTCTTGTCTCCCCCTCTTTAGACCATGCTGACTGCCATATCAATGAGTGCTGTTGCAACGAATGGAGTGGTACCAGGTGGGAGATCTTTGTGCTCTTAATGATGCTTGTGCACTGTCATGTGGTCAGCTGTCACTTTGTTCATCATGGACTGTCATTACCTCACTGTTAGTCGGTGCCTGGTGAGCTGTCACCCCTGTGCCTTTGCGCTTTTGTGCATTGGCTCTCACTGCCGCTCATTGTCTTGTGTGCTGTCAATGGCTCACTGCAACTCACTGTCTCATGCTCTGTCACTGGGTCACTATTGCTCACTGTCTCATACACTGTCATCGGTTCACTGTCTCTCTGCTCTTCACCTGTTGTCAGTGCTGTGTTTTTACTCTTCATCTGGGGCTTCTTAGTCTGAATTCTTTATATTTGCTTTTATTGCATGTACAAAGGAATGTGGAAACATGGTCAGACGGTCACCGAGCATCCCAGAATATGCTCACGGGCACCAAGTCTGCTTCAGCGGCTTTAGAATGCCAGATTTCAGCTAGTCCTGTGGCTAAGGGTTGGGCATGGCATGAAGATGATGCCAGCCAGTCTCTTTAATTCAGAGCTGAGCCCAGTGCCAGCCCAGAGATAACAGGCTAAACAAACAATTACACTTCAGTTCAAGCACTCCCTTTGTAGGAAGAAGCAGATCAAGTAGGATCAATGTGTACAGGTCAGGAGCTGGTCTAGATCAAAAGTTTAGGCAGCCTTTAGGTGCTGGATACTTGTGACATTTGTTGGTCACCGTCGAGGACAGGATGCTGGGTTCGTTGGGCTTTTGTCTAACCTAGCATGGTGTGTATCTTGTATTTTTTGTGGGGCACTAGCATGAGACTAGGCAGCCTTCCAAGATACTGGGTAACTTTTGAAGGGCTGAAGCATGGGACTAGGCAGGCCTCCATTAGAGCAACTTTCAAACCGTGCAAAGGGAAAACTTTCCTTTTGTAAATTGGGTCAGAAAATACGTGCATAGACCTGGACCTGATATTTCTGTGGGTATTTTTTCTAGTGAAATTGCAAATGTACATATGTAAGTTCTATCTCCTCTGTGACTTTGCTTCCCTGCCCTTCCCCCCCGAGATGCCGCCTTACTCTGTATGTGAAAATATGCTTGTACTTTTATGTGGAGAGAGGGCAGGCAATTTTCAAAGGACCAATTTCTGTGTGTAAAACAGTTTTCCCCATGGAAATGTCTTTGAAAATTGCCCTTCATGTGTTACATAGGTTTTGAGGTGCTGGCTACAAGGAAGTAGTCCCAGAAATCCCTTTTCAAGATCCAGGGCCTAGTCTAGTTCCTCAGGGGTGTGACTTTTGATCCCTACCTCAAATGCAATGTCAGGCCTCAGCCCTTGCATTATCTGGATTTCTCAGTGCTGCCCAGTTTTTGACAAGTGTGCGTAATATGATTTATAACATTCCTATGTCTTCAGGAACAGAGGTGACATCTGAAAGGGCGGTGCTGATGGTTAATGGTGTGCTTATCTGATTGCCTGAATAGTGTCTGATGTGTAATGGAGTATGGGCAGACAAGACAGCGAGAGGTGATAACGTAGGGCCAAGGGGTGGGAAGGTGGGATAACAAAGTGTAAGAAGATGTTTGGGAACAAGGTGTAGTGAAGAGCAGGCTTGTCCAGCCTGTGGCCCTCCAGACATTTCCGTGCAGCCCGCTAGCTGCCGTGAAGTAACAGCCTTGCTCAAGCCGTTTGAAAACTCGCAGACTGCGCTCTGCTAATCTCACACGTTGTGAGATTACCAGAGCCAATCGGCAAGCTTTCAAAATGCTTGGGCCTTGCCTCACTGCTGCATTCTGTCCCTGTGGTAGAAGAGGAGAAGGAGCTTCTGTGAAGGAGCACTTGCTTCCCTTTTTATCTTCTCCCCTAAGTGAGGAAGAAGGGGAGCAGGCGGTCAGAAGCTCCTCAGAAGCAGAGCTTTTTTTTTTTCCATCTTACGAGGAAGCAGGCCAACAAGTCAATCACTTTTTTTTTTTTTTTTTAATCTTTCCTTTCCCCTGACCAAGGAAAAAGGGGAGCAGGCCTTGGCAGCTCCTTAGAGGTTGTGCTTTTGTTTTCTTGTCAGCCCCAGAGGAAGATTCACTGCTATGCTGCTGCTGTCGGACAGGAGGAGAGCTCTGGAGACATTGGGGAAGTGAGGAGGGGGTGGGAGGTAGGGGGTCCCCTTCCTTCCCATGTTTGCCTTCCACTGGAAATTGGGGTCATTTATGGAATTGTGAGGCTTAAGAGATGTCTGGGGACTGGGGAATGCGGGGAATCTGTGGGGATTTCTGGATTTGGGTGATGTGGGAGCATTTGTGGGGATTGGGAGATGTGGGAGCATTTGTGGGGATTTGGGGGATATGGGGGTATTTGTAGGAATTTGGGGGTGTGAGGGCATGTGTGGGACTGAGGAATGTAGGAGCAGTTTTGTGAGGATTTGCAGGTGTGGGGATTGAGAATGAAAGGGGCATTTTTGTGTCTGTGGCTGGCTTGGGGGACTGAGAGAGGCATTTGTGTGTAAGTGGTGGTGGAGGGGGGTGGCTGGCGGTGGGGTGAAAGGGACATTTTGATGCACCTTGCTCTCCAGCCTATGCCTCCGTAGCCAGCAGCTCCTCCTTTCCTTTGCTGGCGGGGCTTGGGATCCCTGCCAGCCCCATTGCTTGGGCCAGCAGTACTGCTCTTCTCTTTGGCTGGGATCCTCACCTGAGCCACTGATCCACCTGCTCCCTCTCCAGAACTTTGGTTCTGTGTTTGTCCATCTGGTTGCCACTACCCCCCCACAGTACATATGTGTTGTGAATGGACAGATGGGCAAATTCAAGTTTGCTGACCCCTATGTTACTTTTTCATTATCATATTGAATGAGATATCTAAGCTAATATATTAGTCTTGTTTGATGCTTCCTCATAAAAATGCACATTTTTGGCGGTGTAAATTAATATCTTTTGCAAAAATTGCTTGCAGTCTCCCCCCCCCCCCTCCCCCACCTCCAATTTTAATTTGCCCTTCACATGATGGACAGCCCTGGACTAGAGTCACACATCTCCATTATTCAATGTTATCAGGAGTTAAGAGAAGGGAATAAGCAGGGGAAGATGAAGAATGATGGCAGCTAATCCTCAAACCACAATGATAGAAATTCACAAGATATACCTAACATATGACAGAAATCAAGCGAAATGGAAACAAACAAAAAAATAATTTTCAAAGAGAGACACAATGTGGTGATAACACTGCATTCTGTTATGTGTAAAGGACGTACAAGGTGCTGGTTTGCTCTCGGCGACACTTGCATACAGGCCGATTCAATAAAGTCCGTGGGAGAGCCGGCGCTCCGAGGCGAGCGCCCAGGCACCTCTTTATTTAAATTAGGTGTGACAGACACGGGTTCAGAAAATGGACGCCGGCAAAGTTGAGCGTCCGTTTTCCAACCCACGGGCAGAATTATTTATTTATTTTTTAAAGACTTTTTTAAAAAAAAATTTTTGGTGCCTCCGACTTAATATCGCTATGATATTAAGTCGGAGGGTGTACAGAAAAGCATTTTTTTCTGCTTTTCTGTACACTTGCCCGGTGCCATCTGAAATTAACTCCTGCCTTTGGGAGGCGTTAATTTCTGAGAGTAAAATGTGCAGCTTGGCCGCACATTTTTCTTTCTGTATTTTGGGTGACTAATAGGCTCATCAACATGCATTTGTATGTGATGAGCGCTATTAATTTCGGGGGGGTTGGCTGCGCGTTTTCCACGCGCTATTACCCTTTACAGTATAAGGGGTAATAATAGCACGTCAAAAACGCACTGCCAAACGGGGGCTAAACGGTTCGCTCGGCCTGATACACAGCAGCGATCAAGAACTCTCAGAGATTTCAGCTTGGCAGGGAGGTGAGCAGGAGAGGAACAGATGTGCACATGGACACATGTAGGTGAATTTTCAAAGACTCATGCGGGGGTTTGTGCAAGTAGAATGAACATCAGGCCTGGATTTAGATGTAGACAAATTTTTAGGTGCCAAATACGTAGTCTGAAGAGAATCCTGTTCCCCCATGCGTTAGGGCTGGGTGGCACTTCAAAGGATGCCACTGTGGCACTCTGGCCATCCCCCATAATTTCTACTCTCTGAGGTTGGGGGGTGACACACTGCCTGCCCTCTTCCACCCCCCCACCCTGCTCTCCATCCCTGCCTATGGGTGCCAAAATCTTATATCCGACCTTGATCAGCATAGATGCGTTTAAAGTAGTTTTTGTGCAGGCCCACAAGTATACCCGCACTTCTGCTGCTGTGCAGAAAAGTATGTGTGGAGAAATAGGACATTTCAAAGGCATTGGGAGGTCTTCCTCAGGAAGGGTCAGGAAATGCGCTCACACTCGCATATTTGACAAAACGGAATACACATGTACATCATCAGACCTGCGCGCTTGCTCTGACACCTGCTAATCAAGCAGTGGAGGGTGTAGGTGAGCTGGCACTTAGAAGTACATGAACAAATAAGTATTTTCTTAAGCAAGATGCATGGATACATCAGCCAACTTTATAAAATAGCTCCCTTTGCGTATAAACTGAAAGTTATTACACACACACGTCTTACAATCATGTTGCACATAAAATATATGGGGCAGATTTTTAAACCTACGCGCGCGGCCTACATTTGTGCGCGCTACCTGGCTCTCACAAATGTACGCCCGATTTTATAACATGCGCGCGTGCAGCCGCGCGCATGTTATAAAATCCGGGTTCGCGCACGCAAGGGGGTGCACACTAGTGCACCTTGCGCGCGCCGAGCCCTAGGGGAGCCCCGATGGCTTTCCCCGTTCCCTTCGAGGCCGCTCCGAAATCGGAGCGGCCTCGGAGGGAACTTTCCTTCGACCCGCCCCCCAGCCCTACCTAAATTCCCCCCCCCCCACCATTATTGTGTAAATTACGCCTCGTAACTTGCGCACGCCGGCCGGCTGCTGGTGCGCGATCCCCCGGCACGGCCACCGTGCCGGAGGCCTCGGTCCCACCCCCGCCCTGCCCCCGCTCCTTTTACAAAGCCCCGGGACATACGCATGTCCCGGGGCTTTGCACGCGTCGCCAGGCCTGAGGATTTACTAGTGTTAACCTTTTTAAAATCCGCCCCTGTGAGTTGCGTTTGGCAGTCCACGGGCTGTACCTGTGAGAGCCACCACACTTCGCTTCCCTGGCCAGGTCAGCTCTGCCCCCCCCCCCCCCCCTCAACGCGGTGAACACCGCTGGTCAGCCATGCGGCAGGGCAATGCTACTCTAGGTGGCGGGACAGCACCCGCGAGACCCCAGCCCACAGCGCTTGCCACGCTTTCTCCTAGGCGTGGGGGGGGCGCACACCCCTGCCGGATATTTAAAGGGACCATGGCAGGAAAGTCCCCGCGGCCCCTAGAGATGACCCCGGAAGCAGCTCTCCTCAGCAACAGGCCCAGATATTGCCCAGTAGTGCGCGTTGCTTCCCTGCATTCCAGTTTGTTTTCAGTCTTCGTCCAACCTGCCTTCTGTCCTTGTTCCTCGTTGTTCCATCCTGGTTGCCCGCTTGTTCTTTTCCTTGGCTGCCCGCCCTGCCTATCCGAACCTCTTCTCGTCCCTCGGACGGATACCTACTTTTGACCTCGGCTTGGACCCCGGATACGACTGACCACTGCCTTCCTCTGAACATTGCCTGGACCCCGGATATGGCTGACCCCTGCCTGCCTCTGACCATTACCTGGACCTCGGGTACGCCTGACTGCCACCTGCCCACTACCCTTGCTACTACAGACCTTCTCTTCTGTCATCAGCAAAGACCCCCCACCTAAGCCCTGCCGGCCCCGGCTCCCAAAGACTCAACCGAGGGGAACATGGGCTGGTATAGATGGTCTCTGCTTTGCCTGGGTCCGCCTGTCGATGGTTGCAATCTGCAGGGCTCTTCCCTGCAGACAGAGTCAATCCTGCCTCGGCCTAAGTGTCCAGATACAACAATATGCATATACTTTTATAAAACAGGTGTTCAAACTATGCAAATCCCTGCATAAAAAATAGTGAATTCGAAAAGATACTCGCGTACTTTCAGCGCAGAGATATGCGGTGGTTTATAAACTGTGTGGCCCTGGATGCACAGTTAATAAAATCCAGGCGTAACTCTAAGCACACCTGTTTATGCATGTATGTACCGAGTTATTCACACTATTGGAAATTGCCCTCATGAAATCTCTTTCCCCTTGCGTACAACATGGTCTTTCTCAGAACCATTTTTATAAAAGGCATGCAGTGCACAGCAAGGAGGGGAGGTTGAGTGGGACAGGAAGGAGTGATAATGATAGAAACATAGAGCCTGCTGGCAGATAGGAACCATACAGCCATCAGAGCTGCCCATCCACATCTCCAGCTGACCTTTATGATACCTTCCTCTCCCTCAGAGATCCTCTGTACTTATCCCAAGTTTTCTTGAATTTCACTACTGTCCTCGACTCCATCTCCTCCACAGGGAGGCTGTTCCATGGGTCCACAAGCCATTCTGTAAAGAAATATGCCCTTAGATTACTCCTGAGCCTACCCCTTTCACCCTTCACCCATGACCTCTCATTCCGGAGTCTCCTTTCTGCCGAAAGACTCACCTCCTGTGCATTAATTCCTTGGAGGTGTTTGTATGTTTATATCATTTCCCCCCTTTCCCTTTCATCCAGGGTATACATGTTTAGATCTTTAAGTCTGTTCCCATAGGCTTTATTATGAACACTGTTGACCATTTTAGTAGCTGCCTTCTGGACTAACTCTAATCAGTTTATATCCTTTTGAAGGTGCAGTCTCTAGAATTTGCACAGTCCTCCAGATGAGTTTTCACAGAGACTTACATAGAGGCAAATATTACCTCATTATTCCTGCTGACTATTCCTCTTCCTATGCTGTCGCTTTATCTACCTGTTTGGCCACCTTAAGATCGTCAGATATGATCACCCCCCCAGATCCCGCTCTTGTTTTAGTCACAGAAGAATTTCATCCCTTATACTGTACTGCTCCTTAGTATTTTTGCAACTCAGATGCATGACTCTGAAATTTTTAGCATTAAATCTTTAACTCCCATTCGTCAAGCTTCACTAGATCCTTCTTCCAAGGTTTCTATACCTTCCTGGGTTACAACCCTATGGCAGATTTTGGTATCATTCACAAAAAGACAAACCTTTCCCGAAAGGTTTATTAAAATGATGAAAAGAACCAGTTCAAGAACTGATCTCTGTGGCATACCATTGGTAATGCCCCTCTCCTCGGAGTGAACTCTGTCTACCATTACCCTTTGTCGCCTCCCATTCAACCATTTTCTAATTCAGTCAGTCACTTTAGGGTCTGTACCAAGGATGGCTCAGTTTATTTGAAAGTCACCTATTTGAAGCCATGTCAAAGGCCTTACTGAAATTCAAGTACACCACATCTAATGCTCTCCTCTGACCTAACTCTCTGGTAAACCAGAGGAAACAATTGATCACATTCCTCTGACAAGGCCTACCTCTGGTAAAACCATTGATGCCTCGGATTTCGTAATCCAGTGGATTCACTGTTTTAGCAGTGATTCCATTAATTTACTCTTCCCTGAGGGCAGACTACCCTAGCCTGAGCTCAAAAAACCTGGAATAAAAGCAAGGACAAGAGTGGAGAAAAAGAATAAGCTCACAGTGAAAGAGGAGCTGCGGGAGGGGAGGGGAGGGGAGGGGTGATGGCAGACAGGGAAGATTACAAACAGGAAAGGGGAGGGGGAGTGAGACAGAAGAGATCAGGGATGTATGGATAGGCGGGGAGGAGCAAATGTAGGCAGTTGGGCACGGTTGCTCCTTCTGTACCATGCTCTACTAACCTAACTCCTTGTTTTATGAAATTAAAAGTTTAGTCAAATGAGTTTCCGGCTTGTTTTGACTGTCATTGAGCTAATCTCATTATTTCCGGCTGCCATTGTGTGGAGGAGTAATTAGCAATGTGTTAATTAGTGTTTGCTATCCAGGAGTTAATTAACACTTAGACGTTGCCCACAGAAAGGGGAGTGGGCAACGAACCCCCCAAAGTTCCTGCTTAAAGCAGATTTAATGGTGGTAGGGCCTCTGCCGGTCCCCCCAGGTGTAACAGGCGCCACACGCTGTAGCGAGAGACATTGCGTCTGTGGAGGTGTCACGCCGCTGTGCGTGTACAGGCCGCTGTGCGTATGTATGTGTGAGAGAGAGAGAGAGAGAGCATGCCAGTGCCTGTACGCGTGTCTGTATAGTTTTGTTTGCACATAGAAGTCTGTATGAAAGCCAGTGGGGCTTTCCCCCTCCCCCCTCCCTTCTCTTCTGCAATTTCTGACTCTTCAAAGCATCTCCAGAAAACGGAAAGCATCATAAGTAAGGATGGGGTAGAGGAGTGAAAGGGAGCGAGACACAGAGAAGGGGGGAGTTGGAGAGGATAAGAAATGGGGGATGAAACATCAGTGAGGTGAGAGAGAATATAAAGAAAACAGAGAATGACTAAGGAACAAAGGAATTTAATTTTTTTTTTTTTTTCATCTGCTGAAGTCAACCACTCTGACAGCACCTTAACGTCCTGAGCTGGGAGGATGGGAACTATCTGTAATTAATTCTGTGTATCATTTGTCACTGCCTGAGGCATCGATTGATCCCTGCTTGGCTTTAAGGATTCCCATGTGGAAGAGGCTTGCCCTGTGCAGCTCTGCTGGCTTTCTCCTGGGACACAGGACAAAAGAAAGCTGCGTCAGGTCTCATACTGAAGCCTTCCTGTGCATCCTCCATGGGAACTGGGGCTGGAGTCTGCTTCAGTGAACTTGACTGTATTCCCCAGATAGAAGCTCCAGTTAATGACTTGGCCCATGTGAATTATGATAGAAAGATGCGGATCAGCAGTGGAGTAATTTTCATCTTTTGCATTCATATTTACTCCTCCCAAAATACTTTCTGTCGGTAGCAATCACAGGAGAATTCTCTTTTGCCATGCTTTGACTGCACCACATTATTGTGGCCCACGCTCCTCACCAGTTCCACCGACGGTTCCATCTGGGACTATGCTGTATGTACTCTCCAAGCAATATGGTTGATGGGAGAAGTTTTTCCAAGGAACCTAGAAAATCTGTTGCATTTTAAAAAGGCAATATAGTTATCTGATGTTGTTTCTTTGCTTTTCTAACAGCTGGTGGCTCGTATTATATGATCTCGCGGTCCCTGGGGCCAGAGTTTGGAGGAGCAGTGGGACTGTGCTTCTATCTGGGTACCACCTTTGCAGGAGCCATGTACATTCTAGGCACCATTGAAATTCTCCTGGTGAGTGCACATGTTTTGTAAAATGCTGTAGTTCACCCGCACCACAATCCCCCGCCTCGTGTGTCTCAGCTCTCGTTCTCACCTCTGTCACCAACCTCATGCTTGCTTTGACCTCCTCATCTCCCATTCTCCATTCTCCATCCATCCACTTTATCCTTTTCATTTTCCACCATCCAGTACTCACCTTTACATTCCTCATTGCCCCCTTGACACTGCTGGCATTAATCTTCCATGTTACTCTTCCACTTTCACCCTTCTCTCAGGCCACCAGCCCTCACCTTTAACCTCCTCATTACTCCCTCTTCCAACCTCCGCCATTATTCCCTCAGCTGGAGGAACTTGAGACAGCACTGCCTGTGAGTGACTCGTCTTTCCTCCCCTTCGGGAGGTCCATGAGGTTGCTCTGCTGGTAGCTGATGCTTTTCTCGTCACCTCGGGAGGTCGCACAAGTCGTGCATGTGATTCTCCCTTCCTTTCTCAGGTTCAGAAGAATATTGCCTCTGTGACGCACTTCTTTCTTAACAATTAAATCTGTTTATCTGCCTTCACCAAGGGAGTGGATGATATGTGCAAACATAAAGCTCTCCATAGACATGGGACTGTATGGTAACTGGCAGTTCACTTCTGTTTTAACAGTATTAATTATGCAAAGTCCAGATGGCTGACAGCTCAGTCCCGAGAATCAAACCCAAAAAAAAAAAAAAAGCAGAGTGAAGGGCTTTGGGAGCATTCAGGCTAGGCAGAATGAAAAGAGACGGCTGTCAGTTTTCATGCCAAAGAAAGAAGGTCAGTGAGGGCAGGAGAGGACGGCTTAGGCAAAGGATTGGAAACCAAGTAGGGGAAGGAAAAACAGAATTAAAAAAACACGAAGAAGGGGGAGAGAGGGGGATTAAAGAAATAAGTATAAGAGAAAGCAAATTAACTGAGAATATACGACAAGGGACCGATTAAAGCAATGCTGAGGAAGGCTGATCATTGTCATGGCAATTTTGCAAAAGTTAAAGGTAGCATTGGATTGAAACATTTTGAGGGATATCATGATGTGCACATATCTAAAGTTCCATGTGTCTTTACTCTATGAAATATGAATATTCTAAGGCTTGACCCTGCTCTCCATCCATGGTTATAGCACGTGAAAGAGTCAAAGGGTGCATGTGTCTCTGATAACCAACCTGGCTATGCTGTTAAATAAAAGGTGAGGAAATGGATTCCTGCACACTTTGTGTACATAAGCCCCTTCAGAGATCTGGAGAGGCCCGGAACACTTCCAGTTTTTGAAGCCTCTCACCATAATAAAAATAAAAAATGACACGTGATGACATAAAAAATTTACGAGTCTAAATGTGAGGGCCCCCTGAGGCCTAGGCCTTCTGATTTGACCCTGTATGCACATGAAATTGTGCTGCAAGGCCAGCTTCTTCCTTATTTTATACTAAACAATTAACTGGCAATGACTCTTCCCAGTTCTTATGGTGCAATGCAGAAGATCACAATGGGATACCAGCTGTTCTGCTCCGACACTCCCAGATGCAGTGAGACCAGTGAGAAAACCAAGACCATTCCCAATATGAGTGTCCAGCATGGAAGTAGATTATATTAACCTTCGGGCTTCTGGCCTGCTCATTCCATTGCTCTGTGACTGCTTTTATTATTTACCTCCAGCTTTTAAGTTCAAGACTGGTCAATCGAACTTGTTTGCCAAGTCTGGAACCTCGAGGTAATGATGGAATCAAATTTTTCCTTACATCTTCAGGTCAAAACAGTGGCGCAAAGCGTATTTTACAGACTTCAAATTTTGAGGAAACTTAACAATTTTCTAGATTCCGATAATTTTCGAACAGTGTTGAAGACATTGATTTTGCCTGGTTTACTTGACTCTGTAATAAAAGCATTACAAATCATACAGAACTCTGCTGCGAGAATTCTAACAGGAACCCCCATGAGTGAGCACATTAGACCAGTTTTGCGATCTTTACATTGGCTGCCAGTAGCCTCTAGGTGTAAATGTAAAGTGTTATCTTTAATAGTCACACCTGTGTGCGTGAGTGCGCTGCTGAAAGTATATAAACCAACCAGAGCATTAAGACTGGCTGGAAAAATTATCTTAGATTTCCAAGGATCTGGCAGGTCTGTCTGGAGGAAACACGGAGACGTATTTTTACTGTAGCCAGCCTGAAACACTGGAATGATCTACCTAATGAGTTAAGATCAGTTGTTGATTATCAGTCTTTTAGAAAGCAGCTGAAAACATACTTATTTAAATCAGTGTACAATGTTTGAATTGATATCTGTCTGTTTTTTATAGGATAAATGTTTGTATTGTATTTTATTGGCACAATTTGAATGTTTTATTGTACATTGCCTAGAGTTGTGGATAGTGTGGTTTATAAATATCTGTAAATAAATAAGTACTGTGAATAATCAAAGAATTAGGACACAAGAAGAGAGAAACAGAAGAAAGTGGGTAGACTTGGAATTTGATCCTGATTGAATGTAACTGATATTCCTCTGCAGACATATCTCTTCCCTGCCATGGCCATCTTTAAGGCAGAAGATGCAAGTGGTGAGGCAAATGCACTCCTGAATAACATGAGAGTCTACGGAACCTGTGTTCTCACCTTCATGGCCACTGTGGTGTTTGTTGGCGTTAAATACGTCAATAAGTTTGCCTTGGTCTTCCTGGGCTGTGTCATCTTATCTATCCTGGCCATCTATGCTGGAGTGGTCAAGTCAGCCTTTGAGCCACCAGATTTCCCGTAAGTAGAATTTCCCTTAAGGAATGTAATGCTCAAATTTCCCCCCCCCCCAACTGTGAATGTAATTTCTTATACAGACAAAGGGCTTCATTTTCTAAAGCTATCGCAGGCTTGTGCTAACTGGGCAAGCCTGCGATAGCTTGTGAAGGTAGCGCATGCCTGCGCTACCTTCACAAGCGATTTAGGTAGCGCATGCCTGCGCTACCTAAATCGGGGCGGAGTCGGCCCCGGAAGAGGAGGAGTCGGGGCGTCACCGGGGCCGACTCCGCGAAGACGCCGCGGACGGTGAAAAGGTAGGTGCCTTTTCGCGTCCTATTTCGCGCCCAATAGCTACACCTTCTACGGTGGCACTATTGGGTGCGAAACCGGCAGCGCAGGACCGCGCCCCCCCCCCCCCCCCCGTGTCGACCCCCCCCCCCCCCGCCCCCCATTAGTGCGATTTTCTGCGATACTTTAGAAAATGAGGCCCAAAGCTATAAAAACCAAGAGATGGAATACACAATGAAACTCAAAATGATGAACTCAGTGCCATGATATCACCCCCAAATACCATGAAGTATATCAATAGGCACCAAAATCAAAGGGCTATAGTATATCAAAACAGAATAGACAATAAAAAAGCAATGTAATCAATACACTGATACTACTCAGAAAAAAAATCAAATGGGATTATAGCCATACATCCAGAAACACATCTGATACTTCCATGTGATATGAAGGTCATGGAAAATATATGACACTGGCTTGGAATATGATGTAATGCAATTAATCTTCTTGTCTTTTGTCCAAACAAAATACATAACAACCAGGGTGGGTGCTGTAGTCTGATAACCTTCTTGTCTTTTAAATATTATTTT
Source organism: Rhinatrema bivittatum (assembly GCF_901001135.1). Taxonomy (NCBI): domain Eukaryota; kingdom Metazoa; phylum Chordata; class Amphibia; order Gymnophiona; family Rhinatrematidae; genus Rhinatrema; species Rhinatrema bivittatum. The sequence continues at coordinate 40,361,933 of NC_042622.1, read as the reverse complement.
TTGGGTCCGATAGTTCCTCCTTTCTCCTTCTTCCAGCTCATCTGGAGCCATTGCTGGGATTTGGTGCCATGCACTTTTGTTCACAACTACCAGGAGGATTATGTTTTCCTAATTTAATAGAACCCCCCCCCCCCCCCACTTATCCTAGTCTGGTCCTGAGGCCGGGAGCCAGGCACCAGCACTCCTTCCAGAACCCTGTATTATCCAACCCCCAGGTGCCACCCTTAACAACGACAATGCCTCCCTCTCCCCAGTGGGCTGTGAACGCTGTGTCCGCAGCATCTCCAGCCCCAGCTGATCTGGGTAGTGGAGAACCCGATCTAGGAATCAAATGGGGGACCCTCCATTTGGCCGAGTCACTGCACCAGCTCCTACTTTCTTAACTTTTTTTTTTTTCTGTCTTGTTTTTTTTTCTCTCTCTCTAATGATTCCTCTCGTTCTCACTTTGCCATTCTTTTGTCCCTTCCTAGGATCTGCATTCTTGGTAACAGGACGCTCTCCCGCAAAGGGTTCGACATTTGTGCCAAGATGGTCCTTCAAGGGAATGAGACCATAGCAACCAAACTTTGGGAGCTGTTTTGTGCCTCACGTTTCTTGAATGCCACCTGTGATGAGTACTTTATGAAGAACAATGTGTCCGAAGTCCAGGGTATTCCAGGAGTGGCCAGTGGAATCATTAATGGTAAGAGGGAAAAAAGCCTTCAGTGACAAATACAGAGGGAAGGAAAGGGATGGAGTGGAGAAAACTTGTGGAGCAATCACTGTATATTCTTGCAGAGGAGTAGGTGCCTTAGAAATTCATCTCCTGAGAAAGCTTTGTGCCATCTCACGCATAAAATTAAGGAAAGGAGGAGGGAATATCAGAGCTAGGAGTGAGGAAGAAAAGATGACAGGCTGTGGGAAATCAAAATAGCAGACGATAGGAAGAGGGGACTCGGAAAGAGGAGAGAAGAGAGTTGGTGAGAAAAGCAGACAGTAGGAAAGGGGAGAGAAACATACGACCATGGAGGGGGAGAGGAGTAGAGAAAGCAGGGGGGATCAGAGGAGGAGAGGAAAGTAGATGGGAGGGACAGACAAGAACAGATGAGATGTAGTGTGTGCCTGGTCATTGAGCCAAGCAATAATCTTATCAGTGGCTAAATGGAGATACTGAAGCCTTCTTCCCAGTTTAGTCAAAGGATACTCCTCAGCAATGTGGGTCATTGTTTGATCTGCACCACAGATGTAGTCTGGGCGATCCACAAGCTCTCACTGATATTGAATGGTTGCACAAAGATCTTGGCCACTCCATAAATGATTTGGAAGAACCCACAATCACACTGGAAGATGAAAACTAGTTGGGAATTTCTCTAGATTAAGTAGTTTTTTGGGGTTTTTTTTAGGGATCTGGCGGTTCCTTTGCACTTCCAGCTCAGTTTGAATGGGGATAGGATTTAGCCGCATGAATGTTTTGTTTTCAATACCCATGGATTTTTTCCCTATTTTATATTCCTTCCCATTTCACCTAGCCCAGTGACAGTCCTCAGCTGTGGGCCATGCACCAGGGCTCCTCCTGAAATTTTACGATCATAGGCCACTAGGTGCTGCCGTTGCGCAATGACTGGGACTCCTTCCCCTGCAGGTGCTGTGAGCTCTGCCTCTGCAGCATCCCCAGCCTAGGTAGCAGAAGACCAGGCCATCCACATAGAAATGTACCAAAATGCTGAGCCACCAGGCCAGCCTCCAGGTAGTGGTTTCCGTGTGATAATTTCTCCTGCCAGTTCTCCCACTGCCCTCAGCTGTTGCTTCTTGATGCAGTGGAGATGGCCATGTGGGATGGCATAATAGAAGACGTACAGATGGTGAGTTAAGGAAATTGGGAATAAGGACAGACTCGAACAAGCGTGTACCCTCTCCAAGAGCTTTCCTATTGCAATCTCCCTCCTGATGTGCAGGGGAGCATTATTGCTCAGTATTGGTAGCCAAGGGAGATTTATTGATTGGAAAGTGCCAATAAGTGATACACATTGTGGAATTAAGTTGTACATCAAGTAGTTTGATGTGGACTGACTGATACCACAAAGATGCAGGTGCACAGTACCTTGGAACTGAGTATAGGATTGCAGGAGTAGAGGTCCTTATGGCCTGGGCATCTGACTAGCTTGTTTATTTCAAGTTTTGATTCTAGCTATGGTCTGGGTCAGGTGCTTTCAATATGTAATGGTTCTGCCAAAGATGATACCTTAGGAAAGCGGGCACGGATCATGCTTCAGCTTCTAAGTATGCATGTTCACTTCCCTCTTAGCATTGATACTGTGGAGATGGAAGGTACTCAAAACTGTTTTGGTGGTGCTTGGCTGAATGCACCAGGTCTTACAGTATTTGGCCAACTTTGCAGATGGGAGAAGGGGTTAGAAAGAAGGGTGAGTCCTCGGCTGGAAAATGATGATGATACCTGCAGGAATGTATTAGAGAGACTGTGGTTATGCCGAGTGCTTTACTGAACGATAGCAAAGAATAGAACTAAGTCTCTGGTAACAGCAGCCTCACAAGTTTAGGGTACCCTGAGATCGCACATTGGAAACTGAGTTTGCTAAGAACAGAATTGGTACTGTAGTGCGAGCAGCAGGAGGTGCTTAGGCTGGGTTAATGATGATGTTGGGAAGTGTTTCGAGTTTGTTCATAATTAACAGTAATATTAGAACTTGCGCCTAATCCTCTCATTCTTGTCTCCCTGATGCTGCAGAGAACCTGTGGGGAAATTATCTGATGAAGGGGGTGATTGTTGAGAAGCAAGGTGTGGCCTCCATGCCCCCAATTGAAGCAGCAGTCAATATGGATCAGCCGTATGTCTTCAGCGACATGACCTCCTACTTTACCCTGCTGGTGGGGATCTACTTTCCTTCTGTCACAGGTAGGAGCTGGAGGGACTGAAATACACTTACTGTTTGTGTGGGTGGTGGTGCATATGTGCTATGACATTTAAGAGAGCTGTTTATGTGTAAATAAGAGTTGTCTTTGAGTCATCAGCAATGTCTTGAGCAGTGAAGCAGTGACTAGTGCCATAATCAAATGTGGGGCTTTACATAGTTCTCTTCTCTCTCTCTTTCACCCCAGATTCTCCTCCTTGCATCCAGCCTCCCTTATATTTTTTTCCTTCTAATCTTTTTCTCACTCTCCCTCACCTACCTGGCTCTTATTCTGACTGATAGCCTTGCACTCATTGGCAAGTCCATGCACTTATCTCATGCTAATCCCACCTGGGAACCATTTTTTTTTTTTTGCCACACTTTTCTCTTGCTAGCCCCATGTGGGATGGGCTGACATTTTTGTCTCTCCTTCTGATAACCCTTCCCGGGAAGGGACTCTTTTCCCTGCCACATCTTCCTCTCATGCCAGTCACACATGAGCTGGCTCTTCTTTCACTCATGGCCTGTGCTGCAGGGCCACCTTTGCACTGCCGTGGGACACTCTCCAGCCGCAGGTCTGGTGCGGCTGCACTGCTCACATTAGCCTAGAGATGGCTCTGTGAGTAATGACTCTGTGTGTGGGACTGGGTATGTGTGTAGGTCATTTTCAGTTTCCTCACAGAGCTTGCAGGGCCCGAAGGTACTTTATACCTGCAGGCCTACAGCCTCATTTTCAAAAGGAACCCCCCCCCCCCCCCCGAGTTTCCTTTTGAAATTCCGACTTGCAAAGTCCATGTGTAGAAAATTACACTTGTTTGATTATTGCCCTTAAATTACTAAGAACATAAGGCTTGCCACACTGGGTCAGACCCAGTGTCCATCAAACCTAGTATCCTTTTTCCAACAGTGGTCAAGCCAGGTCACAAGTACCCGGCAGGATCCTAAGGGGCAGATAGATTCTGAATAGGCTGTGACTGAACTGTCTTCCAGAAATTTGTCTAATTCCATTTTGAACCAAGTTATACTCTTTGCCACCATAACATCCTATGACAACGAGTTTCACAGATTAATTATGTGCTGTGTGCCGTAGTATTTCATTTTGCTTGTTTTAAATCTGTTATCTGATATTTTATCTGGTTCTTTGTTCTTGTATTGTGAGACAAAGGGGCCTATGCACTAAAATTATTGCTAAAATGTGATTTCGAGGCTGAGTGGATAAAATTAATTTAATAAGGTTGGGCTGAATATCTGTCCTAAAGTTAACCAGATAAGGTTAATTGTAGGTCTGCTGTTGCCCGGGTGCTGACTGCCCAACATTTAACCACTTCCTGGGAATCCCCACAGAACTATCTCTTTTTGTCTGGCTAAACTTTATGCTGGCTGTGATTGGCCCAGACAAAATTTAGCTGGTCTGTGGGTGGGAAATTTCAAATGGCAAGGATTATCTTGCTAACTCCCAAAATTAGCCGGTGAAACTCTTTGAATATCAATGCATTTGTGTACAATGCGCTACATTTAATGCTATGTGGGGGTTGTGCACACGTTAAAAGGTGCATGCTGCATGGACTGTGAGCCCTGTAGCGAACGCACAAACTGTATCTCCAAATCCCTGTGCAAACTGTCCCAAAGTGAAAAGTCTGGATAACATGGGGAATGTCATTCTCCCTTATCCCACGACCTTCCAGTAGCAGAATGCCAGCTCCTCCTACTCAAATGTTAGTGTCCACAATAGCCTGGATTTCCCTCCCCCCCCCCCCCCCCCCCCACACACACACACACATAGATCAAGGGGCCTTAGTGCCTTGACCCACCCTGAAAATGCAGGGTAAAGGAGCCTGTGAGATGAGCTGGCACATTTCAGATCTCAGCAGCAGTAGGGACCTGCCATCTCTTGTTTCCATCTTCTGATTAAGGACTTTGGAAGGAGTGGCCAGGAGGTGGAGAAGAATATGCCTGCCGGGAGGATAACCCCAAGGGGGGGGATTGGGGCACAAAAGCCCTTTGATCTGGGTCATTGAGGGCACTGTAATGTTTGAATGGGAGGGTGTGGGGGGGGGGGGGGGAGTAGATCATGGCACCAAAGCCCCTTGAAATTTGTGGCAGAGGGTTGGGGGATTGGGCTGCTGAGGGCACCTTAATCTTTGAGTTGGGGGAGGAGAGACACCAGGGCAGTAAGGTCCCATAATCTTTGTGTCGGAGGATGGAGAATTTGGCTGTCAAAGACACTTTGATTTTTGAGCCACACTGTGTGTGTTTGTGTATTTGACACCAAGGCCCTCTGATCTTTGTGGTCAGTTGAGGCTCTAAGAATATTTTGAGATGGGGGAGGGAGGAAAGATACTGATCTTCTATCAAGGGGTTGAGGGTTATAGAGCTTGTATGTTGGGGGGAAGGCCCTGAGGGTAGGCCTCCCCCAGTGTTAAATGTTAGTTTCCCTGTACGTACCAGGATCAGTCCAGGACACCTGGGTTGTGACTCCGCACCAGTAGATGGAGACAGATTAAAACTTGTGGGCGGAGCCATATATAAGCCCCTGTGCCAGTCACAGCCCCTCAGTCTTACTCTGTCTCCAGTAGATGGTGCAGGTCCAGTCACAGCCCTGCCTGACCTGATTCTGGTGTTGGTGTTAGTCAGGTTTGAATTTTTTGGGCTAGGCTTTTTTGTTAGGCATAGTTGTTTATATACCAAATTGGGGTTTTTTTCTTTTAATCCCTTAGTCTCGGGTGCCCTGCCTCCCAGGGGAGTTGAGAGGTCCTGAGGGGACTACCCTCCCCCGGTTGAGGCCGCTGCCAGGGTTGAGGACCCGGCTGAGCTAGTGGCAGCGTCAGGGGTGACACCAGGGAGCCTGGTTCACTCACCCCTGCAGGAATAAGGGCTTTTCAGTACCAGGGACAGCGTTTTTGTTTGTAAAAAAAAAAAAAAGTTTTACTTTTGTTTTTGCGGCTCTCTGTTACCTGGCGTCGCCACTCCGTTTTTGTCGGTGGGGGGGCGTCATTGGCAGGGGGGAGGTCGCCGAATTGCGCTATTTGTTTATTTTTAATTTTTTAATTTTTGTGGTAATTTTTTCGCCGCGGCCCCGTTTTCTCCCGCGTTTTCGCCGGCATGCCGCGTGCTGCACAGTGCAGGGCCTGCGGCTCGGCGCGCGCGCGTCTTTCAAGGGACAACCTTTGTTCAGCTTGCGTCCCGGGTGATGAGGGACCCTCGGTAGCGCCGCGGGGGGCTCGTTCCCGGGTCGCGCGTTCGCCGTCGCGCGGTGGTAGCTCTGCTGACAGGCCTCAGGATCTTTTCCCGGTTAGTGCGGGAGTGGCAGCCATCTTGGCCACCGGCCGGGAAATTTCGCGGGAAACGGTGGGGGCCTCTTCCTTTCCTCCTGCGCTTTCCCCACAGCGTGTCGCGGCGGGGGAGGTTCCCTCGGAGGGGCTTCGGTCCCGGGAGGCTTCCGAGAGTGATTCTTCGGATTCTGGTGATTTTTCTGAGGATTTTGCGCTGTTGCTGCGCAAAGTTCTCAAATACAAGCGCAGCAAGCGCATCCGGGGGAATGGCTCGCGTGCGGCCGACCACAGGTCCCTTCCACGGAAAAAGAAGTCCAGGAAGGGCGCGGAGATCGCCCACGGTGCGTCCCGGGGGAAGCGGCCTCCCAGGGGGGTGCCGCAGGAATCGGATCCCGAGGATTCCCCTGAGGATGATACGGAGTCCGCCGAGGAGCCCCTGACGGGGGCCGGGAAGGCAGCAGTGGATGGTACTGCACAGCCCATTGCAGAGAAAGCTGCACAGGCTGCAGAAGGGGATGACCCCAAGGTGGTGCGGCTATTCCGCAGAGAGGAACTGGCACCTCTCATCCCGGCCATTCTCCATGAATTGGGAATTGAAGCTCCTCCGGTGGTGGTCCGCCAGGAGGCGAATATGGATCCTGTTCTTCTCGGCCTCACAGGACCGGCGGTTGCCTTCCCTTTTCATTTCTCGTCCACGGATATCCTTTTCAAGGAATGGGATACTCCGGAGTTAGGTTTGAAAGTCAGCAAGGCCATGGATAAACTCTATCCTTTACCGGAGGAGGCGCTGGAGCTCCTCCGACTTCCAAAAGTGGATTCGGCGGTGTCCGCTGTCACGAAGAGGTCTACCATCCCTGTCACGGGAGCGACGGCCCTTCGGGATATTCAAGACCGAAAGTTGGAGGTACAGCTCAAAAAGATTTTTGAGGTTTCCGCCTTGGGAGTGCGAGCTGCCATTTGCACGAACTTCGCTATGCGAGCTAGTCTGCGCTGGGCCCAGGTACTGCAGGCGAATGCAGATCTCTCTCCGGAGGAGGCTTCCCAAGCAGATAGGTTGGAAGCAGCTATCGCATATGGGGCCGATGCGCTCCATGATCTTCTACGCACTTCAGCTAGATCCATGGTGGCAGCGGTGTCGGCACGCCGCCTCCTTTGGCTGCGCAACTGGGCGGCGGATGGTTTGTCCAAGGCTCACCTCGGGGCATTGCCCTTCAAAGGGAAATTGCTGTTTGGTAAGGAATTAGATGACTTGATGGTTTCCCTGGGTGAGAACCGAGCGTTTAGGCTGCCAGAGGATAGGACCCGGTCGCGCTCTTCGTTTTCTGGCAGAGCCCGTTTCCGGGGTCCCCGGAAGTCCAGGCCACAAAGATCCACCGGACCTTCGTACAGGCCGGCCTCTTCTCGAAACACTCACTGGCAGCACTCCTTTCGGGGCAAACGCTTTGGCAGGCAAGGAGGAGCCCCGTCGGGTACGGGTTCCAAACCTTCGCAATGAAGTTCGGCCGGCCCATTCCTCGTCGCGCCCTCAACACGTTGTCCCAAACGTGGGGGCGCGTCTATCCTTATTTCTCGAGGTATGGGCCAGCATGACGTCGGATCAGTGGGTCCTCGACGTGATAAGACACGGTTACGAGTTAGATTTTGCTCGCATCCCAGCGGACAAGTTCCTGGTCTCACCTTGCAAGGATCCCAAGAAGAAGGCGGCAGTGCTAGACACCATCCGAAGACTAGAAAGCTTGGGGGCCATCTCTCCAGTTCCGGCCGATCAGTACGGCAAGTGCCGGTACTCCATTTACTTCATAGTTCCCAAGAAGGACGGCACTTTCCGACCCATACTGGATCTGAAAGGAGTCAACAGATGTCTTCGGGTCCCTCACTTCAAGATGGAAACCATTCGTTCGGTGATCGCGACAGTGCGGCCAGGCGAATTCCTTGCGTCACTAGATCTCACAGAAGCATACCTTCATGTGGGCATCCAGCCAGCCTTCCAGCGTTTTCTGCGGTTTTGCATTCTGGGCAGACACTTCCAGTTCCGGGCTCTTCCGTTCAGCCTGGCGACAGCGCCTCGGACATTCACGAAAGTGATGGTGGTAGTGGCGGCGCACTTACGTCGGGAAGGCCTACTGGTTCACCCTTACCTCGACGACTGGCTGATTCGGGCGAAGTCAGAGAGCCTGTGTCGGCAAGCGGTATCCAGGGTGCTACAATTCTTGCAGTCCCTCGGCTGGGTGGTCAACTACAACAAGAGTCATCTGGAACCCACTCAGTCCTTGGAGTTCCTTGGAGCCGTTTTCGACACAAAACGGGGCAGAGTGATTCTCTCTCAGGATCGGATATGCAAACTACAGTCTCAGGTACGACGACTTTTGTCTCAACACCGTCCACGAGTCTGCGATTACCTGACAGTTCTCGGATCTATGGCCTCAATGCTGGCGTTAGTCCCTTGGGCATTCGCTCACCTGCGGCCACTGCAGTCTTCATTGTTGTCCCGCTGGAAACCGATCTCAGAGGAATATTATCTTCCACTGCCTCTCGAGAATCAGGTGCGCTCCAGCCTGGGCTGGTGGCTGGATTCCAAACATCTCTCCTGTGGAGTATCTCTTCTTCTTCCCAACTGGACAGTGGTGACCACGGATGCCAGTCTTTCCGGTTGGGGTGCAGTTTGCCAAGAGAAATCGGTTCAGGGTCTGTGGTCAGAAGATCAGACCCGGTGGTCTATCAACCGCCTAGAGTTCAGGGCGGTCCGTCTGGCATTGCAAGCTTTTCTACCCCTTGTACGAGGAAAGGCGATCCGAGTATTGTCGGACAACGCTACCACCGTGGCTTACATCAATCGCCAGGGAGGGACGAAAAGTCCTCACGTAGCGGAGGAAGCATGTTCCTTGATGGCCTGGGCAGAGCGGCATCTCAGCGATCTCGCTGCGTCTCACATAGCAGGAGCCGACAATGTCCAGGCGGACTTCCTCAGCCGACACCACCTGGATCCCGGAGAGTGGGAGCTAGCGGAAGAAGCGTTTCTTCTCATTTGCAGGACTTGGGGAACGCCCCACATGGATCTCATGGCCACGTGGAACAACTCAAAGGCTCCGAGATTTTTCAGTCGACGCCGAGAAAGAGGAGCAGAAGGGGTCGACGCGTTAGCACTTCCCTGGCCGGCGGAGGTGCTACTGTATGTGTTCCCACCATGGCCCATGATCGGCAAGATACTGCGGCGCATAGAATTGCACCCGTCCAACGTGATCATGGTGGCGCCGGAGTGGCCGCGCCGTCCGTGGTTTGCGGACCTGGTCCAGTTGTCGGTGGCGGCACCCCTTCGTCTACAGGGGTTTCCGGGGCTCCTTCGTCAGGGTCCCGTCTGTTTGGAGGATGCGGATCACTACTGTCTCGCGGCATGGCTTTTGAGAGGTATCGGTTGAAGCAAAAATGTTACTCGGACGCGGTAGTTGCCACGTTGCTGAGATCCAGAAAACAATCCACGTCTCTGGCTTATGTTCGAGTCTGGGTAGTCTTTGAGGAGTGGTGCATGGAGCGGGGTCTTAATCCCACTTCCGCTGCTATTCCCGATATTTTGGCTTTTCTCCAGGCTGGGCTGGCCAAAGGCTTAGCGTGCAGTTCCCTACGGGTCCAAGTCGCGGCGCTTGGTTGTTTGCGTGGTAAGATTCGGGGAGTCTCCCTGGCTCTCCACCCGGATATCTCCCGTTTCCTTCGGGGGGCGAAACACCTCCGTCCTCCTTTGCGGCTCCCTTGTCCTTCTTGGAACCTCAACTGGGTGCTCTCGTCCTTATGCTCAGCCCCTTTTGAGCCTCTGAAGCATTCTACGATCAAAGATCTCACGTTAAAGACTGTATTCCTGGTAGCCATTGCTTCGGCTCGCCGGGTTTCTGAGTTGCAAGCTCTATCCTGCAGAGAGCCCTTTTTGCGCTTTTCCGATTATGGGGTTTCCTTGCGGACCGTTCCCTCTTTCTTGCCTAAGGTCGTATCGGCTTTTCATTTGAATCAATCAATTGAACTTCCCGCTTTCGCGGTTGGTGATTCTTCCAACCCGAAGTTGAGGGATTTGAGAAAACTAGATGTGCGAAGGTCTCTTCTTCGCTATCTAGAGGTCACAAATTCTTTTCGTGTAACGGATCATCTGTTTGTGTTGACGTCGGGTCCGAAGAAAGGTTCTGCGGCGTCCCGCACAACGATCGCCCGTTGGCTCAAGGAGGCCATTGGTTCCGCGTACATTCTGCGCGGTAAAACACCGCCAGTGGGTCTTCGAGCTCATTCGACAAGATCTCATGCGGCGTCCTGGGCGGAATCTTCTCAGGTTTCGCCTCAAGAGATTTGCAGGGCGGCTACCTGGAAATCGTTGCATACCTTCATTAAACATTACCGATTGGATGTTCAAGCTACTGATGCTGGGGGATTTGGAGAGAGGGTACTCCGAGCGGGACTCTCTGCTTCCCACCCTCGATAACTTAGCTCTGGTACATCCCAGGTGTCCTGGACTGATCCTGGTACGTACAGGGAAAGGAAAATTAGTTTCTTACCTGATAATTTTCATTCCTGTAGTACCAAGGATCAGTCCAGGATCCCGCCCGCAGTGTGGCGCTATAGTAATGGAGAGTCCGCTCATTGTTGTTTTTTAATACGCTGACCCCTTCTTTTGTTCGCTCTCCCGGTTGGAGAGTCTGTTTTCCTGTAGGGGTGTTGGAGTTATTTTACTTAGTAAGTTTCTATGGTTAGCTATGTTGGCTTTTGGATTTTTCTACTTTGACATTACGTATGACTGAGGGGCTGTGACTGGCACAGGGGCTTATATAAGGCTCCGCCCACAAGTTTTAATCTGTCTCCATCTACTGGTGCGGAGTCACAACCCAGGTGTCCTGGACTGATCCTTGGTACTACAGGAACGAAAATTATCAGGTAAGAAACTAATTTTCCTATATCAGCCCTATGAGCACCCCAACATTTAGCACCCAGTCCAGAGCAGGGGTTAAGCTAGCTGCATTTGCATAAGGCTTATTGCATAGGATGATATTCAGAGTTAGTCATATTCACTCTAATTTACATCTCATTTTCATCATTTGCATGTCTGTGCACACTACTTTTAAGTGTGCACATGCTAGTGCCCTGCAGCTGGGTTTAGCGTGTGTGCCAGAGGTTTTGTTCGAATGGATATAAATGCAAAATGTAATGCAATTCTATGTACTGTAAAAATTATGAACTGCAAATGAAAATGGAAGTGACTGCTAAGCAGCAATAGATGTATAGCACCAATTAGTTTAGATTACTGCTCATTATTGATCAGTTGTGAGGTCCATATTCAGACACAATTCAGCTAGCAAAGTTATCCAGATTAACTTATCCAGCTAACTTTGGAGATGTATTCAATAATGAAATTGCACAGTTAGATGGCTATCTTAAAGTTAGCCATCTAACTGTAGCCTCTTTATTTTAGACCAGCAATTTGGCCCAACCAGGCTTAGCCAGTTAAGTCACCTGGCTAACTCTGAATATCCAAGTTAGCCGGCTAACTCAACTCCTCCCAGTTACACCCCTGGAACGTCCCTAACTTAGCCAACTGAATTCTAGTCTCCTAACTTATTAGGTGTCTAAACTTTAGCAGGATATGTGCCAAATATTCATTTAGCTGGCGAACTTCTGAGTTAGCCAGCTAAGGGGGTTATTTTCTAAAGCTTTATCGCGTGCGTTAGGGCCCTAACCACGCAATAAGGCCATATCGCATGTGAAAAGGGCCTTTTCACATGTGATGTAATGCAAATTAGGGGGAGGGGAGGGGGCGGAGTCGGCGGTGGCTTTGCTGCTGGCGATAATGTTACTATCATCGGCAGTAGCGCGCCGAATAGCACCACCTTTCACGGTGGCGCTATTCGGTGCGAAAGCCAGTATGTTGAATTCTATGGACAAACGATTAAAATATTTCCTGACCTATCCAGACCCACTCAGATCAGATGGAAATAGTTAATAGAATTGAGACCCCCAAGTTTTAGCACTGGCATATACTTTCATGTTAAGATACCCGTGTAGGTGTAATCTTAAGCGTAAAGATGAGAATTTTGTTTTCACTCTGGTAGAGCAATTAAAATCATTTTTGTATGCTAGAACTACTGTCAGTCCATCTGGCTTAGAACCTACATAATATAAGACAATCATGATAGTATAGCTGGCATTAAAACATTAAGCCAATTTCCTTTTGGAGCTTAATTGTATTTTCTTAATGATTACTCCCAGTAGTTTCAATTTATTATTGTTTATTCCTCGCATAAAAGCACGTAAATTGATTTACATTTTTTCTTGATCATGAAAATAATCCTGATGTGAAATATCCATTGTATGCATTTTTTTTTTCCTTACTCGAAGTATGTTTGTAATACTTTGTAAAAAATCAATAAAGCATTAATTAAAAAAAAAATTAGTAACATTAAGTTTTAATGAGAGAAAGGGGCATTATTTTGGTCCAACAACGTCTTACTCTTATGACTCTGTTTCCATTGGAAACAGCCTCAGCTCAGGCCATGTCACCAGCATTTGCAACTACCTGTGTCCGCCCCATCACCATTTTTTTTTTTTAAACTTCCACCCTCTCTTGCAGCAGCCATTGCAATGAGAGTCATCAGGCAGAACCTTGTAGGCATGCGCTCTAAGGGGCGGATTTTAAAAGGTCCGCGCGCATAAATCCTTCGGGCCGCTCGTATCTTATAAAATCCGGGGTCGGCGCGCGCAAGGGGGTGCACATTTGTGCAACCAGCGCATGCCGAGCCCAGCGCGCGCTGCCTGTTCCCTCCGAGGCCGCTCCGATTTCGGAGCGGCCTCGGAGGGAACTTTCCTTCGCCCTCCCCCCACCTTCCCCTCCCTTCCCCTACCTAACCCACCCCCCCCCCCCGGCCCTATCTAAACCCCCCCTTACCTTTGCGCACGTCGGCCGGCTGCCCCGCTCCGTGGTCCGGTCCCGGGGGCTGTTCCGGAGGCCGCGGCCACGCCCCCGGAACGCCCCCGGGCCGAAACCACGCCCATGCCCGCGCCCCACCCCCGAAACGCTGTGTCATCCCGCCACGCCCCCGACAGGAAGCCCCGGGACTTACGCGCGTCCCGGGGCTCTGCGTGCGCCGGCGGCCTATGCAAAATAGGCGCGCCGGCACGCAGGGGTTTTAAAATCCGCCCCTAAGTCTGGGCAGGAGGTGTTGTGGGCTGCACAGTGGCCTGGGCTCCCTCTTACTCAGGTACTGAAAACGAAGAACAAACCTCAGCTCGGAAATTGAACCCAGCTCTCCTGCGCGCTGCTCGCACGGTCCTGCCACTGAGCCCTCAGATCAGCCTTACTTTTAATCTGTGACTGTGCAATGCCTTGGGACACTTTGTATAAAGTATATGAAATAGAATTACACTGCATTTGTTTTTGGCAGTGATGTGTTATCTGCCTTTTATGTGCTCACAAATGTTTACATGCACGTGCAGTATCAGAATAGTTTGCTACCATGAACATCGTTTGCTGTTGTCTGGCAGGTAGACATCTGTAGAGATGTGCATTTGTCTTACCTAAATGTGTAAAACATAACAAATGAGTCTATTTTTGGTTCGGTTGCAACGACCTGAATTGAAAATAGACTTATTCTGAAAGATCTGTAAATTCCTCAGATTATTTGGCTCAGTAAATAATACATGATAAGCAAATAGTGCGCATGTTTACTGGCACATAAGATTCTCCTGCGCCCATCCCCCAGTTAATTTTTACTCCTTCCACAGGAGTCTTGTACCTAGAAAGGAGCCAAACCCCAGTCGCTCCTGCTCTGCTGGATCTGGTCCTACAGTTTTGCCGGTTGGCCCTGCAATTGATGCCAAAAAAAAAAAAGCATTTGGCTATAAAACAACATGGAGCCGGTCGCAAAGCTGCCCAGCACCATTGCGGTACCAGACCTGACCTTTTCTATCTAGGATACCCCTGCGGAAGGGGTAACAAGGGATAGGGGGAGACTACAGGGGAGGGTGTTACTTTTTATTTCTTTTTTTTAAGTTTAATCTTTATTTTGGCTCAGCAAATGAAATGAAACAAAATAAACATTAAACAAGCTGAAGCCCGAAGGAAGCAAATCCCCTAAAATGAAAAAAAAAACAAAACAAAAAAATGTTTGTGTGCACATTCCTATCAATCTCTTGTTAGGCTATGCTGTATCTAACATATGCTTGTTAAAAGAAGGTAAAATACACAACGGTTACATCACTTAGCAGGAGAAAGGGCAGTAACTGATGTGGGGCAAAGAGGGTCCAAAAAAGTTTTATATAAACTAGCCTTAATCTCTATTATATAACGCACAGTCAAGTAATTTCAAGCCCTGCAGGGAGCTTGCAGGTTCACTGATTCTTTGTACTTAATACCTGTGTATCTGAAGGCTAATTTTCAGAGGGAAATGTGCCACAGAGTTTTGCTTTGAAAATCTGGGACTGGTGGGGACCACGGGTATAAAAATACCGATAAAAAATTGTAAAAAAATAAAATTTATTTTTATATACCAATTTTCCATAAATTCAAAACAGTGTATAATAAAGAAATTCAAAATAAAACAATTCATTTTTTTAAAATAAAATGCAACAAGTTTTACTCCATATAACATTAATAGACAAAACATACACCAAAAACTACACATAACATAAAAACAGCCATTAGGCAGAAGTACATAAGATAAGAACATAAGATATGCCATACTAGGTCAGACCAAGGGTCCATCAAGCCCAGTATCCTGTTTCCAATAGTGGCCAATCCAGGTTACAAGTACCTGGCAAGTACTCAAACATTAAATAAATCACAAGCTACTATTGTTTATTAATTAATAGCAGTTTATGGATTTTTCCTCTAGGAACTTAGCCAAACCTTTTTTAAACCCAGTTACACTAACTGCTGTAACCACATCCTCTGGCAATGAATTCCAGAGCTTAATTATGTCCTGAGTGAAAAAGAGTTTTCTTCCATTTGTTTTAAATGAGCTACTTGCTAACTTCATGGAATGCCCCCTGGTCCTTCTATTATCTGAGAGAGTAAATAACCGATTAATATTAACTTATTCAAGCCCTTTCATGATTTTGTAGACCTCTATCATATCCACCCTCAGTCATCTCTTCTCCTAACTGAACAGCCCTACCTTCTTTAACCTTTTCTCATAGAGCAGCTGTTCCATACCCCTTATCATTTTGGTCATCCTTCTCTGCACTTTCTCCAATGCACCAGTGGTATATCTTTTTTGAGATGAGGTGACCAGAATTGCACACAATATTCAAGATGTGGGCTCATCATGGAACAATACAGAGGCATCATAACATCCATCCTTTTATTTGCCATTCCCTTCCTAATAATTCCTAGCATTCTGTTTGCTTTTTTGATTGCCACAGCACACTGAGCTGACGATTTCAATATATTATCATTTATGATGCCTAGATCTCTTTCCTGGGTGGTAACTCTTTAGATAGAACCTAACATTGTGTAACTTCAGCAAGGGTTATTTTTCCCTATATGCATCACTTAGCACTTGTCTACGTTAAATTTCATCTGCCATTTGGAAGCCGAATCTTCCAATCTCGCAAGGTCCTCTTGCAATTCATCACAATCCGCTTGAGATTTAACTACTCTGCATAATTTTGTGTCATCCGCAAATTTGATCACCTCAATCGTCATAACCCTTTCCAGATAATTTATAAATATATTAAAAAGTACTAATCCAAGTACAGATCCCTGAGGCACTCCATTGTTTACCTTTTTCCACTGTGAAAACAGACCATTTAATCCTACTCTCTGTTTCCTGTCTTTTAATCGGCTTGCAATCCACAAAAGGACATTGCCTCCTATCCCATTACTTTTTAGTTTTCTTAGAAGCCTCTCATGCAGGAGTTTGTTGAATGCCTTCTGAAAATCCAAATACACCACATCTACCAGTTCACCTTCTTTATTCACTCCTTCAAACCTTCAAAATAATGTAGGAGATTTGTGAGGCGAGACTTCCCTTGGGAAAATCCATGATGGCTGTGCCCCATCAAACCATGTCTATCAAAATGTTTTGTGATTTTATTCTCTATAACAGTTTCCATGATTTTTCCCGGCACTGAAGTCAGGTTCACCAGTCTATAATTTCCCGGATCACCCCTGGATCCCTTTTTTAAATATCAGGGTTTCACTAGCCATCTTCCAGTCTTCAAATACAACAGATGATTTTAATGATAGGTTACAAACCTAATTGAAATAGGTCTGAAATTTTTTAGTTCTTTCATAACCCTGGTGTGTATACCATCTGGTCCAGGTGATTTACTACTTTTCAGTTTGTCAATCAGGCCTACCACATCTTCCAGGTTTACTGTGATTTGGTTCAGTTCATCTGAATTATCACCCTTGAAAACCCTCTCCGGAACGGGTATATCTACAACATCCTCTTCAGTAAACATCAAAGCAAAGAAATCATTTAATCTTTCCACGATGGCCTTATCTTCCCAAAGTGCCCCTTTAACCCCTTGGTCATCTAATGGTCCAACCAACTCCCTCGCAGGCTTTCTGCTTTGGATGTATTTTAAAATGTTTTTATTGTGAGTTTTTACCTCTATGGCCAACTTCTTTTCAAATTTTCTCTTAGCCTGTCTTATCAATGTCTTACATTTAACTTGCCAATGCTTATGCGTTATCCTATTTTCTTCTGATGGATCCTTCTTCCAGTTTTTGAATGAAGATCATTTGGCTAAAATAGCCTCTTTCACCTCACCTTTTAACCATGCCGGTAATCTTTTCCCTTCCTTCCACCTTTCTTAATGCATGGAATACATCTGGACTGTGCTTCTAGGATGGTATTTTTTAACAATGTCCATGCCTGTTGCATACTTTTTACCTTTGTAGCTGCATCTTTCAGTGTTTGTTTTTTTAAACTATTTTTCTCATTTTATTAGTTTCCCTTTTGAAAGTTTAGTGCTGGAGCCGTGGATTTACTTTCTGTCTCCCTTCTAGTCATTAATTCAGATTTGATTATATTATGATCACTATTGTCAAGTGACCCCACCACCGTTACCTCTCTCACCAAATCCTGCGTTCCACTGAGAATTAGATCTAAAATTGCTCCCTCTCGCGTTGGTTCCTGGACCAATTGCTCCATAAAACTGTCATTTATTCCATTCAGGAACTTTATCTCTCTAACATGTCCTGATTTTTCACTTACCCAGTCAATATTGGGGTAATTGAAATCTCCCATTATTACTGCACTACCAATTTGGTTGGCTTCCCTAATTTCTCTTAGCATTTCACTGTCTGTCTCACCATCTTGGCCAGGTGGACAGTAGTATACACATATCACTATACTCTTCCCCAACACACAAGGGATTTCTACCCATAAAGATTTGATTGTGCATTTAGTCTCATGTAGGATCTTTATCCTGTTGGACTCCATGCCATCCCAGACATAAAGCGCCACCCCTCCACCAAGATACACCTCTCTGTCATTGAGATACAATTTGTACCCTGGTGTAGCACTGTCCCATTGGTTGTCCTCTTTCCAACATGTCTTTGAGATGCCAATTAAGTCTATGTCATTCACTGCTATACACTCTATACATTCTAATTCTCCCATCTTACTTCTGACATTAACATACAAACATTTCAAAGTGTGTTTTATGTTTGTATTTACATTCTGCTTTTCAGTTGTGAGGGATAAATTGGAATCTTTTAGCTCAGGGGAGTTTTTAATTATAGGCACTTGGACTACTTTTCTTATCATTGGAACCTCTCTGTTGGGATGCCCTAACTCTAATGCTTCATTAGCATCCTTTGAGGATACCTCCTTCCGAACCATGCGCTGCTGAGCAACTGTCGGCTCTCCCCTTTGTTCTAGTTTAAAAGCTGCTTTATCTCCTTTTTAAAGGTTAGCACCAGAAGCCTGGTTAAGGTGGAGCCCATCCCTTCAGAAAAGACTCCCCCCTTCCCCCAAAAAGTTCCCAGTTCCTTACTAAACTGAATCCCTCTTCCTTGCACCATCGTCTCATCCATGCATTGAGACTCCGGAGCTCTGCCTGCCTCTGGGGACCTGCGCATGGAACAAGGAGCAGCATTTCAGAGAATGCTACCCTGGAAATTCTGGATTTCAGCTTTCTACCTAAGAGCCTAAATTTGGCTTCCAGAACCTCCCTCCCACATTTTCCTATGTCATTGGTGCCCACATGTACCACGACAGCCATCTCCTCCCCAGCACTGTCTAAAATCCTATCTAGGTGACGCGTGAGGTCCGCCACCTTCGCACCAGGTAGGCATGTTACCAGGCGATCCTCATGCCCACCAGCCACCCAGCTATCTACATTCCTAATAATCGAATCACCAACTATGATGGCCGACCTAACCCTTCCCTCCTGGGCAGTAGCCCTGGGAGACACATCCTCGGTGCAAGAGGACAATGCACCATCTGTAGAGCAGGTTCTTGCTACAGAATCATTTCCTGCTGCACCAGGTTGATGATCTATGATCATGAGACTTTCTTTCTCCAAGGCAGCACAAGGGCTGCCAATCTGGAGTTGGGACTTGGCTACTATGCCTATGAAGGTCTCATCTATATACCTCTCTGGCTGCCTCAGCTCCTCCAGGTCTGCCACTCTAGCCTCCAGAGATCGGACTTGTTCTCTGAGAGACAGGAGCTCTCTGCATCAGATGCACACATACAACTTCTCACCGGCAGGTAAAAAATCATATATGTGACACTCGATGCAAAAGACTGTGATGTCCCCCTCTTGCTGCTGGACTGCTGCCTTCATCTTTAATTTATTCAGTTCCTAGTTAAGTTTTAGTTGCTATAGGAGTATGAATGCATACAATTAGGGTCCTTAAAATGTATTAGTGTATTTACTATATATTTGGTAGTGACCTACAAGGGAATGATCAAACTCTTGATAAGGTGTGGGGAATTTCTGAATTTAAGTTAAAAGGCTGATTTTTTTTTTTT
The DNA here is from genome assembly GCF_901001135.1 of Rhinatrema bivittatum. Classification (NCBI taxonomy): domain Eukaryota; kingdom Metazoa; phylum Chordata; class Amphibia; order Gymnophiona; family Rhinatrematidae; genus Rhinatrema; species Rhinatrema bivittatum. The sequence goes on along the minus strand of NC_042622.1, from coordinate 40,342,817 downwards.
GTTTGTGTAAAAGTGACACCTGCCTATACATTAAAGGATGAGCTAGGGGGGGGTGGGAGAGTTGGGAAATACAAACGCACAAACCTCTGTTTATCTCCTGCCTTAATTCTGACTACCTATTTAAAACCAAACACACAAACGTCTGTTTATCGCCTGCCTTTCTGACTACCTATTCAATACAAACACACAAACACACTAAATAACATACCCCAATAGTTTACTTCTCCCCAGTACTTTTAAATTGTAAAAATTTCCCCAAGCAGTACTTGCTGATTCTTTTCAGCCACCATCAAGGTGATCTTCTCTTCTCAGTGCTCTGATAATTTAAAAAAAAAAAAAAAAAAGCCAGCTCTGTTCTCAGAAATAGTAATTGGTAAGATTCTAATTGAAAACTTGTATAAACATCCAAGTGCTGAGTTCACTCAGTAAAGGAACATGAAGTCTTTGCACATACGTTGCCTTTCCTGCCCCAATTACCTGCAGCTGACAATAGTGCATGCTGTGAAACAGTGCAAATTCTTTTAGCTGCTGAGAGGACTGACCTGGCTAACTACTCAGTTGCCCTTAAGTTCTAGAAGCAAATACATTTCTAAGCAGATTACTCCCTCTGCTTTCTAATTTTCAATTAACTTATTTTAGAAGTAAAATTAAATGAATTTGTAATATGATGGCAAAAATTCAGCTGTTGAGATTTTATTTTAGGTTAACCGTTGCGATTTGAATGGCAAGCAGCTACCGTGTGATTGCTTTTAGCCGCTACGTGGTTGGCCAGTGTTCAAGGGGGCACTCAAACAAGATCTTCAGGGTGGCCTCTGAATGTTCTGGCTCATGCATGCTGAAAATGGTTTTCGTATTTTCATGACTCGTCTGTCAGATATGGGAATTTTTTGCTTTGCTCTTGACTGACCATATGGGAAGTAAATCTTAACACTGCTTATAATTCATGCCATCATCGTGGCGTGGCATTCAAATCCTAGCACTCAGCCTAGTTTGTATTATTGTAGTAGGTATATGCTGGGTCTCTGTGCTGGTTATGTCCTCCTGGTATAGTGCATGACGCACATTATTTGGCCACCTAGGGTTTGTGTGCTGTTTAGTTTTCATGCGGCCCAGATTTTTTTTTTTTTTTTTTAAATCCAAATAATTTGCCTGCTCTTCTATTTTCCCTCACTTATCCCTAGCATTGGAGTCTTATTTTGTAATGCAAAACAGATAACTTAGCAGGTGCCATGTCACCACCTCAGAAGTCTAAGAATGCAAGGTCTTCATTTTATTTCCACAATGTTATAATAGCACACTACTATAATTATTTTTTAATTACTTTTCACTGTTTGAGTTAATTAGGGGCTGGTGAGAGATCCCACATTAGCACTTCTTGAGCATAAACGTGTGACTGGGAGCTGTTCCTCTGCAAGGGTGTGAAACCATTCGGGAGGGGGGGGAGAAACCAAGAGGTAAAGAAAGCAGTAGGATAAAAAAAAAAGAGATTAAGGGAGACAGCAGCAAAGAATAAGGAATGAAAAGCAAGATGTAACCGAAGAATGTATGAAAGGGAGAAAGAAGAATGGAAAATATAAAGGTAGCAGTTTGAGCCAGGCAAGAAAATTAGATAGGAATGGGAGATGTTTACTCTTCTGAATTCAGCAGATTCACTTATTCTGAATATTGGGATTACAGAATGCAGCAAAGAGAATGAGCAGGAGCGGAATGAGAAAAAAACCCAGGCAGAAGAAAGAAGAGCTGGGAGGATAAGAAAAGGGAAAATAGGAAAGAAAATGTATGGATGGATTTTCTAGAAGAGATGGAGGAAATGATTACTAATGCATTATATTTCTGAGCCTTTAGGGGTATCATGCAAGTGGGGATTTGGGAAGCAAGGTGAGGGCCCACATGAGGATACACACAACAGGCACAGAGCGTGGATGCTCGCGCCCTGGTACCTTCGTTTTTTGATTTATGTCAAAAGAAAAAGAGTAAATACTGCTTTCAGACACAACATGCGATCGCAGCATGCTTTGGCACATTAAGAGTTCTCAACCCCAGTCCTCGGGCCACACCTAGCTAGTCTGGCTTTTTTTTTAAGGATATCCACAATGAATTTACCTACAGTAAAGTATATGCAAATCCGTCTCATTGGCTAGGTGTGTCCCGAGGACTCGGATTGAAAACCCCTGCACTAGAGCATAAAACAACCTGTATAATACAAAAACGCAACATGTATTAACATCAAGGGATTAAATAAACCAAAACCTAGGCACCGCGGAAAAAGCAAACTTTGCTAAATTGATAAATGTGTAAGAACCGGAAGTAGGTAACAAATATTTGCTGGAATAGCAAGTTAACTGCAAAAAAATCAAAAGCAATGTCAAATTAATATTAGATTTAATGTACTGTGCTCCAAAGTTTTGCATAGAGTGTGTTAGCCAGTTAAAAAACTGTTCAGAACATGTCGGCATGACTGTGGTTTGTGCATTAGATCCAGACCAGAAGCAGAGGATAATAAGTAGGTCACATGGGCTGTCACCCGACAAAAATATTATTGTGACCAAAAAATTATTGCTTCCCTGTAATAAGATTTCTTTGAAGACAGGGGACATCACCAGTCACACAGATGGGAAATGTCATCGCTCTGCATCAATGGACTCTTTTCCAGAGCTTTTCCAGGCAAATTCTTCAAAACCCTTATGGGCATGCGCAGTGGTACTCCCACATCTGCATCCCCAGGGCGTTACTCAGTTCATGTCTAGGAAAGCTCGGCTCCGTGAGGGAGGTTGTGACTGGTGAGTCTCCTGCCTGCAGTGCTTTTGCAGAAGATGAGCTGAATCCCAGACGGGACTCCTTAGCTAAGGATTAGCCTCAATAAAATAAAAGGGGAAAAGCAAGAAAAATGAATTTCTCCCACAGGGCGATCATTACTTTTGGCGGGTTAGCATTATCAAATTTCTTTTCTTTCTTTTTTTGTGTGATGACAACCTAAGCTTAGAAGAGGCCTGGACTTGGGCTCTGACCCTAAAGAAGACCTTGTAGTATGGACTGATCAAGCCTGCGGTTACGCTGAGATTTCCTATTTAAATTATGTGTGAACTGAAGTCAGTGTTGCAGCTTTGAGTACCTCTTCTGTAGAAGTCAACCTTACATAGATAATTGATGCATCTGTGACCCTGACATTATGGGCCTTGACAAGCCTCTCCAAGGTCGGACTAGCTTGGGCAAAAGTGAAGAATATGCATCCTACTATCCACTTAGATAGTTGTCTTTGAGAGAGAAGTATCAGGCTTGTTGAGGCCGAAGAGAAACAAAACAAATTAGGGAAGATAATTTTGAAAGAGATTTAGCCAGGTAACTGAGAGGTCTATATTGAGCAGGGTGGACAGTGACCCACCTGCCTGGGTAAACCTTTGCCAGGATATCCAGCAGAAACGTAACCCATTGAATGTACCTGGTTAAGTTTAAAGTTAGTCATGTAACTTTAGACCTGCTCTCTACCAGATTTAGCTGGAGTGCGTGGGATATTCGCTAAATTTAAGTCCTACTCCTGGAGTGCCTCCAGGCTGCCTTTATTTATTTTTTTTATCTAGGTAATGACTTATCGGCTAAAACGTATCCACTGCGAGGGGTGGGAAATTCATAACTCTGGCTTTGTCTGGCTAGGTCCCGAACATACCCAGACAAACCCCTTTGATTATGGGCTTCTAAGTGGTTTCCTTGATAGATTTTTCCGGGTTGAAAATTTCCCCCCTCATCAGAGCAATACAATGCTAACAATTAGCCCCCTGGGTGGACTTTCTACGGCCTCTAATGCACTCCACTTACAAAGGTAACCTAAATTTAAGAGCCTAAAAAGTGTTAGGCTATGGGGATGGAGTTAGGGAAACAAATAGGGGGGGGATTTATCATTCCATGATAAGTACAGCAGAATAATGTCCCACGGGAAAAAAAAAAGGGGGGGGGGCGGGGTGATAGTGTACGGCCGGTCACATGGTGGCGGTGATGCCACGCCGCACACTCTCACACCCATAGTGCCACGGGAAAAGGTGGTGTTATTTCCCACGCTGCTGCCAGCAGCGCTGCTGGGCCACAATCCCGCCCAAACCCTGCCCCACACCCCTCCCCTTCCCCTGAGTTAAATACTACCCCCCGCGATGCGGCTGGTATCGTGTGTGTCAGGGCCTTTTCGCACAATAACAGCACATCGCAGTTTAAGAAATGACCCTGTTAGGTACCTAGCACTGATTTTTAGCAGTAGGCATCTAATTTAGGGTTCCAGATCTGGGAAGATGAAAAGCAGGCTCTTACATTTACGTGAATTTACAATTGAAAACTTGCATCCCTAAGTTCAACTGAAAATAGGTGCTTAACTCAGGAGCTAAAATGTATGGGCTCAGGTGTTTTTTTTTGACTGTCATCAGTGTATGATGTTATATTATTATTTTACAAATATCTTAAAGTGCGAAGGTTGAACAATTTTGTGTTATTATTACTGCATTGCTTGAATGAAATTAAATTAGTAAAAAGACTTAAAACATTGGCATATACACTTGGGTCAAGATTAAAGCTAGATCCATGATCTCTGACCACTGCTGTTATCATTAGTAATTACCTAGAACCGTCTTTGCTGAGTGAGATAAATCACTATCTTTTTTTGTTTTTCTAGGAATTATGGCTGGTTCCAACAGATCAGGCGACCTGAGGGATGCTCAGAAATCTATTCCAACTGGGACTATTCTAGCTATTGCTACAACATCCTTTGTCTGTATCATTCATCAAAAGCTCTTAGTCTCATAAATAGCATAGTTGTTGTAATGACACAGGGCCTCGGGGATGGCTTTATTAAAGATTGTTAAAAAGCTAAGGCATCGTGTCATGGAGGTAATGTCCCCAAATGTGTCAGATTTTATACATATCTTGACAGCAATGCACTTCACTCTTATACCAGGGCATGTTGGATATAATCTCATTTTCTCAAATTTACTGCTAATGCTCTTCTTAATGCTTGCATTGTACCAAACAGAGCCTCCTTCTGGAGTTCATAGGATGTAATATGTGCAGTACATGCAATATCTCAAGTTCTGCTTGTAAGGCATGTTGTCTGTCTGTGGTGAGCTTGGTGTTCCTCCCAAAACCTTTATTCTAAAGAGAATTTCTGGTTCTGGAGCTTGACAGGATTTATGGAGGGGCGAGGGATGACAATCAGTCCTTACCTGCCAATATCTAGGTTTTTCTCTTTATGAATCTCATTAGTGATAGTCACAACATTTAAAACAATCTTTGGAGAAGCAAATACATTCTGACCTGCATGCTTTTTCCAAAGCTGTAAACAAGCTCTGTAAAACATTGCATTCAGGTCCCTTGCAGCAGGTGCCATTACTGCTGAGATTTGCTTCAGACATGAGGTAGTATCTGAACATCTTAGAATTTCATTTCACCTATGGATTCCACATGCTCTGGCAAAGACTGAATAATATAGGAAGTCCTGGGGCAGCCCAGGTTTGGAGCTCCTGTCAGGGCTCACTGGGGCTCTGGTTTGCTATGGAGGTGATGCTCTCATTTCCAGGTAGAGAGAGAAGATGGCCTGTCACTACCATGATGGCCCTTGCCAGCCATCCAGTGGTGCTAAGGTATCATCTCATAGATAGCCCTTCAGTTCATGGGGCTGACTAGGATTCTCGATGCTGCCCAGACATGACATCTAAGAAGGAGTGTGAGTGTGTGTGTGTGTGTGTGTCTGGGGAGGGGTCTCTAAAAGAAATGGGAAGAACTTATATTTTCCAGAGACAATTCTTTTCAGGGATGAATTTTTGTGGGGTTGTATTTTTTTTGGGGGGGGGGGGGGCGTTCTGTGTTATGCTGACAGGGACTGGCCATAGTACTTGCCCAATCATCTGCTTTAGTTTCACTATTCTTTTGATATTTTTTTTTCAAAGTTTTCCTTTACCAAGGTTCAGATATTAGTTCTGTTGTTCTGTTTGGAGCTTGCATTGAAGGTGTTGTTCTTCGTGACAAGTAAGTGCTATCTAAATGCTTAAGTATGTGAGAAAGTGAAAAATATGTGTCAGTGAAAACAAAAATGTAAATCGTAATCTTCTTGAACCCTTCCATAATAGTCTTCCCTGGTTTCCACCCAAACATATTCAATGATCCTTCAAATCAAATTGTTACCCTTCCCATTGTCTTCACCATTTACAAAACTTCTTAACGTGCTTTCTCAACTCAACTCAACTCTGTCCATGCTTTCTCTACTCAACCCATCTCTTCCAAATGTATCTGCTTTCAACTGAATCTTTCCTAATTCCACAGAACCCATTCAATGCCTTCTGTACTAACCCTATCTCAACACTATTTGTATTTGATCCTTATCTTCCCATTAATCATAGCTTTCCCAGTGTTCCTCCTCCTTAGTCTATTCTTCCCATTGCTTATCATGTTCAACAAAAGCTTTCCCAGTTCCCCTAACCTTCCACTACTAACCTCTTTTCAACCAAGCCCTCCCAGTGTATTCACAGTGTGCTTTCTAATCTAGTCCACCCTTCCATGGCTATATCCCAGTCTTCCACCACAGTTTACTCAGCGCAGTACGCATCCTGTTCTGTGCGGCTTGGTATTTTCAGTTTTCAGTCTTCAATCAAACCCTTCTCAACCCACAGTCCATTGTCCACTGTTAAAAAAAAAAAAAAAAGTCATGAAAGCCTTCCTTGAGTTTCTTGATCAAAATAATGAAATGGCTGGGGAAAGTGAAAGCTGCAGCAGCTGCACTAATAATTATGTTTTCATAACCCCTCCTTCCTCATTTCCCTATGAAAATGCTTCTTCTCCCCAGCGAGCCTGCTCAAGAAGTTTCTGCCTGCCCTCAGCAACTGCACAGATTGCTGCGTAGCTCCTTTCCTGGCCCGCGTCTGTCGGCGGTGAAGAAGAGACAATTACAAGGAAGAAGACAGAGAAGGGGGGGGGGGAGGAGGAGGAGGAGGCGGTGGTGAAAGAAATAAAACGAAGAGTGGCAGAGAAAAGAAGAAAACAGGAGAGGAGAAAGGAATCGGGAGGGGGGCGCAGGAGTGCGAGAGCAGCGAGAGATGCTGGGAAGTGTGAAGAATTAGATGGGAGGGAGGGACAAGAATAAGTGTGAATGGGATGAGACAGGGAGGGCAGGGGAGAAATGAAATCTTTGTCACCCGCTCTGAAATAGGAGGGGGCACGTGAATGGACTCATTTAGGATGCCAAAAAAAAAATATTTAATAGATTTTTAGGGCAAGGGATGACAGCTGCCCGGAGGACATGGTGGTTGTGAGCCTTTCTGTACCTGTCAGATGTGAGTTCCACATCCAGGAGCTTCTCTTCTTGCCCTCGATTCGGGGCCGCTTCTCCTGGCCTCCTCGAAGCAGCCTGAGACCTAGTTAAGCTGCATCTAGGGCAGCTTTGCCAAACCTGCCGCTGTGACACTGAGACATCTGTGGGCTATTAATATCGGAACCAAAAATATAATTCTAAATGAAGTGGCTTGCAGCCTGACTCCTTCCCACTTTCCTGCTGCCCTCCCCTTGTACATTTATTGGAAAGGAAAGAGATGTCGCCTTCCATGAGCCTAGCATTGTAATGCCTCTCAGAGGACGTGGAAAGAGAGAGGTGCCTGTTTGACCTGCTTACGCAAAAGGGAGCAGGAAAGGCTGGGGGGGGGTCTGGAGCAGATGATAAGGAGATAGGCAGAGGCTGAACAGGCTGTGCCATTTCCTCCCAGATTCTCTGGAGGCCCGATTCAATGCGGTGGCTGTGTGTTTTTTTTTCATTTGCGCAGGTTTGGGGAAGCTGTGAATGGAAATCTGGTGGTGGGAACGCTCGCCTGGCCATCCCCGTGGGTGATTGTCTTTGGATCCTTTTTTTTCCACGTGTGGGGCGGGTCTGCAGAGCCTCACTGGAGCCCCTCGCCTGCTGCAGGCCATATCCCGGGATGGGATCGTACCTTTCCTCAGGGTAAGTGCCGCAGGCTCTGTAGAGGACCGATCCTGCTCGGTGCTCATGCTCGTGCTCTTCCTCAGGGTACATGTGCCTCGCCTTCCGTAGCAAGGTAAAGCAAAGTTGCAATTACAGTCTCCAGTGGTTGTGATCAATTTAGGGATATTTTAGTGTTGCACTTACTTCTCACTGTAGGTTTCTCTAGAATCCTTAACATAAATATGCATTTGCCAGATCCCAGCCGAAGCATGCTAATGCTATACGCCCTATCCCTTGGGGCAGGTCAGATAATTGGTAATTATGCTGTTATGCGCCCAAGTTACACCAGTTTTCAACGGGAATTTCTGTTCATAAGCCCACTTTGAAAATTATCCCGGCAAGACTGTGTGAACAATTCCACCTGCTATTTGGTGCACTCGGTTACACTGATAAAATGTACCCGCACTTTATAAAATGAAAAAGTATGCACATTCCCTTTGAAAATTGCTCTCTGAGTGAAGGGTTACTTGATGGGTTCCAGATCATCAGGGACAGACTGAGCCAAACCTGGTTCAATCCTCACTGCAATCCATGTCCCTGATAACCTGGGAATCCTAATTGATAAACCTGGGAACGCCCCAGATTTGGCTCAAAGGCTCCAGAATTCTAAATGAATTGCCGGGTCTCCAGGCAAACACCAGAAAAACTCCTGGCGCTGTTGCAGAAGTGAGCAGAGCAGCCAGAAGGAGGAGGAGCGTTGGCCCACGCACCAGAAAAAGCAGGGGCAATGGCTCATGCGACCAGAAGGAGGGAGGAGGACTCCCATCAGAAGAGGCTGCTGCCCTTGCTGGGTTCAGGGCAGAGAGAGAAAGAGAGTTAATGATTATGTGTGTGAAAGTGAGAGAGAGAGTATGTATGAGCATGTGTGTGTGGAAGAGGGAGAGAACTGAGTAAGCATGTGTGTGTGTGAGACAATATATATGTGAGAGAATGAGTGTGTGTGTGAGAATGAGCATGTTTGTGTGTTCACATGAGAATGTGTGTATATCAGAAAGTTTGTGCACATACTGCACTCCCCCCCCCCCCCCTTTACCCTGTTTAATCTATGACAATCTCAGAGCGACTGGAAATCAAAAGGTCCCTGGTATGCTAATGGGATGCTGAATACAGCAACATGGATAGTGAGTAGAATTGGTTCAGCCACACAGTATGGGGTCAATTGTCAAAAGATTTAAGCAGTTAAAATTGGCTTTTAATCACATAAATCTAACCAGTTGAAAGTCCATCCCCAGCCCCCTGGTCGAGCTAAAATCTTTCTGCACAAAATTGCTGTCAGGTGACTTTTCAAAGGAGTTATGCGCAAAAATGTAACATACTTTGTAGCAATTTTCTAAAACGATTACACAGGTAAATCCTGTGGACAATTCAATGGCATACATAGTAGCCATTTTCAAAAGCCCACTTACATGAGTAAAGTGCATTTACACGTATAAATCCCAGTTTTATCCATGTACATGCTTTTGAAAATCAGGCCCTGTGTGCATAGATTTAGCTGGACAAAAATTTGGCCAGGTTGGAACATGCTTAGGGTAGAGCTTTCAGATGTAGCAAATCCATGCAATATTCAGCCCTAGCCAGTTACATTTGCTAATTTAAATGTGGCCACACAAATGGCTGCTTTAAATTTCACTATACATGTCTTATGCAGTTAGATGTAACTGGATATTCAGCTGCAACTTTAGCCGGTTCACTGTGGCTGAATATCTGGACAAAGTTAACCAGTTAATGTCATCGCTCAGCAGCGGTTTGAAAATCTTATTGCATGTGTGTTGCAGGCTTTGTAGTGACTACATTAATGCCTCTTACCACTGTCCAGATTTTGAAGTTCACAAATTACATAAAGCCTTACATAGATTGTGTATTATTGTTCAACCCTTCTGACTATGTCATGGATACTTTGAGGTTCTCCTGAATGGTCTAGGCTGAGTGACTGCCTAATCACCTGGGAGCAGCATATGTGCCAGAGGTGTAGCCAGGGGTGGGCCTCAGAGACCTGTGCGCCCCCTCTCTTTTGGCTCAGGCCTCCATCCCTAGCAGCAGGATCATGTCCCATCTGAATTAGTCTCTTTAAAAGTGTAGGAATTAAAGAGTCTGAAGGCACTAGAATCACAGTTCATGATCTCCTGCACCTTTAATAAGGCTAACTTGAACAGGGAAACATCACTATCCTTGGGTTAGATATGTAGGATCCAATACTCAAAACCAAATGTTTAAGTTAGCCGGATAAAACTTATCCGGCTAACTTAAATAGGATATTCAGCAGCACGACTATTCTGCTAAATATCCTTGTACAAATTACTACTTAGCCGGATAAATTAAATCCGTCTAAGTTAGGCCTGCTCTGTGATGAATATCGGCTTTTGTTCGTTTAAGATAACAGGATAAATAGCCTCATCCCAATCTGCCCATTGCCTGCCCTCCAAGATATCTGGCTATTTGCTTAGCCGGATAAATACTTATCCGGCTAAGTAGCACCAAATACTGACCTTGTAAAAGTCTGAGACCATAAAAATCCTTGTTTACTTTTGGCAGGTAATTATTTATACCCCCCTCCTCTGAGTCCCTTTGATTTTGTGCTCCTAAAAGATATAGTGCCCTTAACTCATGTTTTGTGTGCACAGGTTTTATGCACACAAATCATGTTTTACACCCAACAATGTTCACAAACACTATTTTATACATGAAAACATGATTTGTGCACAAAAACCATGTTTTCTATGTGTAATTCTGAAGAACAGGACCCCTATAGCATGAACTCCAAGTTCCGATCCATAGACTAACACTAGCCTCAGGAACTTGACTCCATCTCTGACCAGGAGTTCAATTTTGAGCGTTAACAAAACACGGGTTAAGCCTACGTACATCTCTGCCTTCCTTAGCATCCGATTTCCATGTGAGGGCGCTAACTAATATGCACAGTTATACACACATTTTTATTGTGCAACACTCCTTGCTGCATCAGGAGCAAAGTATGTGCACAAGAAAATGTGCAAACAACTATCGGTAAAACTGAGTGCTGTGCAGAGTTCACCGTATTGCATCGAGCCCTGAGAGATTAACACTTGTATAAAGTAGAATCACAGAGGGAGAATGAGAAACAGCAGAGACAGACCAGGGAGATAATGAAGAGAAAGGAGAAACAGAGTGTTGCCAGAACTTACAAGTTTTCTAGCCTCTGCTTTGAAGACCTACATAGGATGGGGCAAGGCAAGGACTGGGCAGAGTACCCACCCATCTTAACCTTGGGCTCCCCCAAAAAATTCAGTTCTGGCTACGCCTCTGGTTCTTATTACTTTCTCTGTGCAGCTCTGGAATTCCGTGAATATATCTCCACCTGTTTTACTCACTGTAGTGGTCCGGTCATCTGGGATGTTAAAATGCTGTCTGTAAAAGATTGTAATTGAATTTCCAATAATTGGTGGTTTCTAGAGCAGGAATTACAGCCTCTGGTATATTTGACTGGATAGGCTGCCCTCTGCCGCTCACAGCCAGCGATCTTGGCATTACTGCCTTAAGAAGTCCCCAGTCTAGTCCTGGGTTAAGCAGCAAATGCTGCCCACGGCAAAACCATCTCTAGTCTGAGCAACTGGGATACCATAGGATGGCAGATATGCTCCAGGGCCAGCCCAGGCAAGAGGTGCATTTCCAGAGCCTGTATACCACTCTGTCTCAGGGCTGTCTTAAAAAAAAACACCTTGGTCACACAAACAACAGGAAGGAAGGTGGTCTGAGAGAAAAACACACACTCTCTCTCTCTCTAAAGCAGTTAATTGGCTGTGAGAGTGTGAGACAGGCAGAGACTGACAAACCAGTTACACAGGAAGTACCGAAATGAGAAGGTGACAAATTGGATTCCTTTGAGAGCATTTTTTACTTGTTAACATTTTTATTTTTGAAAATGTATGTACTGTGAAAAAAAAGTCATTGTCTGATTCGTAACTGTAATAACATAACATTATATGCCTCCCCGTCTCTAAAGTACCACATGTGAGACAGAGGAGGTCTCTGAAGTAACATGTGGGAGAGAGGGAGAGGGTAATCTCGCTGAAGTGACAGATGACGGAGAAGGTATATGTAGCTGTAACCTTGCCAGGGGATCTCAAATAAAATAAAAAGAGTCCTGATGCTGTCCTGGTATCAACTCTTGTGGGCTCGCAAAAAATAGTTGGGTAAGATATTGGATTGGATCTGGTTTAGAGGGCAATGGGGCGCATTCCTCTACAGGACAGGGATGCGCCCCCTCTGTGACCATCTAATTGCCCTCCCCAGAGTGGAATTTCAACACTGCTTTTATACCTTCTTGAGAACAAATCTTCTCTGTCGAACCCGCTCCCTGGGAGTCACAAAGGTAGCCTCACTCTAATTTGTTAAACCTTTATTTGTTCTTCTGGGTTAGCAGCAATCACAAAATAGAATAAGTCATAGGATCCTACTGCAAGAAAAATCAACAGACAGTCTGAGGAAAGTAGATTTAAAATCTCTAAAGCAGTGCAGCCATTAGAAGTTCAACAGCTCCAGTAATCCTCATGCATGAAGGAGCAGAACCTCATGGCCCTTTCTCCTGGGAGGAAACTGTCTTGGTAATCGGGGATGCCCCGTTCTTCCTTCTAGTGCTCTTGGAAAGCTCCCAGGCCTTAGCATGTAGGAGTAATCCTTTGGCCCATCAGCATCCTTTGTGAAAGTGAGGTCCTGCTGGACTGGCAGAACCAGCAGGCCTTAAGGGATATTCCCAGAAGCCAGGACAACCGCCTGTCACTTCGGACTCCAACTCCTTGAATCATGAATTTCCCTTAGGAAAATCCCTTCCCATGCTCAGGAACCCAGACTTATATATGCCTAGGGCATCCATCTCAAAGGTTCCCAGGTATAAAGAGCGGATGATTTTTTTTTTTTTTTATCCTTGTTAGTTTTAATCACTGGGGATTATTTCATGTATTTGCTATTTTTTAAATATTTTTTTGGAGTTTGGAACATCTTTATGAGTTTTTAATTAACGTATGTCATTCAATTTGTTAGCTATTTTGAAATATTCTTTGTAATCGTATGGTTTTATATTTCTTGATTTTACTGTTTGAAATTTTATGTTTCAGTTTTTCCAATGTTACACTGCATATGTTGTGATTTCCAGTTCAGTTTTTGTCTGCACATTTTTTTTTAATTTTTACTGTATGGTCTCTTTATTCTGTATTTGGTGAGGGACTGTCTATGTTCTGCATGTGTGATTGAACCTGAAGAATTCTGCTAGCGTGTAGGGATGTATAGCAGCCAGGCTTGTCCTGTTTTCCTAATGGGAAGTATGCTGGTGTTTTAGGGCTGGTATAATATTTACAGTGTTGCTTTTTCATAGCTAGGGTTGTTACTGATTGAGTGCTGGCAGTTAGTGCTGTTTTGGTATGGGGAGTTTACTATATTGCTATCGTAATTCAGTTTACTCATGATTCATGACTTTGAGTGCCAAGCACACATTCAACATGTGTTACAATAGGCCTAATATATATGGGTTCCAAGGATCTTTTTTTGCCTTTTAGCAGGGTTTTCTGATTGGCATACAATATATATTATATTTATATGCACTGCTGTAAGTGGTGAGGCCAATATTCAATAGGCCATTTAGTGGACAAGTTATCCACTAGTTATCCACTAGTTGACTGGATAACTTGTCCCATATATTCAGCTGGATAAACATCTCGCTGAATATATAAGCTTAAAGTTATCCAGCTACATGTAGCCAGATAACAAAAAACCTAAATGGCTATATTTGAAAATAGTTAGATAGGTTTTTAGTTTTCTAGCCTTGTGTGGCCGGATAATGCGCTAATTAACCAGATATCTTTTAAAATATCCAGCTGAATAGCGCTATCCTGAAATGAAGGGAAAAAAAAAAACTGGGCCAGCAGCCATCCCCTCCCTCTTATAAAGGGCCGTTCCTACCTCACCCCCCCCCCCCAAAAAAAAATCCTTAAAATGTCCCTCAACACCCCCCCCCCCCCCCATCCTGGTGTTTTTCAGCCTCCCAAATCAGGCAACCCCCTCCCTTCCCTCCCACCCAGCCACCCCCCCCCCCTTTCCCTTCCCTCCTGCTCCCCCTTCCGATACCTTATAGCCGTTTCCCGGGAGCAAGGGACTGTCTGTCCCGCTCCTGGCTCCTCCACACTGCTTATGATAAGTTTAGGCTTCCAGCGCTGACTCTCTTAGAGCAGCAGCACAGAGGGGCGGATTTTAAAAGCCCTGCGCGCGTAAATCCGGTAGGATTTACGCGCGCAGGGCCCTCACGCGCCGGTGCGCCTATTTTGCATAGGCGGGGAGGGAGTGGGCCTGGGGGCGTGGCGCCAGCCCGGGGGCGTGGTCGAGGCCTCCGGATCAGCCCCCAGGTTGGGTGACGGCGCTTGCTTGCGCAAGCAGATTTACATCTGCTTTTAGCAGGCGTAAATCTGCCAACAAAGGTAAGAGGGGGTTTAGATAGGGCCGGGGGGGTGGGTTAGGTAGGGGAAGGGAGGGGAAGGGGGGGGAGGGCGAAGGAAAGTTCCCTCCGAGGCCGCTCCGAAATCGGAGCGGCCTCGGAGGGAACAGGCAGCGCGCGCTGGGCTCGGCGCGCGCAGGTTGCACAAATGTGCACCCCCTTGCGTGCGCCGACCCCGGATTTTATAAGATACGCGCAGCTACGCGCGCATCTTATAAAATCCAGCGTACTTTTGTTCGCGCCTGGTGCGCAAACAAAAGTACGCGATCGCGCAATTTTTTAAAATCTACCCCAGTGGCTATAAGATATCAGGGGGAGGAGCAATCTTATAAATCATTGTGGGGGGGAAGGGAAGGGAGGAGACAGCCTGATTTGGGAGTTTGAAAAACACCAGCACAGGGAGGGTGTCTCAGGGATATTTTAAGGATTTGGGGGGGGGGGGGGGGAGTTGAGGTGGGCATGGCCCGACAAGGCTTATATAAGATATTTTTTGGGGTGGGAAGGGAATGGACCAATAATTTTATTTTTTGCTTTTATTTCGTGATAACGCTACTTAGATATCCAGTTAAGTAGCACGTTATACGGCCACACAAGGGTGGATAACGTTGCTGGCTAAACCCGATATTCAGCTAGGTTAGCTGGATAACTCAAAAATACCTACAAGTATACCATTCCCCGGAACACCCATGAAACGCCCCTGTTTTATCTGGCTAAATTGCTTTTGAACATTGACCTTGATGTATAAACAGAAATCTGTACTTTTGGATGTCCTGTTTCATGTAAAAATCTGTTAATCTAAATACACCATTTTTATTTGCGTGTGGGGTGGGCCGGAGGGAGAAGGTCAAGATTGAAGCTGGAAGGGGCGCAAGGCTGAAGTTCGCCTAGGGTGCTTAATACCCTTGCACCGGCCGTATGTATTGGCAATGAAGATTATGTCACGTGTTCCCGAACCCTGCTCCTTTAAATCATTGCTTTTTTTTCTCACAGAGCACTGGAAATCTGAAGAAACTTTGCATGAACTGTGCCAAAATGTTCCACTGCTCTTGGAGAAAATTGAAGCTTACTTTCCTGCTGTAGGTTTCTGCTTCTTCCCTTTGGCTCAGTGCTCCTCCAGGAATCCCAAGATGCTAGTGACGTTACAACGTGCCTCCAGGAGGGAAAGGACACTACCTAAAAACTTACTCAGATTATATATGAGATTCCCGACAGCTGCCCTTATGACAACATGTCTCTAAAGAGCCGACTGTCAATTAAATCATACTGCAGTGACGCTGGAAGAGGTCTGCTAAGACTTACCTGCAACCTTTAGATAGACGAGAATGAGCTTGAGGCATGCAGAGGGATGTTAGATGTGTTCATCATTCCTACTGCAGCCTCTCTGCCCATCACTGTCTCGAGATTTCTGTCTCCCTTATCTTAGCCCTCAAACGTCGAACACCTCCTGCCTGCCGCTGCTGTTTTGCCCTCAATTCCCCCCCAGTTAACTAGTTAGATTGAGGGGTGCAGGGGGTCTAACATGTGATAAAATAAACTTGCCTTAAAATCCCATAGGTTTTGTGGGTTTCTTATGTGTGTGGTGTGTCGGATGTTTCTGGTATAATATATTGTGAGGCAGAGAAGAGATTGTCTTTCGTGTGACATATTGTGAATTGGAAAGGGTAATATCTCTGGCATGATACAACAAGAGAGAGAGAGCAGCGTCTCTAGCATAACATATCTCAGGCTATCCTAAATCGTATATATTTATTTATTTTAAAATGTTTAGATACCGCTTTTACAACGCAGGTCTACAGGTTAAAATAACATACATAATTAAAAATGACATAAACGTAAAAAAATCATAACACTTAAAGGCAGTGAAGTAATAGTAACATAAACATATACAGACATCGTGCCAAGAGATCCAAGGGTTATCAATACAGATGTGGGTTAGTGCTAATATAAGCGCTAAAGGGTAGATTTTAAAAAGAATACGCTCGCGCGTCCATGCGCGTGCGTTACCCGGCGTGCACACATGGCTGCGCGATTTTAGAACATGCACGCGCTGGCGCACGCATGTTCTAAAATTCCGGGTCTGCGCATGCGAGGGGGGGATTTAATTTAACAAATTCCTGCGGCGATGCATCAGGACCTTCCCCATTCCCCTCCCAGTCCATTCCAATTAAGGAGCGGACTGAGAGGGAACTTCCAACCCCCTACCCTAACCTCCCTTCCCCTTCCCTTATCCTACCTTTCCCCTATCCCTATCCTAGCCTCCCCCCATTTTTTTAACTCGTGTTTTGCTCCTGCAAAGGAGCAGGAGCAAGTTGCGAGTGCCAGCACAGCAGAAAATGGCCGCTGTACCGGGCACCTCTAGCCCCGCCCCTTTTTAAAGCCCCGGCACTTACACGCGCCCCGGGGTTTATGCGCGTGGCCAGGCCCGTTTGAAAATTGGCCCGGCACGCATAAGGCCCAGCGCGTAAACCCCGGGATTTACGTGCACCAGGGTTTTAAAATCCGGCCTTGAGGGAATGCTTAGGTGGCAAATATTATGTAGCAGCGAATGATTTAAAGGCTATTGAGAATAAGAATGTTTTAAGTGTTTTTTTCAATTCGTTATGAGAAGATATCTGCCTTAGGTCATCAGGGATGGAATTCAGCGACTGAAAAGGCACGCCTTCTGGTGATATCAAGCCTGCCTAATCAAACCCGCGGTACCTGCAGTAGATTTTTGTCCAGAGAGCGTAGGTTTCTGCTAGGTTGATAGATGTGAAGTTGAGTGCATAGCCATGTTGATGAATCATTATAGATCAAATTGTGTACAAAGGAGATAATTTTGCATTGTATTCTATATTGAATTGGGAGCCAATGTAAAGAATATAAGATTGGAGAAATATGTTCTTTTCGAGAGGTACCGGTCAAGATGCGGGCAGCAGAGTTCTGAATTAGCTGTAGGAAACGAAGGGCAATGACATAACCTAGGCTAGACAGAGGGCAGTATGTCTAGTGTGGTATATATATCAGGAAATGGGGCAATGTCTTAGATGTGTCGTACTGTCGGAGGAGGGGAGCATCTGGGTGTGGGAGAGAGAATATTCTCTCCAGATGTGAAATATCATGGGAGCGAGGAGAGAGCAGGTGAGTAGAAAAGTCTCCCACAAATGCTCGGGCTGGGATTTGGCCCATTTAATATTTTATCTGATATCGGAGCACACAGTACCGGAAATTCGTGTCCCGATATACAAACTGATAACTTGGCCCGAGGGACCCGCAAGCTCGTTTTTACAACCCCCCCCCCCCCCCCAATTCCTCCCTCTCTCTCTAAAGCACTGTCAGATGTATTCTGAGCACTGAAGTCGTGTGCACCCCTACTCTCCCCCCAAAGCAATCAGACACTGCCCTAGTGTGCGCAGACTCTGGTGCTCCCAGGAACACCCTCCCCAGGCAGGGAATTCAATGCTTCCATGAGGGCGAGGGGTGTGCGAGTGCACTAGAGAAGGAGAGACAGGATGAGGGTCCTCCATAAACAGGAGTGTAGGGCTCGGAGGATGCAGGATAGAGACAAGGTATAGGGATGAAGGAGACCTAAGAACTAAGGTGGGGAGGGGAGGTGGCAGCGCTGAAATGTAGCTTATCAGACATGAAGAGACATTGGGCCGTATTCAATGGAAATTGCTTCTGCGGGCACAGAATGGGCAGAAGTGCTTTAAGCATTAGATTCAGTATTCTTTTTTTTTTTCCCTGGTTTATCTGTTTTCGACTGCTCTTTTGGACTACCAGCTCCGTCAGAATCAACACTGGGACCTGGCACCAGGAGCCTTCCTGTGTAACTCTGGGGATTTTTCACCTTAATTTATATCCACTGCCTACTGACTTAGCCCAGGCGTGATGGCGACAGGTCCTCAGCCAGGGCTTCGCACCAGGGCTCCTGCTGGAACCTAACGTGGACCTTAAATCTGGCCACTAGGTGCCGCCATTGAGCAGTGGCCGAGAATCCTTCCCCTCAAGGGCTGTGAATGGCTGAATGCTACTTCTGCAGCAGAGCTGGGGACTAGACTCGAGGCAGGCCCTTTACACAGCACGGCCAGTGAGCCTCCAGGCCGGCCCAGATCCAGCGTTTCAGAGGTTACACTTCATTTTCAGCTTTGTTACGAATGGTATACTTGTAGGTATTTTTGAGGCAATGCTAAGGGCAATTTCTGAGCTCGGTTAATCAGGTGCATGGTTCCAAAATCCATAGGACTTGACTAGCTGTGTACATGAGAATAGACCCAGGAATGAAATGGGGTGAAGCAGGCTTCCCATTCTGGGTTTGGTTTCCTCTCTGCAATACTTATGAAGGTAATTGGGCCAAAAACACGTGCAGCTGATTAAAGGGGTAAATCTTCAAAGACCTCTGGCCTGATGTAGGAAGCTTTTTTTTCCCCATAGACACAGAATTGGAAAACCCCTTTTGTACCTCTGGCCCTTAAGTCGCCTGTCCTGCGGGTAGAGTTAGAGTTAACCTGCATAAGTCTGCCAGATGTAGGGAAGAGGATCCTCAACCTCCCCGTACTTTCGTAACGCCTCTAGACTTGGCTGCATAAAAAAAGGAGGCATTCTGTGATGCATATTTTGTGTGTGTACTTTTCATTTCAAAAGGCACAAGTGTAGGAGGTAATTTTAAAAGGAGTTAGACCTGTAAATGTAACTTACTATCATAGCAATTTTCAAAAGCCATTTACGCGTGTAAAGTGCATTTACATGTGTAAAGCCCAATTTTAAGCGTGCAAATGCTTTTGAAAATCAGGCCCATAGATGGCATGCCGCTGAGACGGCTAACTTCACACCCATGTGCTGTTTTGCCTGACTGCACGTGAGTACATTTACCTGCTTGATGCGCACGTTTTCAAGCTGGAAAGACGCAAATATCCTGTGTCTGAAATCCTTTCTGTTCTGTGGAAGCTTTCCCCTACATGTGTAGGTTTGCAGGCAGATGCCTTACTGAAAAGGTACTCATTAGCATCCATTAAAGAAAATATTCAAGTAATAATTGGTCGTTTTCTGGGGCCACAGACGCCGCCTCCTCCTCCCCGAGTGGAGTGAAATGAGGAGCCGGCAAAATACCTTAAGTTAAAAAAAAACAAAAAACTCTGAATCCCTGCCGGCTGTACTGCCTTCCTACCTGTGGATTTATCCCTAGGGCTTAAAAGCTGTTGCTGAAAGAAGGTGTCCCAGCTGCGGGAGTGGGCTGGGAGGCGACCCCTCGCCTCCCCCCTCTCTCCTGTGAGCCTGGGATCCCAGGGCTAGGGCAGCGGTGTGGGCCTCAATGTTCAGGGCCCATTGGGGGGGAGGAAGGTTTGAGGAGAGAGCTGGAATTCTGTCCTGGTCAGGGAGGTTTCTCTCCTCCCCCGCACCTCACCATTATTTCCCTGGCAGCTGGAATATCTCCTTCATTATTGACTTGGAGAAGCTGTTATTCTCTCCCTGGAGGAACAGAGTGCTGCTGGGCTCAGCATCAAATGAACCGCCTTGCAAAGAAAAGACCTTCTGCTTAATTGTGCATTTAAGTGACATATAGAGAGAGAAGGCAAAGGGGAAGAGATTAGGACAGGAAGGAAAGGCGGGGAGGGGGCATGGGGGGGGGGGAGGAGAAGCGGTATCTTGCCCCTCCATCTCTTACAGAGGGCCTTCCTCCCCGTTTCTCCTGTTTCCTCTCCCTCTTGATTTTTCGTGGCTCCTATTGTCTCTCTCTCTCTCTCTCTTCCTCACTCTGTCTCCCACAAGCAGCCGGTTCAGCGGATTTAATTTGCCAGGATCCTAAATGAGCAGGATGTGAGCTGCATGCAGAATGAGGGCCTGCGTTGGGTACTGCAGTGGGGCCAAGTCTCTGCAAGCCAGGCTGCGGCTGCCTCAACGCAGCGCTGCATGGCGCAGGTCAGAGCCACCTGCAGGCGTCCTGAACCAGGGACCCCTTCCAACACATTTTCTCTCTCCTTGCTAGTGGGCAATTAAGAAGGAAGATCTGAATTGTGCACGACTCCTGGTCCCTTCCCCCCCTCCCCGTCAGGTTTTCTGGAGGCAGGGAGGGGTAGCTGGTGAGAGGGGAAGTCATGAATAAAGCCATTGCACTGGTTGCCGCAAAATCTTGGTTCTGACAGGCAGATCCCTCTTGCTGAAACCAGTTTGAGTGGCTGCCTGAATGTATTTATTTATTTTGTGTTAAAAAGCTTCTGGGATGTTAAGACCTCTTGGGGCCCCTCCCTCAGTTGCTCTGCAGCTCCTCTGCTCTTGTCACAAACAGGTATCCCAGGCTGGCACTAGACTGATGAAACCAGTGCAGTGACACCTGACGATGACCTTTGGGTATTTCTCAGCAGCACACGGGGCAGTGCTGATTTTACAACTATTCTGATCATGGCAGTGATCTTTAGGTGATGTGGAGGGCAAACAGCCCAGCTGTTCATGCTACATGCTGTCTTTCCAGTTCACACAAAACCACAAGCCCACTGAAGCAAGGCGTGAGGAAGACTGAAAGGCCTTGACTTGGACCCAGGTTTGGATTCCCTCAGAAGACAAAGACTCGTTTTTGTTCAGTGCTATGTTAACATAGCACTGAGAATGGAGACAAGCTTAGCTGGGACTTCCTTAATGGCACCGAGGGGAGGAAATAACATGAAATGTCAAGGCAGGGCAACATACAGGCCGATACAGTACAGTGTATCGGCGCACTGTTAACCCGCGATTGGACGCACGTTTTCGATGTGTTAGCTTTACCCCTTATTCAGTAAGGGGTAATAGCGCATCGAAAATGCATGTCCAACCCCCCCCCCCCCCCCCCCCCCCCCGAAACTAATAGCACCCACAACATGCAAATGCATGTTGATGGGCCCTATTAGTTATTCCCGCGCGATTCAGTAAGTAAAATGTGCAGCCAAGCCGCACATTTTACTTTCAGAAATTAGCGCCTACCCAAAGGTAGGCGTCAGTTTCTGCCGGCACCGGGAAAGTGCACAGAAAAGCAGTAAAAACTGCTTTTCTGTACACCCTCCGACTTAATATCATGACGATATTAAGTCGGAGGTACCAAAAGTAAAAAATAATTAAAAATTTAAAATCGGCTCGCGGGTTGAAAACCGGACGCTCAATTTTGCCGGCATCCGGTTTCCGAACCCGTGGCTGTCAGCGGGTTTGAGAACCGATGCCGGCAAAATTGGGTGTTGGCTGTTAAACTCGCTGACAGCCGCCTGTCAAAAAAGAGGCGCTAGGGTCGCACTAGTGTCCCAAGCGCCTTTTTACCACGGGCCCTCATTTGAATACTAAATCGCGTGCCCAGGAGAGTGGCCTGTGTGCTCTCCCGCACCTTTTACTGTATCTGCCTGATAGTAAAAACAAATGGTGAGAATAAAAGGCAAAAAAATGGAGGAGAGGAATGAGCCTGAGAGAGAAGGGAAGCAGCAGTGCTGTTACTGCAGCCTGTAGTGATGTCCCAGTCGCTGCACCACTGGCAGTGTAACAGCCTACTTTGCAGACTTGGGAATCTGAGGATATGAACCTGCAATCTCCTGATCCCACATGGGTGACTCCACCCAGAGCTGATCAGGGGAACCCTATCTGTGTTAACGCTGTGTGCACCTATCCCTCTTCCTGCCACAGATTTCATGGGACAGTGGCCCTCTCACTGACCATCATTCAGTGTTGCCAGACCTGTGATTGCCAGTGATGCCAGCCCTTCAGACTGATGTATGCTTGGCATGGGCAGACACCTGGGAGAACGGTGTGAAGTCTGTCAAAGCTTCTGTGACTTTGGTGTGTACGAGATGCAGCTTGCTTACGCTTCTCCGGGTCTCCTGTGATGCTGGTGCTGCTTAGCAGGGAGAACGTGAGAGGAAAGCAGAGGAAGGAATGAAGGAAGCAGCCCTGGAAGAAGAAGAATAGCCTTGATTTCCTTGCGGGTGCCAGGTGAAAGAAGACCCCCAATAAAAACGGTTATAAAATCAAATGGCAAGGGACAGGAAGAGTTTATACCACTATTGGAGACATTGTCTGTTGCAGAGCAGGGTGCCATACTGTTTTCAATCAGAGCAGTATTAGCGAATCCTCCTGTTTCCCTGGCCTTCAGATTGGCCCTCTAGATCCTGATAGGCTGCATTACAAATGAGGACTGTCATATGGTGGGCATGTCTCATTCGTCCCACAGATGTGAGGGAAGTACTGATAATGAAATTGGCAATGGTAACTCGCCTATTTCCTCTCTCTGTCCCTCTCCTGGCTGTTTTCCCTCCCACCCCTCCCCTTTCCTCAGGTGTTTGGCCAAGGCAAAGCCAATGGAGAACCCACCTGGGCCCTGCTGCTCACTGCGTGCATTTGCGAGATCGGAATTCTGATTGCGTCCTTGGACGAAGTGGCTCCCATCCTTTCGATGTAAGTGAGTCTTTGATTAGATTTGCATCTTTCAATAGCTCATTTCATACCATGTTCCTTTCACAAAGTCTTATCTAGATCCCATAACGCCAATGACAGGCACGTCATCTCTCTGAAAGCTTTGTGAGTCTTCCCAAGCACATCAGGCCACGTCTCTCAGCCTGGGAAGAGCTGTTCTACTGGCTGCAGGGAGATATTTCCACTGTTGTTCATTTCTAACGATAAAATATTAGGCATGACAGACTTTTCACCAAACCAGGTGGATAAGGGATGAATCACTTCATACCCTGTGCTCTCTGGTCCCAGCTGGGTTTGAGTGAAATCCTACTTGAATTATTTCCTGCAAACTAATTTGCATAGCTGGAGAATCACCGACTCTCTCTCTCTCTCTCTCACTCTCATACTCTATTTCTTGTTCTCACCGATGTTTTTATTTCTTTTCTTCTCCCCTCCTGCTCTTCTGGTTTTTTTTCCCCTCTCTCCTTCCTGTTTTTCCACCTGCTCTTTTTTCAGCATATCTTGACCTCACTCTCTTGCTTTTTTGCTATCCTTTCTCTTCAGGTTTTTCCTGATGTGCTATATGTTTGTAAATTTGGCCTGCGCAGTACAAACTCTCCTGAGGACTCCCAACTGGAGACCTCGCTTCAGATACTATCATTGGTGAGTACCTAAATGAATTCTCTTTCTCTCTTTGTTAGAAAAAACCCTCAAATCTAGGGGAATCCCCAGTAAATCCCATCACGGCATTTGATGTTGTTTCACTATATTGAGATCAGCGTCTTGCTGATGACATCTTTACTGGGACCACCCTGGTATCTCTCTCTGCTCATCATCCTTGGTTCTTCGTGTTCTGTCTCTGCTTTTCCAGATTACTCTCATTCTGTGTGCTTTAGGGTTTTCATCCCTTTTCACTGGAATCATTCTTGAGAGTATCCCTATGGTGATGTTGTACCGATTCACCAGGATGGAAACAAAGAAGTGAAAAGCTGCAGACCTCTTAGTTTGACAGCAGTGGTGGGCAAAGTAATGGAAAAACTGCTGAAGGACAGAATAGTGCAATACCTTGAAGCCACCGAGTTATAGGATCACAGACAACATGGTTTCACAAGAGGTAGAACTTGTCAAACAAAGTTGATTGAGTTTTTTGATGAGGTGACAAGGGTAATAGATTGGAGTGGGAGTTTCAGTAAACGTGGCCTATCTGGATTTCAGTAAGGCTTTTGACACTGTTCCACATAGAAGACTGGTGAGCTAGCTAGCTAGTCTGGGAACAGTACAAAAACGCAAACTGGGCAATGAATTGATTAAACAACAAGACTCAAGAGACTAGTGGTCAATGGGGTGCACTCTGTTAAAGGAAAATTGACCAGTAGTGTGCCACAGGGATCAATGAAGGGCTGGCATGACCCACTGTGCAAACTGCACACCTGCACAGGGCAGCAGCTCCAAGGTGGGGGGGGGGGGGGGGCAATGACATCTCAGCAGAACCTGCCCATGGAGTTTAAGCAATGCAAAACCTGGCTTATCCTCTCCATTCCCTACTGCACCTCTCCTCGGCTATCAGGAGGGGTGCTCACTGCTTATCAGAGCATTAACTTCCTGTGCTGAGAGGGTTCAGTCTCACAGTATGAGGCACAAGATCTATGGGATTCATGTGGTTCGTACCATGAGACTGGAGCCATACAGCATAGGATCTTAAGCGCTGCTTCTTCTATCAAGCAGGGTGGATCAGGAGGTGGCTAGGTTGCACTGGGGATCACAAGGCAGGGAAGATCCCCTGGGGAGGGGATGTATGAGAGCTTTTCAGGGGAGGGAAGAGAATGTGGGGAGAACCTTCTAGGGATGGAATGGGGGCGTGGGGAGAGCCTTCCAGGGGTGGGAGATGGATCTGAGGACAGCTTTCCAAAGTTAGGAGGGGAAGGCGGGAAGAGCTTTCTGAGGGTTAACGGGGAGGGAATGTGGGGAGAACCTTCTAGGGATGGTATGGGGAGAGCCTTCCAGGGGTGGGAGATGGATCTGAGGACAGCTTTCCAAAGTTAGGAGGGGAAGGTGGGAAGAGCTTTCTGAGGGTTAACGGGGAGGGAATGTGGGGAGAACCTTCTAGGGATGGAATGGGGGCATGGGGAGAGCCTTCCAGGGGTGGGAGATGGATCTGAGGACAGCTTTCCAAAGTTAGGAGGGGAAGGCGGGAAGAGCTTTCTGAGGGTTAACAGGGAGGGAATGTGGGGCGAACCTTGTAGGGATGGAATGGGGGTATGGGGAGAGCCTTCCAGGGGTGGGAGATGGATCTGAGGACAGCTTTCCAAAGTTAGGAGGGGAAGGTGGGAAGAGCTTTCTGAGGGTTAACGGGGAGGGAATGTGGGGAGAACCTTCTAGGGATGGAATGGGGGCATGGGGAGAGCCTTCCAGGGGTGGGAGGTGGATCTGAGGACAGCTTTCCAAAGTTAGGAGGGGAAGGTGGGAAGAGCTTTCTGAGGGTTAACGGGGAGGGAATGTGGGGAGAACCTTCTGGGGATTGAGGACAGCAGAGATTGAACCTTGGATGGGAGCAGTGAGAGAGGACATG
Organism: Rhinatrema bivittatum; assembly: GCF_901001135.1. Classification (NCBI taxonomy): domain Eukaryota; kingdom Metazoa; phylum Chordata; class Amphibia; order Gymnophiona; family Rhinatrematidae; genus Rhinatrema; species Rhinatrema bivittatum. The sequence continues at coordinate 40,317,422 of NC_042622.1, read as the reverse complement.
GGGATTTAGTAGAGAGAAAAGGAGAGAGAGGAAAAAAAATCTCTCCCAGCAAAGAAGTCATTTTGTCTCCAGGTGATCCAGGGAATGGAAGGAAGGAGAGCAAGAGGGAGGAGCAGGATCAGAGGGAGAGAAGATTGGGGATGGGGCAGGAGTCAGGGAAAACAGGGGATTGAGGAGAAAGTACCCTGGCTAGAGGGGACTGTGAGGGAGAGAGAAACGAGGATGGAGGGAGAGGGAGAGGAATCTAGGTATTGGGTGGAAGAAGAGGAATAAAAGACCCATGATGGGGGAGGGCAGAAGGAGAGAAGACTGGGCATGGGGCTGATAGAAAGAAGAATCCAGGAAGATAATGTAGGGAAGGGAATGGAAGAAAGAGCATATGATTGTTTAGTGATTTTGTGAACGTACCTTGCAAACTGCCTAGGAACGTTGAGGAGTAGCCAAGTGCTTAGAACCAGGGTTCAGATCCCACTGCTGCTCCTTGTGACCATGGGCAAGTCACTTTACCCTCCATTGCCCCAGGTACAACTTTAGATTGTGAGATCTCTGGGGATAGGGAACTACCTCTAGTAATGTGCCAAAAGGCGGAAAATATAAATGTATATATAAGAAATTTGTTAAAGAAATAAATATGAAAAAGAGGTGAGTCAGGAAGAGGAATGGGGAAAGGCAAGCGGACAGAATCAGGAGAAGAGGGGATGAGGAAGAGAAGCAGGAGATGAGAGCAGAAGGAGGAGGAAGAGAAAGGATTAAAATATCCACTTTGAAGGAAAAAGACAAGGAAGAGAACTTAAAGAGAAAAGAAAAAAGGATACCAGAGAGCGAAAACAAAAAAAAAAAAAGCAGAAAGAACAGAGCATTACAAAAAAAAATATATATATATACGTAAGCCGGTGACTGCAAATACTGGAAAGAGTTTATTATCTAATAAAGAATATTAGCTCTGTTCTGTGAGACCCAGTTCAGAGCCTCGGACCTGGATGTGTCTCTCACACAGAATTTAAATGTTGATAATAGGTAGATGTTGTTTCCTGATTTTATTTTATTTATTTATTTATTTATTTATTTGTGATTCATAGTAATTCTCTTGTATGCAGGACATACCCACCAGCCATGAGGCTTTTGTGCTGGGTTTGTAATATTTTGTGTTGACAAAATTTAAAGAGCGTGCTTTCAGGTATAGTTTGAAAGTAAATTGTTGTATTTTCCTAGAGACAGTCCGGACAACAATCCCCTAACTCCCCCCCTCCCCATGAACTGCTTGACCGCTACTGGCAGTACCGTGAAATCTGGCAACCATACTCTAACCCCATCGCAACTATAAATGGTGTTCTTAACGTTATTGTTGGGGGGTGGGGGAGAGAAGTCTATGAAGGGCTCCATCAGAATATCGGGGGAGGGGCAGCATGGTGAATGATTGCACAGAGCAGCAAACCAGGTGGCATTTGCCCTGGATCAGTGCTAGCCCCAGCCTCCTTCAGCGTCTTAATACGTGAAGTTGTGAAAGGGGCAGAAGGGGGCACCGCACTCCTCTGACAGAGGGGGATGCACTGGAATAACTGCAGGGCTGCACGTGTGCACGCGCATTTTGTGCGCATGATCCTTGCGGCTGCTCGGCAGAAAGGAAAAACTCGGCAGGTGGTTTTTCCGCGTAGATTGCCCTGCCAGGCGCGCGCACGAGAGGCGCGCCCACGTACATTTGCGCTTTCTGTTTCTAAGGGCGGGTGATCGGGGGACAGATCAGCCTGTGCCCCGCTGAACATAAGAACATAAGAAAATGCCATACTGGGTCAGACCAAGGGTCCATCAAGCCCAGCATCCTGTTTCCAACAGTGGCCAATCCAGGCCATAAGAACCTGGCAAGTACCCAAAAACTAAGTCTATTCCATGTAACCATTGCTAATGGCAGTGGCTATTCTCTAAGTGAACTTAATAGCAGGTAATGGACTTCTCCTCCAAGAACTTATCCAATCCTTTTTTGAACCCAGCTATACTAACTGCACGAACCACATTCTCTGGCAACAAATTCCAGAGTTTAATTGTGCGTTGAGTAAAAAAGAACTTTCTCCGATTAGTTTTAAATGTGCCCCATGCTAACTTCATGGAGTGTCCCCTAGTCTTTCTACTATCCGAAAGAGTAAATAACCGATTCACATCTACCCGTTCTAGACCTCTCATGATTTTAAACACCTCTATCATATCCCCCCTCAGTCATCTCTTCTCCAAGCTGAAAAGTCCTAACCTCTTTAGTCTTTCCTCATAGGGGAGTTGTTCCATTCCCCTTATCATTTTGGTAGCCCTTCTCTGTACCTTCTCCATCACAATTATATCTTTTTTGAGATGCGGCGACCAGAATTCTACACAGTATTCAAGGTGCGGTCTCACCATGGAGCGATACAGAGGCATTATGACATTTTCCGTTTTATTCATCATTCCTTTTTTAATAATTCCCAACATTCTGTTTGCTTTTTTGACTGCCGCAGCACACTGAACCGACGATTTCAATGTGTTATCCACTATGACACCTAGATCTCTTTCTTGGGTTGTAGCACCTAATATGGAACCCAACATCGTGTAATTATAGCATGGGTTATTTTTCCCTATATGCATCACCTTGCACTTATCCACATTAAATTTCATATGCCATTTGGATGCCCAATTTTCCAGTCTCACAAGGTCTTCCTGCAATTTATCACAATCTGCTTGTGATTTAACTACTCTGAACAATTTTGTGTCATCTGCAAATTTGATTATCTCACTCGTCGTATTTCTTTCCAGATCATTTATAAATATATTGAACAGTAAGGGTCCCAATACAGATCCCTGAGGCACTCCACTGTCCACTCCCTTCCACTGAGAAAATTGCCCATTTAATCCTACTCTCTGTTTCCTGTCTTTTAGCCAGTTTGCAATCCACGAAAGGACATCGCCACCTATCCCATGACTTTTTACTTTTCCTAGAAGCCTCTCATGAGGAACTTTGTCAAACGCCTTCTGAAAATCCAAGTATGCTATATCTACCGGTTCACCTTTATCCACATGTTTATTAACCCCTTCAAAAAAGTGAAGCAGATTTGTGAGGCAAGACTTGCCCTGGGTAAAGCCATGCTGACTTTGTTCCATTAAACCATGTCTTTCTATATGTTCTGTGATTTTGATGTTTAGAACACTTTCCACTATTTTTCCTGGCACTGAAGTCAGGCTAACCGGTCTGTAGTTTCCCAGATCGCCCCTGGAGCCCTTTTTAAATATTGGGGTTACATTTGCTATCCTCCAGTCTTCAGGTACAATGGATGATTTTAATGATAAGTTAAAAATTTTTACTAATAGGTCTGAAATTTCATTTTTTAGTTCCTTCAGAACTCTGGGGTGTATAGCATCCGGTCCAGGTGATTTACTACTCTTCAGTTTGTCAATCAGGCCTACCACATCTTCTAGGTTCACCGTGATTTGATTCAGTCCATCTGAATCATTACCCATGAAAACCTTCTCCATTACGGGTACCTCCCCAACATCCTCTTCAGTAAACACCGAAGCAAAGAAATCATTTAATCTTTCTGCGATGGCCTTATCTTCTCTAAGTGCCCCTTTAACCCCTCGATCATCTAACGGTCCAACTGACTCCCTCACAGGCTTTCTGCTTCGGATATATTTTTAAAAGTTTTTACTGTGAGTTTTTGCCTCTACAGCCAACTTCTTTTCAAATTCTCTCTTAGCCTGTCTTATCAATGTCTTACATTTAACTTGCCAATGTTTATGCATTATCCTATTTTCTTCTGTTGGATCCTTCTTCCAATTTTTGAATGAAGATCTTTTGGCTAAAATAGCTTCTTTCACCTCCCCTTTTAACCATGCCGGTAATCGTTTTGCCTTCTTTCCACCTTTCTTAATGTGTGGAATACATCTGGACTGTGCTTCTAGAATGGTATTTTTTAACAATGACCACGCCTCTTGGACATTTTTTACTTTTGTAGCTGCTCCTTTCAGTTTTTTTCTAACAAATTTTCTCATTTTATCAAAGTTTCCCTTTTGAAAGTTTAGCACGAGAGCCTTGGATTTGCACACTGTTCCTTTTCCAGTCATTAAATCAAATTTGATCATATTATGATCACTATTGCCAAGCGGCCCCACCACCGTTACCTCTCTCACCAAGTCCTGTGCTCCACTGAGAATTAGATCTAAAATTGCTCCCTCTCTCGTCGGTTCCTGAACCAATTGCTCCATAAAGCTATCATTTATTCCATCCAGGAACGTTATCTCTCTAGCGTGACCCGATGATACATTTACCCAGTCTATATTGGGTTAATTGAAGTCTCCCATTATTACTGCACTACCAATTTGGTTAGCTTCCCTAATTTCTCTTAGCATTTCACTGTCCATCTCACCATCTTGACCAGGTGGACGGTAGTATACCCCTATCACTGTAGTCTTCCCTGATACACAAGGGATTTCTAGCCATAAAGATTCAATTTTGTATTTAGTCTCATGCAGGATGTTTATCCTGTTGGACTCTATGCCATCCCGGACATAAAGCGCCACACCTCCTCCCGACTGCTCCTCTCTGTCATTGCGATATAATTTGTACCCCGGTATAGCACTGTCCCATTGGTTATCCTCTTTCCACCATGTCTCTGAGATGCCAATTAAGTCTATGTCATCATTTACTGCTATACATTCTAATTCTCCCATCTTACTTCTTAGACTTCTGGCATTAGCATACAAACATTTCAAAGTTTGCTTTTTGTTTGTATTTTTATTCTGCTTTTTAATTGATAGGGATAAGTTAGAATTTTTTAGCTCAGGTGAGTTTTTAGTTACAGGCACTTGGACTACTTTTCTAATTATTGGAACCTCACTGTCGGGATGCCCTAATTCTAATGCATCATTAGTATCCTTTGAAGATACCTCTCTCCGAACCATGCGCTGCTGAGCAACTGTCGGCTTTCCCCTTTGTTCTAGTTTAAAAGCTGCTCTATGGCAATGTGAGTGCATTACTTTCACCCCCCCAATTCCCTCCCCCTCCCCACTGGGAATGTCTCCTTTCATTGCGGCTAAAAGCAGAAGCGATGGGGAAAACGCCGGCACGCTTCTAGCCACCGTGAGACGGAAACTTTTTCCCGGGGCCGTCTTCTGTGGTAAATCACTATTTACCTGGTGAAATCACTTTAGAAATTGTCCTCAGAATGAAGGATGACTTTAAAAATTGGAAGAAGGTTTAAGGGTTTGGTGACAGTACTTTAATTAGGGAAAGGGAAAGGGAAAAAAAAAACCCTTGCAAAATCTTGCATTTGAGGATAGAGGAAGCCAAGGGCCAAATAAAACTAGTTTGGAGGGGAAGAACCAGCAGTCACCAACCAGGAACAAGAGCTTGAGGTCGCCTAATTGATAAAATCTTCCTAAGTGATGTACAACATTAATCAGACATAACAAATCACATAAATATAAACATATATTTAGAGTCTTGCTTCCCAACATTCAGAAAAAGGCTTAAGACTTGGTTGTTTAAACAAGCCTTTCCAGACCTTAACTGAATCCCAATTCAACAATAACTATAGTCAGACACTTCAGAATAGGATTCTACATAGAATCTAAAAGGTTCTAAAGGCAGTAGCCATGTGGCTACTTCCTGCCTCTGCTGGTTACAGTGCAGCACACCCTCAGGCCAGTGCCTCTCAGGACTGCAAAGGTGTACAGCATAGACATCCTTTGCATTGCATGCGTGTCTGCTCAGTCCCCCACTCCTTTTTTTTCCCAAATCCTCAGTCCTTTCTCTTCTGCCCCGATTAAACACCCCCACCCCACACACCTCCTCTGTGCATCCCCTCACCAACCTTCAGTTGCCCCCCCCTCAGTGTCCCGTCAGCAACCTTCCTTGGCCTCATACTTTCAAACCTCATCCAGAATTTTTGCCCTTCCCAGTCTCTTTTTTCCCCAGCCCTCAACTGCTCAGTCCCCTCTCTTAGCTGAAGGAGTTGACAGCTTCCCCTCCCCCCACCCCTAGCCTCAGCAACTTCCCTGGCCCTAAACTACCCCTTGGCCTCAGCTACCCCTCCCCCAGCTTCACTTCTCCCTTGTGTGTGTTGAGAGCTATTATGATGTTGGACTCATTTTATGGGAAGAAGCATGAGAGACAGAAACTGATGTATAGATATATTGGGGGTGGGCAATATTCAGCCACTGAGCAGATGGGCTAGGTAGCTGGATAAACTTTAGCATAAGTCAGCGGCATGGCCAGAGTTAGCCACATAACTAGTATCGGAGTTAGCCACTTAACTTTTGCAGGTAACTCGGCTCCTCCCTGGAACGCCTCCCGATTTCTGGGCCCAAATTCTATCCGCATAACTAGTTATCCAGCTAGAATTTAGGCACATAAGTCTTTTTAATATGCCAGTTTTGCCATCTAGATGGATAACTTTTTAGTTATCTGTCTAAATGGCTTTTGAATATCGACCTCATTATCTATATGTACACACACACACAATTTCTACGCATGTATAGTTTGCTGTGTATTGGTTCTGTGGAAATACTCGCTATTAGTGCCTCTTAGAGACTTAAAGATGAATGTTCAAAATGTTACATGTGTTAAAACAAGCGCATACGTGCGCAAATAGCATGTACTCGCCAATCTGCTTTTTTATGAACCTCAGACATGCATGCGTAAATAAGGGTTCGCGTGTAAATACGCACATGTGGAAAAGGGGCGTTTCTGGGCGGGGCCAGCATTTACGCGTGTAAGTTGCTGTTTTTATGAGACTTACTCGTGTATATTTCCACCTGCTCATTATCTGGTGTAAGTGATGTTAAGTGATTTGTTGTGAAGCAGTGACTGGGTGAGAGGTCTGTGTCAATGGGGGAGGGTGGGGGGAGAGCTCGGGGTGAAGAAATCAGGAGGGTCATGTGACCGTGGCACTGCTGCTTTCCATGGAGGAAAGTGATTTAAGGAGAAGACAGGCTGGGCAAGTGTGGCAAAATCTTCTGAGCCAGACCGCCTTGTACCCATTGGCTGCAAAGACATCTCTCCCAGTGGGGCCTCGGTGACAGGACTTTCCTAAGATAAAAAGTGTTTCTATAACTTACCCATAGGAGGGCAAAGAAATGTTTGTTACTTCTCCTTGTGCTGCTTAAACCCATTCTGCTCTGCTCCCCTCTCCTGTACCCCTCAGGACTCTGTCCTTTCTGGGAATGAGCTTGTGTCTGGCCTTGATGTTTATCTGCTCCTGGTACTATGCTCTTGTCGCCATGCTGGTCGCTGGGCTGATCTACAAATACATTGAATACAGAGGGTGAGTCCAAATTTCTTAGTTCACAACATGAAAACATCAGGTGTGCCCCGCAAAAGGCTAGCGGGCGGCGTCTGTAGCGAGGAGGCAGGCATATGCCGTTCGGACCCATTAGCATTTTTGTATGGGGAGAAGAGCGGGCAAGAGAATAGCAAGGAGGGAACTGCGCAGCCTTCCCTGAGCGACGGCCGCAGCCCAGGGCAAGCAGCGACAGGGCTGCGTTGTGCTTCCTGGGTGGCACGGGGACACCTGCACGGAGCTGCAGTTGCAACTCTGTAAAGTTTTGGAATCCGTGTGGGAACTTGATCTACGTTGGGTAGATGCACATAAAAATCACTGCTGGGCAGACTGGATGGGTCTTTTGATCTTCATCTGCCCTCATTTACCAAGTTACCATATCCAGCAGGCTGGGTTAGAGAGGGGGAGCGTGGAGAATCCATATTAACACACTGCTGTCTCGTGGAGGGAGGCTTCTGTACATACTAGAACTGTTTCAAAAGTTTCAAGAAATCAGTTAAGAATAAACTAAAATCTTTAAAATAAATGCAAATAATCTTGAAGCCCACAGGAAGATATTAGATAAAGTGTAGGGTTTTGCGAGTCATATTTTATCCCCTTTCCCCATCATTGGTACCAGATTTGTGGCCCTTGTACCTCTCTGATACACTTAACACCTCTTCCCTTTCCCCCAGTGCAACACTGCACATTTATTTCTGCTCTGCCTACTCCCAGATGGGATTAGTCTAAATCTCCCCAGATGTCTGTTTAGCGTCAAGGTGCGACGTTAGGCCAGGAGCCCGACCAAATAAACCTGCCAATAAAATTGCAGAAAATTCAGAATGTTGAGGAGAAGCTTGAGAGCTGCAGGAATTTGCATTTATTTGCAAATGAAACGTTCCAGTCAACAAGCAGAGTCCCGATGTTACCCATTGGGTTTATTAAATAGGCCTCCAGTGTCCTGTCTGAGCGTCTGAATGAGAGTAGAAGGCTTGGCTCCTCACTTGTTCTTCTTTCTTTTTTCTATGTGTATCACAATGGCAGTGCTGAGAAAGAGTGGGGCGATGGAATTCGAGGATTATCTTTGAGCGCTGCCCGATATGCTCTTCTTCGCCTGGAAGAAGGACCCCCTCACACCAAGAATTGGAGGTGCGTCTGCTGCCCACGTGATCAGAGAAAGGCAGGCAGGGAGCTGATGAATATCAGATAGACTGAAGGGTGCCACGCTCACAAGGACAGAACGGACAAGTAGATTATGGGACATCTAATGGACACCAGATGGGGGAAACATGGTTAAATGGAAGGGTGAATGTGCCAATGAGAAGACAGCAATTCTAGGCCTGAAGCAAAGAAATTATTGAGAAATAAATCACCTAGGAGAGAAAAACATTTTTCAGTAGAAAGGAGGTTCTAGACCAAGGCATTATGCTATGAGGATAGAAGAAGGTGGGCTCGGGAGTAATACAAGGACCTATTTTCTTATTCAAAGGGTGGTGGATTCCTGGAATAGTCTTCCAGTGGAGGAGATGGGGGGGGGGGAAAGCAATAATGTAATTAAAGAAAACATTGGGCATGCCCAGAAGATCCTTAGTGTTGGGAGAACTGAGGTAAAGTTGGAGAATAAGTAAAATTTCCAATATTGCAGTAGGTAGGGCAAAACCACTGCAATACTGCAGTAAATAAGTCTTCTGTTTTTGTGTTCCATCATGTTCCTATGTTTCTGTATAGTTATATAAGATGTTGCTTGGGTGAATGATGGTTAGATTAAGAGATGGGTGAAAATGGATAAATGCAGGACAAGAGAAATAGTTGCCTACAAAATGACTTGGGTGGATGACTCTCTAATTGACTGAGACATTGCTTTGATCTCAGAATCCTTGAAGAATCTTCTCTGACGTTTTAAATATAACTTACAGGCCTCAGTTGCTGGTTCTGGTCCGCGTGGATCAGGACCAGAATGTGGTCCATCCACAACTCCTCTCTCTCACATCGCAGCTCAAAGCAGGGAAGGGGCTTACCATCGTTGGCTCCGTTCTGGAAGGGACCTATTTGAATAATCACCCCCAGTCACAGCGTGCTGAAGAGGTAAAAAAATAATAATAATAATATTTTGCCATTTAGCTAGGAATATTATGTGGTTTACATCTTCATTCAACGTGCTCTTCTGTGCCCGTTACAAAGTGCTCTGTTTCTACAGTATCTTGCTGGCAGGAAGCCAAAAATGTAAGTTTAGCGCCTTTCTTATCTACATGATCCTAACTGTACAGTGTAGTTAAGACTTCATTGCGAAAGTTAATTGTGACTTCAGGTCTCTGTTTCATTGTAGCTCAGACAGTTACGTAGCTTCTTACCGTTAATTTCCCACCCTCAGCGTGGCTGAAATGCGCACGCTGTTCCACAGCTTTCGGCCACATCAGGAGATGTTCCTGGGGGCCTCTCTAGGTTGGAAGAGGAAACGTATGCACGGAAATGGTGTTTTCCAATCTCCATGTGTACTTTTCCAGCAAAATTCTGCCCGTAGAAAAAGCAGGTGCGAGTTACCCCATGTACTTTGTACCCGTGGCAGTTTTCAAAGTGAAAATGCTCCTTTCAAAATTGGTGCAAAGATTGCGAGTGAAAAGTGTGTACGGACTTTGCACCAGTGCAGGCATCTTTGAAAGTTGCCTCTTAAATTATTTTCAAGCCCACCAAATAATATCACCTTCTGGCGTGTTAGGAGGTTAACATTAAAAGTTTTCTCCCGTTCTGTAATTGATGAATAAATTCTTGATAAGCACAACTTGTGGAATCTCTCTTTCAGCAAATGACCTCCACGTAGGAGCTATCTGGGTCATTCATCAAAATGCGTTATGGTGTTAACGCACACGATAATGGGTTAACGCATTCAATAAGAACAGTAATGCATGGCATAAATGCAAATTTTTGGGAAGGGTGGGATCAGGAAGGAGTTTGGGTGGGATTTAGGAAAATGAGGGGCAATATCACATGGTTTTAACACTGGAAATAACTGCACCTTTTTTCCTGGCATTAGGCTGTGTGATATGCCTGACATGGCCATAAAGCAATTTGTGATAAATTTTTAGAATTGCATTTTGGCCATTTCTGGGAGAGAGAGAGAGAGAGAGAGAGAAAGAACCTCTGGGGAGGGCCTCACAGTGTGCAACTATTTACAGGGTACCATCAAGCTAGGGTGAGATAACATAGTAAAAATGGCATCTTTGTGAGACTTTCCTCACTCCAAATGATGTCAAATCTTCACCAAGGTGAACTGTGCTGTTCGTATGTCTCACTCTACATGAGAAAACTGGTCCCTAACCCACCACCAACACTTCACCTCAACCTATTAGATGGCCCTCCTATAGAGATATAAATACTGCACTACTAAGAGGGCCTTGTAGAAAGTGTGCTCGCGCGCTCTCTCTCTCTCTCTCTCTCAATTTCATGTCCAGCATATCTAGGGACCTTCTTTATTTCTCCTGGGAATTTCAAAAAAATAAATTCCATGGAAAAATTACTTTTCCACTGATTTTTCCCCTATGTGTTGTAGCAAAGTCATTTTTCACTGATGTTTTTTTTTGTTATAACATTGAAATTCCCAGAAAAAATATCATAAATTCTGAAAATGCAGGGCCCTAAGCGAATTCATGGCAACAGGAAAACTGATGTTTGAAGTCAGAGTAGGTGCTCTGAGCTGGGAGGCTTCACCGAGGATTGGTAAGAACAGTGTTCTGGTTTGGGCATTACCAGGTCACTGCAGGCATCAGGGAAAACAGCTTTGGTCTGGGACGTCCATGAGCCATACTTTGGCAGCAACCTCTGCAGAGATCACTGGGAAGTTCATCGGAGCAGGAAGAAGAAAGGAAGTGATGAGAGATGTTCACTCATGTCTGAGTGAACAGCTTAAATGCAGTAATGCAACCTGGCAGCAATTATTTTCCATACCATTGCATTTGATAGATGCCCAGCAGAGACATGCAGAAAAAGCAGAGGATGTATGTATATGGTAAATACAGAGATATAGACAAAGGAAAGGAAAGCAACTGGACATAGTGAATGAGAGACAAGGGATGTGAGAGAAAAGGACCAGGTAGAAATTGAGGAGCAGGGGAATTGATGCAGAGGACTGACAAAAGGACTAAGAATCAGATGGAAAAGGCAGGTAAGAAAGAAAACAATCTACTAGCGGGATAGATAAAACGTAAAGTGGAAAGTGTAGATAGTGGCAGAGAAGATAGGCAAAGAGGAAGAGACAGAGGTGTCATTAAAAGGAAGAAAAAAGAGTGAAGAGTAGCTGAAGACAAATGGGGTAAAGAGGGAGTGAGTGAAAGGAGATAGAAAGAGCTTGAAGGCTGTAGATGAAGTTCCCAGTGATGGACCATGGCTCATTACCTTAATAGGATTTGGAGTTTGCAACAAAACACAATTTTCTTTTCTTAATGTTTTAATGCATTGTAGTAAGCTAATATTGTTACTATTCGTGCCTTACCCACAGTCTCCATGCTATTGATTAAAATGGTACCCTGGAGTTCCCTTGACAACTACCACCCCTGTAAAGAGCTATTCAGCCATCTTTGGCGGGAACAAGTCATTAGGCCCCATCTCTGCACTTGCATCTGCAAACAGATTCATTTCTTTGTCAACGGAAAGCTAAAATAGAGAGCAGACAAGCTGAGCAAGAAGGACTCTTGTAACCAAAAGAAGGAACTCCTGCATTACTGGCAGTACAGAGGGGTTGCTTGATAACAATACTGGTGGAAGAATGGTAATCAAGATGTTGCTTGCCAAGGAATATTCTTCCTTTTCCCAGTTGTGCTTGGCATACAAGCTATTGATGCTGGTGTAGTTTTGCTTCTGTGAATATAGAAGTGACTTACTGTCATCTACAGTATTACATCCAATATCAATGCTATTGCTCTAGTATAGGGAACATTCATGACATTGTTTTCTGGAGCACTGAAGAATGGCTTCTGTTACTGAGCATATTTTTTTGTATGCGGTGGAATAAAGCAGCGGGTATGTTCCATGCCCATCTCCTGATGCTCCCTTTTTTTTTTTTTTGGCTCATCTTGTCTCCTTACCTCAGCTGTCTTTTCTGTTTCTCTCCACTTTTGCCTGTGGTCTAACTATTTCTCTCTCTTTCTCTTTGCTACTTCTCATTTCCTCACGGCCTCCTATTTTCACAGTCGATCCGTCGACTGATGGAAGCTGAGAAGGTAAAAGGTTTTTGCCAGGTAGTGATCTCCTCAAATCTTCGCGACGGCATATCGCATCTGATCCAGTCCAGCGGACTCGGGGGTCTGCAGCACAACACCGTGCTGGTGGGGTGGCCGAGAAACTGGAGGCAGAAGGAAGATCACCAGACCTGGAGAAACTTTATTGGTACGCTTATATCTGAATTTTGTCGGGGGGGAGGTCGGGTACAGAAAAGAAAATGTGATGCCTGAGTGAGGGGGAGTGACAAGCGGTAACTTACCTGTCCCCACCCCCTCAAACAAATTCCAGTTTGCCAGATCTGGGTGGAAATGAAGTTGCACTTAGCAGTGCATCAGCCCCCCTTAGAAGCCATGATGCATCAGTGCCGTGGAATAACAGGGAATGGCTTCAAAGGGGGCTCCAGACTCTGCCTTTTAAAGTACTTTTCCCGCCTGAACTGTACCTCCCGTTTTTGGCACCCGGAAATAACCCTTGGGCACCAGCAGCAACACTTGTGCTGCATTCCAAGTAGTGGTCTAGTGCAGTGCCTCTCAACCCAGGCCTCAGGACACACCCAGCCAGTCTGGTCTGCAGGATACCCACCACCAAAGGGCCTACCGTTAATTGTATCACGATGTAATTAATGTTGTAAGCTTTGTAAATTTTCCTCTTGGGCCTTGGAGGAAGAAGCGGGATTAAATAAGCAAGTAAGCCTGATGTAGATCTGCATACGAGGGAGGGAAGCGCATGCAAATCTCATCTCGTGCACATTCGTTGCGGATGTCCTGACGTCCAGACTGGCTAGGTGTGGGACGAGGACTGGGCTGAGGTCCCCTGATCTTGTCTACAATGTCTTCAAACATAGCACTGGCAAGAAAAGGGTTAGGGAGAGTACCACCTTCCCCAGGCCTTACTTTGATGTCACGAGCAGCCTGTACCTGCAAGCATCATTCATGAACTGCAGCTGTTCTGACAGACTGTGCTTCCCCCCCCCGCCTCCCCTCACTATTATTAGAGCAGGCATCACGAGAAGCTGGTTCCATTTTCAGCATATATTTTAATATAATTATAATATAGAATGTTCCTCCTATTTTCTGTTTATTGAATTCTTTTTATAGATTTCAAATGTGGCAAAATACTGAAAAGAAAAAAAACAAAACAAGAAAACGATGCCCAGTGCTCACTGCGCCTATCCCAATATTCCAACATCAAGGTACCACTTACAGTTTAGTCAGAGCTGGAAGGTCAATGCAGGAAAAAAGAAAAATAAAGTAATTAACAAACAAAAACCAACCAGTCATAAAGAATAGACTCCCAACCCGCCCTTCAGCATTCATTTCAAATAACGAAGAAGCAAAAAGATAAAAAACAAACCCTAAAAACCACATGCTAAATGTAATCGGAGAACACGGAAAGCTGTCCAAGAATGGAGCATTGAGAGGAATTTTCTGAATTAACGTCACTAAGGTCCTAAATAGCCTCAGTTCGGCATTGTCACAGGCCACAGTTTTTTCTCCAGTAACAGTGCATAGTTTAGCTGCTTCTACCCTTACCAAACAGGCATCATCCCTAAGTCACAACGTTTTGGGGTTTTTTTCCCTATGAGCCTAGGTTGCACAGAGAAGCTCAGAAAATGGACCCGCGGGGTGATCTCGAAAACGTTAACAGCCTTTTTTATTCACATCAAACTCAGAATCAGATCCTTTGTAGATTCACCTAGGAAAGTCGCAATCAATTTAACAGATGAACTCTCAACAAACCCTTTTTTTTTTTTAAATAGGATGTAGTGACCATGACTGTGACATCCACATGTGGAGATATTTTTACAAAAAAAAAAAAAAGTCTGACAATCTTTAAAGCCTAATTAAAGTGATAGGTCAAAATCTCTTCCTCACAAAGAAGTAATTTTGTCTGCAAGTGATCCAGGGCATTTTTTCCTTAACCCCCTGGAGGTAGACCTAGCAGTCTGATAGTTTTACAGCAGCATTTATTATCTATGGTCTCATTTTAACTTATAAGCCTATATTATTCCAAATTAAAACTGAGATAACAGCATTATTGGATTGAGATTACAACTGCAGAGTCAAAAATCATCATCTGAATTTTTAAATTCAGATTGAAACTTATTTATTTAAGAATTGTTATGAATCTACAACCTGCTCAATCGTCAGTTCTTGACAGTTGACAATAAAACATACATAAAAATCACATAAAATATAAATAATAAATGTACACCTAATAAACCGATTTGGAAGCTAAAAACATAATCAAATTTACAAAACAATGAACGTAAATTAAAGTCCACTGATGGAACTGGTAAGCTTAAGCAAGAATAACAAACGCTTATATATTCCTTACTGCTATGCTGCTCTAATTGGGCTACAAAAATCTGCAACTGATGCCCATCAGTTTCATTAGCTCTATTTAACAAAGCCACAGATCTATTCCCTAACCTCTAACATTGTGGCTGGTCACTGAAAACCAAAGTGAGGCAGCGAAGATTCATTCTTATGTCCTTCTGGAAAAGGAGTGCAGAGTCGGGGACCAACAGTCGTTCGCATGACTTGGCGCGATGGACGGAATGTCTAATAGAGTCTGAAGGGAGGAACGGAGCACCCAACAGGGGGGGATAGATCTTTAGCACTGCATTGCAAGATCAGGGTGCTAAGTCATTAATAGCTTTAAAAATAAGCACTATGAACTGGATCCGCCACTCAATGGGAAGCCAATGCAAATTGGAGAGCGCAGACGTTATACATTCTCTAATGGGTGCCCCAGCTACCAAGCAGGCAGCACTATTCTGGATCAGTTGTAAAGCTCTTGATGATGCATGTGGGAGACCCCAGCACAAAGTGTTACAATAATTGATAGGTGAAATGATTAGAGCTTGAATAGCTGTTCTCAGATCAGTCTCTGTAAAGAAAGGTTTTAAATTCCGCCAAAGACGGGGCTTCTGGAATGAGTTTTTTGCTGGATGCTTAATGTATGGCCACAAGGATAGAGGCGAGTCCACAAGAATTCCAAAATTATGAGTCTGATGAGAAATAGGAATGTTTAAATTCTGAAATGAAAGTGAAGGAGGCATGAAGGTATGAAGGAAGCTGGACAAGAATACTAGTTCAGACTTCTTGAAATTAAGAGCAGGTCTATTTGTGGTTAGCCAGTTGTGAATTACAGTGAGACAACTGCAGATCTTGATCAGAGCAACCTGAATATTTGAGTTGACATGAAAATGAAACTGGATGTCGACAGCATAAATTCTGTAGCTTACAAGCAAGTTAGCGAGATCCTGACAAATGAGAAAGATGCATATGTTAAAAAGCACAGCAGAAAGAACAGATCCCTGGAGTACTCCAGCCTGTAATATACGAGGGGTCGATTTGAAGGAGCCAAGGCGTACACTCTAATATTGATTCTGCAAAAGAAGAGACCCAATTGAGTTCCACAGATGAGATACCTATCAATGAGAGACATCCAAGCAGATTAGCATGATCCAGGGTATCGAACGCAGAGGAAATGTCAAGAAGTACAAGAAAAAGCTGGCAAGAGAGTCAAAGCCATGTCGGAGTACTTCAACGTTAGAAATTGGGAGCTACTCTGAAACCAAACTGGTAGTCGTCAAGGAAGCCATTGGATGAAAATGCATTGAAGATTGTAGCACTGTCTCTAGTGATGGCAGTTCTGGTATTGTTTTATTGGGAATGTTACCGGTCCATTTCACTTGGAAACTGCAGTTAATCCAGAATAATGCAACTCAGTATGTGGGAATTTGAGACGGGAGAGGATCTCATTATTACTCCCCTCGTTACATTGGTTGCCAGTAGTTGAGAGAACCAGGTTCAGATTGCCAGCTCTGACCATCCATTTAATTTCTGTCTGACAAATTGGTTTGATATAAGACTGGATGAGTGCTTAGATCATCCCCAGGGTTTTCTTTTGGGGTATCTCAGCGGTACAGGCTTAAAACTAGCTGCTGTTCAAAACAGGTGCTTTTAGCTACAGCACTGTAGACCTTGAATTCACTTCCAGCTAAGGTTACAGGTGAATTGAATTATTTAAAATTTAGGAAGTTGGAGAAGGCCCATTTATTCCCTTTCAAAGATTGCTGAGGGATCTTGTATAGATTTTGATATTGTAGCTGCCCTCGGGAAGGAAGGTTGGGGTTGTTGCATGGTGTTGGGACATGAACATAATTGGAAGAAGGATTAAGAGAGGACTATTGTTTGTTTTTGTCTTGATTTCATTATGAATGTGAGCTTGTAAACCGCTTTTATTGTTGCAACTGTTTATACGCTATATAAATTTTATAAATAAATAAACTTTAGTTTAAAAAGAAACGGAAGAGATGAGATAGCTACTAAGAAACTTAAAGGTGAATTTTCAAAACATTGCAAGTGTAAAATTAGCACTTCCGCATGTAAAATATGTGCTCGTGCATGTTGTAAAATAAGCTATCCGCGTGCACAATTTTATATCGACGCGAGCACGTGCGCGCGAATTCCTTCTTGAGCGCATAAAGGGGGATTTTAGTAGGTACATGTGGCAAAGCAATAGGCCCATTTCCCAGTTGCCTCCCAGTTCGCCCCTGTAAAGGAGCGGATTTCCTAAACCCTCTACCTAACCTGCCTTCCTTTTACCCTACTAGGCTTGACCCTTAAAACCCCACTGACTATCCTAGATTTTTTTTGTTATAATACCCGCAGTCCGTAGCTGCAGCAAGTTATGCAGTCGTCGGATCGCATATCAGCCCACCCACACCCTGCCCACGACCCGCTCAGACCCCGCCCCTTTTTCACCATACCTTCTTTATTCAAGTACCGGGAGATACGCACATGGCTGCAGGCCTCTTAAAATCTTCGCCGCCCACACGTGTCCCGGTCGTGCGCATATCTCCCGGATTTGCCACGCATAGGTTTTTAAAATTAGCCCTTAAGTTTACAATAAAGTCCTTCAAATCAAAACATAGCACAGAGCATTTGAACAAAAATTCATAGGATAGAAGTCGGTCTTCATGCACTGCAGTACCTCCGAGATGTGGGTTCAAAAGTGTCAGTAAACTCCTTCACCTTAGAATCTAGTTCATTTTTTTTAGCTAACATTTTTCTTTAGTGTTTCTGTAGTAAAATATTGTGGGATGACTAAGCAACTTTCTAGGACTGGAAGCAGAAACCACGCTGATTCCAACCTTTTCTTACCAGATTATAGCTTTATTTACAGTTCTCGCATACAATCATAGTAGAGTGCCTACCTTCAGCAGGAGTACATAAAACCATAAGACATGCCATACTGGTTCAGACCAAGGGTCCATCAAGCTCAATATCCTGTTTCCAACAGTGACCAATCCAAGTCACAAGTACCTGGCAAGTACCCAAACATTAAATAGATCCCATGCTACTAATGCTGGCAACAAGCAGTGGCTATTACCTATTGATTAATAATAGTTTATGGACTTCTCCTCCAGGAACTTGCAGTGGCTATTACCTATTGATTAATAGCAGTTTATGGGATTCTCCTCCAGGAACTTATCCAAACTTTTTTAAACTCAGCTACACTAGCTGCCTTAAGCACATCCTCTGGCAATGAATTCCAGAACTTAATTGTGCATTGAGTTAAAAAGAATTTTCTCCGGTTTGTTTAAATGTGCTACTTGCTAACTTCATGGAGCGCCCACTAGTCCTTGCATTATCCAAAAGAGTAAATAATAATTTCACGTTTACCCATTCAAGTTCTTTCACATGAGTTTGTAGATTTTTATCATATCCCCTTTCAGCTGTCTCTTCTCCAAAATGAACAGCCCAAACTTCTTTAGCCTTTCCTGATAGGGGAACCATTCCATGCCCTTTATCATTTTGGTTGCCATTTTCTGTACATTCTCCAGAGCAGCTATATCTTGTTTGAGATGCGGTGACTAGGGATGTGAATCGGGCTTCGGACGATTGAAAATATCGTACGATATTTTCAAAATCATCAGAAATCGGGGGCTCCCACAAAACGATAGGAAAACCCCACGATATTGTTCGTGGGGGTTCTCTTATCATTTTGGGGGAGGGCGGGAAAAACGGCACACAAAAATAACCCCTAAACCCACCCCAACCCTTTAAAACTAATCCCTTAGCTTCCCCCACCCTCCCGACCCTCCCAAAAACTTTTTACAGGTACCTGGTGGTCCAGTGGGGGTCCCGGGAGCGATCTCCCGCTCCCGGGCCGTCGGCTGCCACTAATCAAAATGGCACCGATGGCCCTTTGCCCTTACCATGTGACAGGGTATCCGTGCCATTGGCCGGCCCCTGTCACATGGTAGGAGCACTGGATGGCCCGCGCCATTTTTAAAGATGGCGCCGGCCATCCAGTACTCCCTCCGGGCTGACCACAGTACATGCACAGGCCACGTTTCTTCTGAAATCTTCTCTCCTTTGAGGTCAAGTGACCATGACCAAGTTGCATTGGTTCATCTGTATCAACAGCAGGAATTGCTGGACCCATCCGAGATGCAGGGGTACTGGCCTGTTTCAACCCAGTTAACACCTTAGGCCGGAGTTCCTTCACCTAGTCTCGGAGCTCACAATCAATCAGAGTAGCTAAGGCTATCAATTCTTCCAGCGAGTCAGGTGTCTGGCGAACGGCCAGCTCGTCTTTCAAGCAGGTATTCAGGCCTCTGCAGAAGAGCGTCTTGAGACATCTGGGGTCCCAGCAAAGTTCCGCTGCAAGAGTCTTGAATTCTATGGCAAATTCAGCCAATGATCTGTTGCCTTGCTTCAAGTCCACTAAAGCAATCCCAGCCACAGACATATGAGCAGGGTCATCAAAAATGGATTTAAACAAGTCCATAAATCCTTCTATGTCCTGCAAAATAGGGTCATTGCGTTCCCACAAGGTAGATGCCCATGACAAGGCTCTCCAATCCAAGTATGACAGGATGTAGGTGGTCTTAGATAGGCCTGTGGGAAACAATGAAGGCTGTAAGGTGAAATGCATGCTGCACTGGTTCAAAAAGCCCCGAGTCTTCTGGAGTTCTCCGGAGAAACGAATAGGAGCAGCCAGTGGAACAGCAGTCTTTAAAGTTACCTCCTGTAACTGACCTTCTTGGGTAGAAGCTGTGCCTTGTATCTTCTGTGTGTGCAGCTGATGGAATGCTGCAGTAAGTTTCTCCAAGGTTTCTTCCTGTTCTGAGATGCGTTGAGCCAGGCCCGGTATAGCCTGCAAGGCGGAGAGGTGTGCCGGGACCATGGGGTTACTGACATCTCATACCTTAAGCTGGATTCCCAGGAGTACTGCTTCTCCAGTTTAAAGCCGGATCCACTGGAGTTAGCAATCTGTTTTGCTTCGGCTCCTGAGGAAGGGAGGAGTTAGCAATCTGTTATGTTTTGGCTCCTGTGGAGGAAGGAGTTAGCAAACTGTTATGATCTACTCCTCAAGAAGGAAGGAGTTAGCAATCTGTAATGAATCTGCTCCTGTGGAAGGAGGAGTTAGCAATCTGATATGCTCAGCTCCTATAGAGGGAGTAGTAAACAATCTGTTAGGGTTTAGACTGCGGAGTAGCAATCTGTTATGAATCTGTTGCTGAAGACTCCTGATGGAGAAGGAGTAGCAATCTGTTACCAGCAGAGTGCTTGGAGAGGGCACTCAGCTATAGAGGAATGTAGATAGGTGGATCCTTGGGCCGATGGCAGATGACTGCGCCCCCAGGAGGATATCCTGAGAGGGACTACCGGCTAGGCTTGGGTACGGAGACCGACACAGATAATTCTTTTATTAGACAGGTTAGTAGAACCACCAGAGGTGGCAGTAGTGAGCTGACATGCCCGGCAGGGCTGAAGTCCCTCAGGTACTGGAACAGCAATCCCAGGGTTGCTGAGCTGTAGAGAAACTATAGATAGTGAGTAGGCAGGGTATGCTGTGTTCATAGCCAGAACTAGATGACAAAACTCACATAAGGTCTTAAGGAAGCTCAGTAGCTGGAAAGGGTTAGGCCCTTGAGGAGCGAGTACCTGGTTCCAGGGAAAGCTCTGAAAGAGCGATGGTAACCCACAATTGTCTGTAGCAGTGATAGCTTCCAGGCAGTAGAGAATCTTCAGAGTGTTTAGGAACATGGGCCCTCGAGGAGCGAGTACCGGTTCCTATCTGCAATCTGAAATAGAGAAAAGAGAGCGAGGCCCCCGAGGAGCGGGTTCCCCTGGTAAGTCCGAGGAGGCAGAGTAGCTTGGGAGTAAAGCCAAAGCAATCCCCCCTTGCTAACTCGATTCGTTAGCGAATACTGAGATCTTTTATATTGGAAGCGGATGATGTCATCTCAGGGGGACGCCCCTGAGGTTTGCGCCCTTGCTGGTACATCAATCGGAGCACGTGCGCACGCGCGCCCTACATCATCAGAAACATGGCGGATCCGCAGCGTTGTGCCGGTCCGGGGACGCCGGAGGGAGATGGCAAGAAGACGCCGCAGCAGCTAACTGTCCATCAGACCCAGAGGGAGTCGCCATAGAGGTAAAGAGGGTGGAGTGAGGGCGTCGAGCAGCGACGGACACAACAATAACATCCTCCATTTTATTTGTCTTTCCCTTCCTATTAATTCCTAATATTCTGTTTGCTTTTTTGACTGCCACAGCACACTGAGCTGATGATTTCAATGTAATATCAATTATGACACCCAGATAATTTTCCTGGGTGGTAACTGTTAAAATGGAACCTAACATTGTGTAGCTACAGCATGGATTATTTTCCCCTATATGCATCAGCTTGCACTTATCCACATTATATTTAATCTGCTAGATGGACGCTCAATCTTCCAGTCTTGCAAGGTCCTCCTGTAATTTATCATAATCCACTTGTGATTTAACTATTCTGAATAATTTTTTGTCATCTGCAGATTTGATCACTTCACTCAGCATACCTCTTTCCAGATAATAAATATATATATATATATTAATTAAAAAGCACCGGTCCAATTACAGATTCCTGAGGCACTCTACTTTTTATCTTTTTCCACTGTGAAAACTGACCATTTAATCCTACTCTCTGTCTCCTGTCTTTTAATCAGTTTACAATCCACAAAAGGACATTTCCTCCTTCGATGACTTTTTAGTTTTCCTAGAAGCCTCTCATGAGGGACTTTGTCAAACACCTCCTGAAAATACAAATATATCACATCTGCCAGTTCACCTTTATCCACATGTTTATTCACCCCTTCAGAAAAATGTAGGAGATTTGTGAGGCAAGACTTCTCTTGGGTAAATCCTTGCTGGCTGTGTACCATTAAATCATGTCTCACAGTTTTAGTTAGGACAGCAATGTAATTAGGAGTTGCCTTCTCCTATACACAGACTGCTTCCCTCCAGCAGTCTACTCACAGCTTTGATTAGGCCCGCAATGCATTCAGGAGCTGCCTTCTCCTGGAGACAAGGGGGCCTCCTGATCCCAGCAGGGCTCTGCCTCTTAAACTGCTCAGCTGGGTCCCGCCCACACAGGAAATTCAAATGTTTTTAATTGTGCATTTGATAACGATTTGTAAACTGATGTGAAGTTTTCTACAAACATCCGTATAGAAAAACTAATAAATAAATAAATAAATAGGTTCCGCACAGGTTAAGGAGGGATAGTAAGGCCACTCCTCTACAGATGTACAAAAGTTGATTCCACCAGATTCTGCTGCCACCATTCTGGCAATTTCTGCCTAAAGGGAGGATTCCCAGGGAAGCTTCCAGAATGGTATTTTTGTCTCCACTCCTCAACTGTAGCAAACCAAGAAATTCTACCCCATCCTCTTTATGAGTCTTGATGTAGCATCTCCTGGCTAGCTCCAAACAGCAAAGAGACTGAAGAGCAGACAGAACCACAAGCAAAGAAAGGATGAAGAGAAGCCACAAGCTCATTAAAAAAAACCCCCAAAAAACAAAAAAGGGATGTAGCCTGCCACAACTGAGCCACAAAAATGACAATATGGAAGCTCTTATGAAAGATAATGTATTAAAATAAAAGGGAATGGAAGATCATGATTGATCAATGAGGTCCTAACTTCAGTGGCCACTTCACTCAAAGCAAACACTCTGGCTGTTTGCACCTTAGTGTCTGATATCATAAATAATTGTGACGGCTGGGAAACATGAGGTGTACCCTTAAAAACCACATTTCTGAGAGGAAAATGAAGAACCTATGATGCTGCTGTTTTTTTGGTGTTTTTATTTTTCCCCGCAGCAGTCCTCAGGGAGAGCTCTTCACTTAATAAAGCATGAACCCTGCTGCTAAGCTGCATTAGCTTTTAACTTCATTGTTTAGTGAAGACACGTTTTACTTTAAAAGTTCTTGCAAAAGAAATGAAGTGATATATTTGCAGATCCTCGTTTAAAAGAAATGTAATTATGCCCTTATATTATTACTGAAGCCAGTGTCTTGCAAAATAACTTTCCATTTCCCAGATGGTCTGCGTTCATTTTAATTATATATCTGAGTGATGCTATTATGGAGGACACTGTATTGTTATTGGTTAAGACAAGGTACTTACTTGCGTGGTAAAGAGTTTGGAATATTGAACGTGGAAATTATGAACCTATGAAATGCCATACTCAGTCAGACCAAAAGTCCATCGAGCCCAGCATCCTGTCTCTGACCGTGACCAATCCAGGTCACATGGACCTGGCAGGATCCCAATCCTTCTTCTTCATAACCAGGGATAAGCATTGGCTTTCCTCAAGTCTACATGGTAATGGTTTATAGACTTTCCCTCCAGGAACTTGTCTAAACCCTTTTTAAAACTAGCCACATTAACTTCTTTCACCGTATCCTCTGGCAACAGATTTCACAGTTTAATTGAGTGCTGGGTGAAAAAGTACTTTCTCCAATTTGTTCTAAATATGCTACCTCTTAAGTTCATGGAGTGTCCCCTAATCCTAGTACTATTTGAAAGGGTAAATAACCATTCCATAATTATCAGTTTCACACCATTCATGATTTTATAGACCTCTGTCATATCTCCTCTCAA
The DNA here is from genome assembly GCF_901001135.1 of Rhinatrema bivittatum. Taxonomy (NCBI): domain Eukaryota; kingdom Metazoa; phylum Chordata; class Amphibia; order Gymnophiona; family Rhinatrematidae; genus Rhinatrema; species Rhinatrema bivittatum. Next base: position 40,293,980 of record NC_042622.1, on the reverse strand, counting down.
TCATCTCTTCTCCAGGCTGAAGAATCCTGAACTATTTATCCTTTCTGCATAGGGGAGCCATTCCATCCCCTTTATCATTTTGGTCACCCTTCTCTATACCTTTTCTAGTTTCACTATATCCTTTTTAGGATGGAGTGACCAGACCTGCACGGAATACTCGAGGTGTGATTGCACAATAGATCATGGGAGACAACTTTTCAAAATAATTGGGGGTGCTAAACTCAATACAAATTACCTTGCCATGGACAGAGCAAAATAGTTTGCTCAATATTAGGGATGCTCAAACACCCTTCGACCTGACACCTTTGCCACGGATCAATACATAGGAATTATGTTTTCTGTTTTACTTTCCTAACATTCTATTTGCTTTTTTGACCTCCGCCATGCACTGGGCTGAGAATTTCAAAGTATTGTCCATAATAACTCCAAGATCCTTTTTCTGGGTGGTGACACAAAGTTGGGTTGAGAGAACATTGCACAAATTTTATCTTTGGTGAGTTTTCTCACTCCGAAGGACATCAAATCTTCACAAGTGTTATGAATTCGCCGCCCGCGGGGTTCCCCCCGCGAGCCAGCTGACTCACCGCTGTTTTCTTCGCCGAGGCGGCAGGACGCCGCCCTCAGCCTGCCCACGCGGCCCAGAGGCCGCCCACCGCCATCCCTGGCTCCGCGGCCTCCCACGGGGCAGGGAGTGCCCCCCGACGTCATCCGGATATTTGCGGCGTTTAGGCCGCAGCCTCGGGCTCGATTAGCGGCAGGAGCCGCCCCCGAGGCCTCCCGCAGCGGCTGGAGCCGCTGCCGACGCTGGAGCCTGCGTTCAGGCTCTCCCCTGCCTTCCCTGCAGCGTCTGACGCTGCCGACGTGAAGACGCTGTGCAGGCCGCTGTCCAGGGTCCTGCACAGCCCTGCTCTGCCTGCCTTAGACGCGCGGCCGCGTCTCTCTGCAGGATTTAAAGGGCCAGACACAGGAAGTGTCTGAGCCCCACCTAAAGACTGTTTCCTGGCTCAGCCCTATAAAGGGCTGCTCCATCCACAGTTCCAGTGCCTTGCATCGTGTTCAGTCTTCACCCTGGAGGTTCCTGCCTGCCAGGGTCATGTAAGGTCTTCTTCCGGAGCTCCGCACCTTGATCTCTTCATTCCATGTCTTCGCCTGAGGTCCATGTCCAGGTTTCCTCGCCTTCGTCCTGGTGTTCCTGCCTTCCTGATGTTCCTGCCTTCACTCCGCCTCGTCCTCACTCTGGAGCCTTCTGGTACCGGTAGGCCGGGGGTTCCCCAGATGTAGTTCCTGGGTGGACTAGGCTGCCGGTGGACGGTTGTACTGTGCTCCTGAGCCGTGAAGCCTGATCTGTCTTCCTGTGCTGTCCCGCTCCCGTCGTGGTCCGCGACCAGCCTTGGGGCTGTGTAGGGCGTGTAACGGACAGGGTGGTCCGCGACTCAGTCCCGCGGGTGGCCTGATTAGGGCGCCCTGAGAGACAGTGCCAATGTCCATGCCTTGTGTCTTGCCTTGATGCCAAGTGTCTTCGTCCGCCTTATCCAGCCATGTGTCTTGCCTCGGATGCTGTCTGCATCATCCCAGCCATGAATCCTCGTCTTGGATGCCGTCTGCATCATCCGTGTCAAGTGTCTCGTCTGCGATGCCGTCCGCATCGATCCTGGTGTCTTGTATCCACAGCCCTGATGTCACGTCTTCTGCCAAGTGTCTTCGTGCCATGTGATGCCGTTGCATCAACTCTAGTGTCTTCGTGCCAAGGCCCGTCTGCCCTCAACCTCAGGCCAGGCCTGCTGCTCCATGCTGCTCGCAGCAGGTCCGAAAGGGCCCGGAATGGTCGGAGGACCATTCACTTTCCAACATCCTCGGATGTTGGGCCATGGGAGCTTGCCGGCCTGGCAGAGGGTAGAGTGTCCAGCCATGCGGAGCCACCGTCAACCCTTGGTTCGGCCCGGGACGGCCTGGGTCGGGCTGAGGCCCATGGGCACACTAAATCCACCGCTTCTTAACAACAAGAGTGTTCTGTTCTGTTCTGTTCGTACGACTCATGCTGAATGTCAAAGTGGTCCCTAATCCCTACACTACTACCTAAACCTCACCTCGAGTTACTAGGTGAGCCTCATATAGAGGTATAAATACCTAACTACTATAAGGGCCTTATAGCTAGTCAGTCTCTCTCTCTCTCTCTCTCTCTCTCTCATCTCTCTCCATCTCTCTCTCTCTCTCTCTCTCTCTCTCTCTCTCTCTCTCTCTCTCCTTACTGCATTTTGAGAAATTCAGGTCTAAGATGCCTATTATGTTTACTTATTCATTCAGTGCATACATTCCAACTCTCCAATCTTATTTTTTAGACTTCTGACATATGCACACAGACAATTTAAAGTATGTTTTTTATTTGTATTTACAACTTGCTAGCAGTTGAAATGGATAGTTTGGAATCATTTATCTCACTCTCATCTTTATTTAAATGCATCTGGGCAACTCCTGCCTGTATTACAGCCTCTCTATAGGGCTATTCTAATTTTCCCATTATGCCAGTATTCTTTGAAGATACCTTACTCTGAATTAAGTGCTCCTAAGCAATTGTCAGCTTTCTTTCTCCTTTTTAAATGTTAGTGCCAGCAGACAAGTTCCATCCTGCTTAAGATGGAGCCCATCATTTCAGAACAGGTTCCCCTTTTCCCAGAATGTTCCCAGTTCCTAACAAATTTATAGCCATCTTCCATGCACCATGGCTGTACAAAACAACTCCTCTTGTTAGAATTTATATCACTTATATGGTCAAAAATTCTTTACTGATATCAATTTTACAATGAATTGTACATGGCAGTGGACAAATCAAACTCCTTTTCATCACTTATAAGGTCAAATATTCTTTAGTGATGTCAGTTTTACAATTGATACCTCTGAATGTGCCTGTAACACCCCCCATCCCCAACCCACCTCCCAAAAACTCACCCCGAATCAAAGTGCCCCCTTACAGTGGTCCATTAATAGAGTATCAGACTGAGCCTTATAAAGACTCTCTCTCTCTCTCTTTCTCCCCTCCTCCCCCAAGCCTACCAGGGAGGTAGCATGTAGATTATAAATAGCATATATTTCAATTACTTCCAGTTTTCAGTGGCTTTTTGGCTAATACTGCTTATCATTTCTATTGGGCTGGCTACTAGATATGTGCGGCGCTGTATAGCTGCACATAGGAGACAGTCCCTGCACTGACAATTACAAGTACCTTATGTATTTTGCATACAGAATATGGAGTAAGGTCATATATTTCCTTCACAATGAGGGTATATAAACTTAAAAAAATTAGATCATAGGTCTCCTAAAACTTAAATCTGTGACAAGCCAAAAAGGCAGTCAGGTTTTCTCAGCAAAGTGAGGATTAACTGGGGAGCAGAATCAATCATCAGCCTTGCTTTGAGTGCTTGGCACCTTAACGAATCTGATAAAAGCAGTGATTTTCTACAAGGGAGACTCTGTTCCCTGTGCATCGCTAACACTGTTGGTTCTGTTCACTGGCGGAAGAGCCTTTGTGTTGGTCTCGGTTTCTGCAGAAGCCGACTCGGCTGCATTCTTTCCTATCATACATCACTACCAGCAGCAAAATGGAATCTTATTTTTCTGACCTGATGATGTACGAAGAAGGGGAAAAAATTAATTTTCCAGTATTCCCCATGTGAGTTGCCTTTGTAGTATTTCAAATTAGCTAAAACAAACTGTGACTAGTAAACTGCAAAAATTATAGCACAAAAATCCTGGTGCCAAGTTTTCAACGTATCCATTGCATTGTCCAATATCCTTTTCTTACATTCCTTCTGATAAAACCTATTGGGTTTTTTAGCCTATTTTACCCAGCCCTCACCTTTCTGGCTGTGAACTATACTGTATATCATTTACATTTCAAACACATTGGCGAAAATGTACTTCAAACTATAATATCATGTGTTCCAAACACATTTGAAGGAACATTTTAGGACTGCACTATAAGTCTGGACAAACTTTATCATCTTTTGACAGTAGCTCTCAAGCTAGAGGTCTCTGTAGCCCAGAGCTAGGCAACTCTAGTCCTGAAATGCCACAAATAGGTCTGGTTTTCAGGATATCCCCAAGCAGTATGTATGATGTATTTGCATGCACTACCTCCCATTGTATGCAGATACATCTCATGCATATTCATTGTGAATGTCCTGAAAACCAGACTTGTTTGTAGAATTGCAGGATAGAGTTGCCTACCCCTGCTATGACCAGATAAAATTGCCTGTAATTCAAGTAAAACGTCCAGAGCCTATGGCACTGACACTGGTAATAAAGCCTTCTACCAAGGGAATATCACTTTTAGAAAATGGAGCTCAGTAAAAGATAACAGGTAGAGCCCTCCTGGAACATGCAACTGATGGCTCAGATGAATATTCCCTTCTCTAGGTTAAAATAAATCTCACGAGAATTCCAATAGACCAGTCAGGGAATAAAACAATAGTTTAGAGGATTAGATGTGTTTCCCTGAGCAAACCTGAGTTTAGATGAGTTTAGTTTATTTATTAAGCTCAGATCTTGCGCATGTAATCCAATGCAATATGCAATAAAAATATCTCAAGCTAAAATAACATTCTGAAAGCAAAATGCACTTCATCACCAAAATAAATATAAGCTAAATCAATAAACAAAATAAATATAAACATAACCAATAAACAGATATAAGATAAAAAGCAAAAACAATAAAATGGCCGTCGGACTCATCTTTCCTCCCAGTCTCTTCATGGCCACTTTCTGTCTAATCACAGAGCTTGTCCGGGAGACTACTGCAGCACACCTGGCGCTGATTGTCAGCAAGAATGTTGCCATGTTTCCAGCTAACCAAGAAAGGTTCTCCGAAGGTAATATTGACGTCTGGTGGATCGTCCATGATGGAGGGATGCTGATGCTTCTACCTTTTCTCTTGGGACACCATAAGGTAACTAAGAAGCATGAGGGTGAGGAGGAGGCATGCTGTGCGAAGGGAAAGGATGGGCAAAAGGAAAAGTGTTTGAAGCAGGTACACAGACGTGAAAGAGGGAGCCTTGAGGAGAGAGATCTGTGAGGACATATAATTTATGTCCTGTTGCAAAGCATTAAAGTAGCCCAGAAATCTGAGAACCTTGAATACAAAAGCAGAGGGGGAAGGAGGGGATCAGCAGAGTTTGTGTCGGCTCTGTATTTAAAAAAGGTAACTGGGGCAGGAAATTAGGTCATGCAGTGCCTGGGGAAAAGAGACTTAAGAATACAGAAGGAATGTCCTGATTTGGAGAGAAGAACCTTATCAATTACTGGATGATACCTGTCAAGACTGGACATGATTCACGGTCCTTCAGCAAGAAGTCAATATATCAGAACAGAAACACTTGGCATAACAGATAGTGAATCTGTTGAATCATCATCACAGGCACAATGCAAATAGAGACCTTCCTTGTCAGTTTTTATTTTCCCTGGGAATTTATCAGTCTTTAGTATAACCAACCACACAGCAGAAAACCGAAGGAAAAAAAGGACTCCTTTTGCCTCCAGTGGTTTTCGCCTGTTTTTCCCTGGTTATAATAAACATTGATAAATTCTTGGGGAAAATAAAATCTGAAAACGATGGTCCCTAAATGTAAACCAGAAATTAAAAATAAAACCTGTTGCACATATTTGCAAGCTGACACTTTATCAACAACCTGCTCTTGTGGCATGGGGGCCAGGTCTTCAGCACTGTCCATTCATCCAGGGTTATTACTGATGACCTCATGGTGCAGCTGCGAGGAAAACTGCAGAGCCTTGAAGAGTTTGGTATCAAACTATCTTTTTTTTTATTTTTAAAGCCATGTTTCTGTTTACTGCTGACATTAAAAATCATTTGAAATGAGGAGGTGTTTACGGAGATGAATAGCACCTTCCTAATAATCTCAAACTCCGTGCCAGTCATGATACACATCAGCTCTGGCTAGTGGTGTCACCAGACTGCTGAGAAACCGTATCTTACCAGTCAGGGTTTTTTTCACTGTTATTTTTAGTGCTGGTGGAAGAACACATGAATCCCGCAGGGAGTCAGGAGCATGAGCTGTGATAATAAGCTTGAGAACTCAGAACTGTTTTCTTGGTAGAAAGAAAAGCTCAGTGGGGAACGTCATCATGACTTTCTAAAACATGAAAGGAGTTAAGTAGATAGACACAGAGATCTTTAAAATAAGAGAACATAGATGATGTAAGCTACAGGCAAGTTATTATGCCAGGAAGAATGTAGTGGTGGGTGGATCTACACGAACATTACTAATACCTTGTCCATTGGCACTATCTATAGAAATTTTAAAACGTCCTTAATAAAAATGGAAGCTGTCCCTGTTGGGTGGAGACCCTCTATTGCTATAGGGAGACAAGTAGCCATGGTTGCTGTGTTAGTTCATTAGTAAGGCAACCACATGACAAAACGGAAGATACTGCATACAGTCATATAAAGCTAAAGAGCAAATTCACCAAACTGAAAGCTAGGTATAAATATATTAAGTTAAACTAGTGAAAAAGTATTACCTATAACTTTCTACATATGAGACAAGACGTGGTTTGTAGTTTCCATTGTTTTTGAGGGTATTCATTCCAATCTCTGCTGCCCTCTAGTGCTTACTCACGTGTGGTACTTGTAAAGTGTGCACTTCAGGAAGTTAAATACCACAATGCTTCCCGCAAGATTGACTCAGTTCTCCATCCATCCATCATTTTCTCTGTGCATTACTGTCTTTCTAGCCATCATGTTATCCTTAAATCAGAAATGCTTCATAAAGAAAATTTAGTGAGGTGTTCACCTAAAAAGTCTGGATTTTATTTTTTTTAAAAGTCTTTCTTTAAAAGGATTCATAGCAATACATTGGGTTATATCAAGTATTTATTTATTTATTTAGATCACACTGAAGTACCTCACATAGATAGCAATACTACTGGCAAATCCACATTTTCTATATCTTTGATTCAGAAGAACCATGTATGAGGCCCAATACATCTATTTATTGTTTTTAAAAGTATTTATTTGAAATCTTGTCTTGTGAAGTAAAATATTGTGTTTTGAAAGTTTATTGGACATTGAATCCTAACCATAATGGAGGAGGGTTAGGGTCTATCCCTGGGTCCATCTGATCAGAAAAGGGTGTCCATGTAGTTTTAGATTTCTGAGTATTATAATGGACAGTTTGCTTGTAGTAGCTTATCACTTTAATTTTGAGAAGAGGATTCGGTCTTCATACACCTAATCCAGGGATTCATTATACTGTATGAAGGAATCCCAAACCAGACCTTGGGGTGAGCACCTTCTCCTTGGGTTATTTAGTCCTGACTGTCCATCCACATGTCTTTGAATGCTATTTTTCATTTTTTCCTTGTTGGCCATTACACTGCTCACTTTTCTTCTTTGCCCTTGCCGGTTTACTTAGCATGGCGCTTTCTTGTAGGTATGGCGGAAGTGCAAGATGCGTATTTTCACCGTGGCTCAGATGGATGATAACAGTATTCAGATGAAGAAAGATTTGACAACCTTCTTATATCACCTGAGGATCACTGCAGAGGTGGAGGTGGTAGAAATGGTGGGTCCTCCAGTGTGCAAAACATGAATTTTTGAACAATCTCTATCAAATGGCGCAGACCTTATTATGTACAATTGAATTTCTTGATGGCTTGTATCTGGACAGCATGCGACAGCAGTAACAGTCTGGACATGTTGGTCTTGCAGAATGATGTCCAGATAATTCCTAATAATTAGATATGGTTCCATTAATCTTGGAAGAGAGAATTACCATGATAATTATGTTTATGCCTCTTTTTGGGTGTTCCCAGACTTGTTTGAGAGAATAAACTCCAGCTATAGAAGAAGTTAACAGCAACTTTTCAAATTAACTAACATTCTGTTAACTCTGACTTACTAGGTCACTCATCAAACCACATTTGGGCCTTATGGTGTGATAAATGGGGTCTAATGTGCAATAAAATGCGATATTTATCGTGTCGTGCATTAGCATGTAAATATAATAAAGAGTATGCAAAACCAGAAAAATTATGTAAATGAGGGACCCCTACCACATTTTGCAGTAAAATAATGCATAATAACGCAGGGTTTAACGTGGGAAATAACACCTTTGTTTTGCGGTAGGGTGGAAAAAAGTTTTTATTGCGCCATAGCGGCCATTATCACGGATTTTGTCTATTATTGCGTGTGATAAAAAGAGGCCTTCTCTCAGACACACCTACACAGCCTTACCATATGTGATTGGGGGGGGGGGGGGGTGAAGGGCTGTTGTACATGGAGGAAGAGAGGGACCTTGGAATGATAGTGGCTAGCAATCTGAAGACAGCGAAGCAATGTGACAAGGCAATAGCTAACGCCAGAAGAATGCTGGGCTGCATAGAGAGGGGAATAACCAGTAGGAAAGAGGAAGTGATAATGCCTTTGTACAGGTCCTTGGTGAGGCCTCACCTGGAGCACTGTGTTCAGTTCTGGAGACCGTATCTCCAAAGGGACAGAGACAGGATGGAGGCGGTCCAGAGAAGGGTGACCAAAATGATGGGGGTGTCTCCATCAATTGACTTATGAGGAGAGACTGAAGATCTTAAATGTGTATACCCTAGAAGAGAGGAGGTGCAGAGGGAATATGATGCAGACCTTCAGATACCTGAAAGGTTTTAATAATGCACAATCGTCAAACCTTTTCCGTTGGAAAGAAATCAATAGAACTAGGGGGCATGTAATGAAACTCCAGGTAGGATGTCTCAGAACCAACGTCAGGAAATATTTCTTCAAGGAGAGGGTGGTGGATGCCTGGAATGCCCTTCCGGAGGAGGTTGTAATGACTAAATCAGTGAGAGATTTCAAAGGGGCATGGGATAAACACTGTGGATCCCTAAAGGTTAAAGGATGGAAATGAAGAAAAGAGTGCATGGTGGCAACTTGCTGGTGTGGCGGTTACTACCCTTAACCAATAAGCCTGATACTTCTGATGCAAATCCAACATTGTTCTCTGCTTCAATGGCAGGGAGAAAAAAGGAAAAGGGGAATTAGATAGAAGATGGAAATGAAGAAAAGAGTGCATGGAGGTAACTTGCTGGTATGGCAGTTACTACCCTTAACCAATAAGCCTTCATATTGTTGATGCAACTCCATCATTGCTCTCTGCTTCAACAGCAAGAGTGACAAGCAACCAACAAGGCCCCTAGCTTGATGGTCTGAGAAGCTTATAAGTATAGGGGTGAATTGTATAGTGCGGCAGATACCATCAAAAGCTTGCTGGACAGACTGGATGGACCATTTGGTCCTTTTCTGCCATCATATCTGTGTTTCTGTTAATCAAAATAGTTTTTCTTACCTGCCCTGTCTTTCTAAAGCTACAATGTTAGGGGAAAGTGTACTAGTAGTGCAATACTGGCTGCTTCGGGCTGCTCAACAACAGCAACAAGAACAACACTGACAACAGGCAAGGGAAGTTCAAACGCCTCCTAGGGAAGTACCCACACTAAAGCCAGAGCTGCAAGCCCCGCCAGTAGAGTGCCTTGGCCCACAGCAGGGCTTGCCACGTAGGAGGGCACACAGGCGATACAAGAAATGCATCTTTCATCTACAAACCACATTGCTGGGGATGCCAGAGGAACATGTGGTTATGAGCTATCACCTGAGCTCTCAGGCTATCATGGAATTGTATCAGGAACTCAGAGGGGATCTAGATCCGATAACACAAAGGTCCCGTGCTATACCAGGCCTTACCATCCTTTATGTGCCCTGCATTTTATGGCATCTGGCTCTTTCCAAACAACAGTCGAGGTTGTCATGGGAATGTCCCAAAAGTCTTTTTCTTGCTGTCTGGGCTAGGTCATAAGAGCTGTATGTTGCCACATTAATTGTTACATAAGAGTCCCACATGAAAGGCAGGACTTTAAGAGAGGTTTTTATGCTATTGCCAACTTTTCTAATGGTTGGGGAGCTATTGACTGCACTCATGAAGCCATCATCCCACCCCCTTGGCAAGGAGGAGATCTTCTGCAACAGAAAGCTCTTCATTTCACCAATGTGCAAGTGGTCTATGACGCTCGATTGCGCATCCTCAATGTGGTCACCAGATACCTGGGAGTTGCGCATGATTCCTGTATACTTAGGAAATCTGGCCTGTTTGAAAATTTTAAAAATGGCCTCTACAGTGACGGTGGGCTCATAGGTAAGAATACCGCTTCTTTCTATAGTCCCTCTCCAACTATGTGTTTACAGCAAATGCCACTGACATGTGGATGGGGGTGGGGGGGAGCTGTTGTGTATGTGACTGCATTGGTTACATGACAAGTGGCATGTACAGTTCGATCTACAAGCCATAGTGCCAGGGCCCAGGTTTCTCTGTCCGTGCTGTAGAGGCCTGCTAATGTTGCATGCCCAAAGAAGGCACTTGCCACAAAGTTCTGTGTGTGACTGAGCACTACAGACTTTCAACTCGTTAACTTTAAGCAAGTGGTTGTTCAAATCCTCTCTCTTGTAGCTGTTGAAATGTCATTTGTTAACCAAAACCTTTTTGTGTCCACAGTTAGGTCAGGTGTGCCATTAGTGCTCTGTCAGCCAGGATGTCAGCCACAGTTTGTCTTGACAATCATAGGGGTACACAGGTTCAGTTGTAGTTGGGGGCTCTGCATTTTGGCCCAATTCTAATCACTATGTCATGTCAAACAAATGTGTATCTCTGAAGGACATACTGCAGAATAGTCAAGGACATGCACAATCATACCGCGAGGTTGATGTCTTTCTGCATTGACATGTGTGGCAGCTGTGATGTACAGCTTCAGTGTTAGAAAAGTGCTAGAAATGGATAACAATAGCTTGATTGTGAGTGACATGGACATATTGTGTAGGAACCCCAGATGCTCTTTTCCATTCAGGAAGATCTGGCACAGCATAAGCAAATACTATAGAGTGCAAATTGTGTCACAATAAAAAGCAGCATGGACTTTGGATTTGGAAAGAGCCTTTTAAGGCTCGTGTCAAGCTATAGCTTAGCTTCTAGAGTGTAATAGCATGCTGTGAGTTGGCAGCGAAATCACAAAATCACGGTGGTGTAAGTGATGCAGCCATTCTCTCTTTGCCGCAGGAGATTCAGGATATGGTTGCAGGACCTGGCTTCTCACACCTGTCGCTATTCCCAGCAGATACAAGATACAGCAAGGCCTTATGTTCTACCTACTGTGTCATAGAATGCACCTTCGGGGTTCTCGAAAGTAGATTTCGCTGTTTAGACAAAACAGGGGGATCTTTAATGTATGCTTCACCCAGAGTTGCTGAGATAGTGCTTCTCTGCTGTGTATTCCATAATCTGCCTCTACAGTATGGTATCCCAGTAGACATAGTTCCAGATCTACCTGAAGAACCCCCATGACTCCCTGTGCAAGCCGGGGAGACCACACAGATTGTCAGCCAGCTTCGGCAAAGCATTATACAACACTACTTTGCCTGTTAGTCTTCATCTAGACTTTCCCCTTCCATGGAAGAGAGCCCAGCAGAATGGTTTGAGCTGGTCTCATCTCTATCTTTCTTTTACTCACAGGTCCTCTGTTTGGGTCAGTGTGTAACAGAAACCACTTAGGCCTAGTTAGGCAACTTTGTGATAATGGAGCAATAGGTGCAATAGATAGGTTTATTTGATGTCTACTTTGTTTAGTACTAACACCAAAGAGATGTGGCTGTCCTAATGTATTCATATAGATTGTCAGTCCAAAAGAGTCACGTCTCGCCATAGCATTCGTGTAGGACTGCCAACACAGTGTACACAGCTTGCCATTGCTTGTGCCTTCTTGCTTGCCTTGGCTATGCCTTTGACCCATGTCCTAGCCCTCAAATGTTGGCGAGATAGTCACATAGATATGATGGAACTCCAGCAGGGCATAGGACATGGAGCCAAGAGCTCTATAAGTCACAGAAATCACAAGTAGCTCAGCTGCTTTAAAGGCACAGCCTGATGATACAAGTTGACAGTAACATTCATCAATCACAGACTCGACATGTTACAGTGTACATTGGATACATAGTGTCACATGGGCCTGCAAAGACACAGAGGTCAGCACTGCCCCAGCTGTTTCTGAAGTGCTCACATTGCAGGCCTTCGCTTACAAACTTTTGGGAAGCCCATGTCAAGTATCATGGTAATCCCAAACTTCTCACAGGTCATTGCAAGCTAGCATATTTCATAAGAGTTGCACATGACCATGCACAGCTGGGCCCTGCTACACCTAGATAAGCGAACAGTCAACTCTCATGTACATATGGTGAGGGCCTTGGCCCTTGGACTGTCATGTTGGTATGTTAGCTGCATAGGGAGCCTATCGAAGAATGCTGAACTGACTATTTGAAGGCTGGATTGGGAATAGGATGGTGTTGAACTTGTGACTTTCAACAACATGTTGAAAGTCATCCTTGAAATGTATAGGTCAGAATTTTAGTATTGACTATAATAGCACCCACTTGTCACATAACAAATGGGTCACCTCATTGAATCCAAGGCAAAGCTGAATTAGAAGCTATTAACCTAGCCTGACATGTCACAGGTAGCCATTGGGAAATATTGAGATGTCAGGGTGCAGCAAGGCCCATTGCCTGTCCAGTTCAGGCCTAGTCATGTTGTCCTGCTTTATGTAGGTATATAGAAAATCTGCAGAGTAGTTTGTTCTAATTGCTAGTAGCAGTTACAGTCCTTATCCTATCTGTGGCCACCCTTAAAGCACATAGGCTGAGGAATCCAGGGGAGACAAGCTAGCAGAATGGTCATTTTCCAAGCAGATTCGCGACCTTTCAGATCTTTTCAGATTTGAGGTCCTTGCATGTCCACATGGCTGCCATGACTTGTAGCCAACATAGCAGAGTTGCTGTTCTATAGGATGGGTGTCCTGTGGTGTTAGAACATTTTAGACTTTGTGGATACCGAGACCAAGGCAGGTGTGCTGATAGACTCTTACTCATCAGCTCTGTAAATAGCATTAAAACTAGAGAAGGTATTTATTTATTTAGACATTTTATATACCGTCGTTCCATATAAAACTAGTAACTATTGTTACTCCTAAGTCCCAAACTAGGGACTTAGGAGTAACAATAGACAGCCATCTCAATTTAAAATCCTTCATCAAACAAACAACAAAAGACGGCTTTTATAAACTTCAGGTCCTGAAAAGAATCAAACCTCTCCTTCATATGCGAGACTTCAGAACGGTCCTTCAAGCAGTAATCTTCTCCAAGATAGACTACTGTAATTATATCTTACTTGGTCTTCCTTCCGCTTCTATTAAACCCCTTCAGATGCTTCAAAACTCGGCCGCAAGAATTTTGACAAACACCAGGAGAAGAGATCACATCTCCCCCATTCTCAAAAACTTACACTGGCTGCCAATACACTTTAGAGTCCTTCACAAGTCCATCACCATCATCTATAAAGCAATCCATCACCAGGCTCCACTCGATCTACAAATCCCTCTCAGACGACATACATCCCACAGACCTATCAGAGAAGCTTACAGAGGATCATTAATCGTTCCCCAAACCAAATCCACACACCATCTAACTTTTAGAGACCGGGCATTCTCCACAGCCGGTCCCTTGATATGGAATTCTATTCCATCGGATCTGAGACAAGAACCTTGCTTACTAACTTTTAGAAAAAGGCTTAAGACTTGGTTATTTAAACAAGCCTTCCCAGATCCTAACTAAATTATAACAACAACTCAATGAGACACTACTATATAATGTAAATAACCACTCATAAATCTGCTCTGTTCATCTAATTCTTTTTCCTCCCCCCAGTTAGAAAAACCTTGTTTTATGTAACTTTACAGTTCTATGCTCTTGTTCAATGTTCTGTTTTACACCCTCTGTTATCTGTAAACCGGCATGATGTGATTGTATCACAAATGCCGGTATAGAAAAACTTTAAATAAATAAATAAATAAATAAATAAATAAATTTACAAAATTAACATTCATAACTAGAAATCAACAAATGACAGTTTGCAGAGGTAGTATTCATAAACAGGAATTAATAAGAATCAAATGAGATGTTCCAATACATTTTAACTAAAGATGTAAGACATAAGGTGAGTTAGTACAGGAAATTAAAATAATATAATAAAATTTCACATAATAGCCAATAGGTTGTAGGCTGATGATCTCATGAGCAAGTAACAAGCCTCTTTCTAAAGCCTGCCACTGTGCAAATTGTAAAGGCCAACAGCTCCCAGAGGTATCATGTGATAGGCATGATGTCTTCCGCACTTTGTGTTATGTACAAAGATAAGCATTTTTAGGGCACCTGAGGCCTGGAGGGGCCTATGTCTGTAACAAGGACAAATCAGGGAGCTTATATGCTTTCAACAGATGTTTGTCAGGCTGCCAGGAATAGACAATCTTCTGTGAGGAGTAATGACTCTGACTACCTCATTAGCAGATGGGGACAAGCTTGGCACAGACATCATTGATGGTTGATGATGAACAGGCCAGGAACAGGAAATTTGGGCCTCAGTGTGTAACCAAAGTGTTGGAGATATTCTGTAATCAACAATGTCCTAACCGATGTGTGTGTCTGGGTGACTGATGTGTTATGTTAGCCTCTGTCTATATCTGTGTCTGGGGGTGATGTGGGGTTCATAGTTATCTTCATTCAACACCAATGCATATACCAGAGCATGCACTGTGTGTGCACCCAGTTATCACACACTGGCTTTTAACACAAGCAATCCTCTGCTTCCACTCTTTATGATGGATGCTACAGCTATGCTATTGTGTAAGCGGGGAAAAAATGGCCTCACGCATTGTAACCAAACATTCCACCTTGGCCTGACATTATTTAATCATTCAGTCGAGAGGGGTGTGTGAAAACTGGCAGCAACAGAGCTCAAATATGCTGTGCTACTTTGCCAGATGAGTAGATATATGCCTGTAATATACAGCTCCCCCCAGCACCAGAAGTTCTCCCAACCAGTATCTGCAGTGGACCTATTTGTATTGGTATTGGGAGGTGTGCCTGGTTGGAAGAGCTTCAGCTGCTAGGGAGGCTGTGATGTTTGGAAGGCGGGGATTTAGATGATATCAACTTATTTTGGGGCTGCAGGGATGGAGGGAAGGGGGAGGGCAAATGGAACCATCATGCTAGGTACTTTCATGCTCACCATATTAATGGATTGGGGAAAGCATCTGGGCCAGCAGGTTGATGATACCTAGGAGCAGGGGGTGGCAGGAGGCCTGCCAGGACCCCATTTGATGTTCTCTTTTTCTACACAGAAGCCTACTTACCCACTTATTTGTAGAAGATATCTTGGTAACTAGACAGTGAGCTTGCCACACAACATCACATCACTTGAAGCTTACTCTGCCATATGTTCATGCTGGAGGTTAGGCCTACAGAGAATCTGCCCATCTCACATACATGCTCATATACCCATGAGTTACCTAAGAGTATGCTCTCTAGAGAAGACAACACGGGCCACTTGTGAATCTTCAGAGTAAGGAGTTTCCTGCTTTGCTCTTGCAGTTTTTCTTGTGAGCATTCAATGAGCTTTCTGTTTTATGGTCTAGGCCAGGGGTGGGCAATTCCGGTCCTCGAGGGCTGTAAACCAGTCGGGTTTTCAGGATATCCTTAATGAATATGCATGAGAGAGACCTGCATACACACTGCCTCAGTTGTATGCAAATCTATTTCATGCATATTTATTAGGGGTATCCTGAAAACCCGACTGGTTTGCAGCCCTCGAGGACTGGATTTGCCGACCCCTGGTCTAGGCCATATGGTCTTGCATGTGAGAAATGTGCTTAGTTGAATAGACCAATGGCACTCTAGCATGCAAGGTCATGTCGGTCCCAAACCTTTTACGTAGTGAACCCTCAAGACAAAACCACACAATAAAAAGACACAACCAGAAAGTGAAGTTTCAAAGCATGTGATCACTGTATTAAACATTTGTAATCACCAGAATCAAAGCAAGGCAACGTCTTTGGCAAACACATTCTGCAAGGACAAGATATCAAATAGCACATGGCATTGTAACTGAAATGACAAGCACATTTAGTGGAGACATGCACATACAGTGTTACAAATGGCAACATGACATACACAGTATTATGGTCTTATCCTTTTTCAAAATCATGATTACTGTAAAGAACCTAGAAAGTGGAAGTGGCACCCCAATAGCTATAGTACAGCTCTAATGTTAGAGCTGATGCCAGCACAACTATGTGATAGCAAGCAAATGCCCAGACAGGTCATGTTGAAATAGTTCACACAAAGGGGAACAGCCTAAGGGCCACTACAACAAAGTACAAGAAGAAGGCCAGACAATCCATGTTGAAAAAGTGCACTCAAAGGAGGACAGCCTAAGGGCCACAGCAGCAAAGTTCAAGTAGCAGGCAGCAGGTTCAGGACTGGATAGTGCAGCATGGAGGGAGCCAGGACTAGGACCAAAGAGCACAGAATGGAGGCAGCAGGCCCAGGACTGGAGAGCGCAGCATGGAGGCAGGAGCCCTAGAAGATGAGGCATCAGTATGGAGGCAGCAGCAGGATGAAATGAGATAAGAAGAGACACCAACAGAACCATGACTGGAGACTGCATCAAGGAGGCATGACTACAGGACTAGAGGAGGGCATTACAAGTAAGCAGCAGGACAACACAGGCAGACAGTAGACCATCCACATCGGCAAGTCAGCATAGGAACTCTGTAGTCAGAATGAGCCCTGCAGTTATCTTTCATCTAGCTGGCACAGTAACTCTGTAGTTAGGACAGACCCAGCAATCTTCTTCCATTTAGCTGGCACAGGAACTCTGTGACATTTTGGAGCCTTTACTACTTGGGCCCCTCATGGGCCTTTTCCTTGCCTGGGCTTTTGGCTGGTTGGGGGTGGTATATCTTTGCTGGGCCTACCCCTGGGCTGTCTCCAGAGCAGAGGCCTGATGCACAGAGTGGACTTCTGGGAGGATGGGGATGGCACAGGTGAGGCTCTGGCAATCTTTGAATTAGTTGGGTAATAGCAGATGTCAAGTGGAGGTGGAGATGGTGGTTAAGCCCTTCATAAGGCTGCTGTCTGCGCCTGCACAGCATTTGGTGTAGGTGACCTGAGCCCTCCTCAACTGCACTAATTCTGCCTGTATATGGTGCAGGTGGAGCCCATGCCTCCTCTCAATGTGGTTGAGTGTGTCTTGGACAGTCAACTCTGGTGCTGCTGGTGCTGCGGTTGATGATGACTGAGGCACTGGCTGTGGCTCCAAAGCTGGCATATCTGGGCTGGTGGGCTGACCCGGCTGAGTGTGTGGTGCATCCTGCTGGTAATGTGGTGTGCTGGAGGCGGTGAGGCCTGGCCAACTTCATCCCATTGAATCAAGCTGGAGAGGTTTAGGCTGGTGTCAATCATAGGAGCGAGCCAAGAGTTGGCAGTAGCTGGTACTGTTTTGGTGGCTGCTGCTCCTCCTCCTCTTCCTCGCTCCACTGGGTCTGCGCATCCAGTTGCAAGCTGAGAGCTGGGACTGCACTGTTGGTCCCTGGGGCTTCATGGCTAGGACCATTGAGTTCCTGGGCGAGAGCTGTGGAAACAAAGATGACATAACTATGATTGCTAAGAAGCACACATGTATTGTTTGGCATAAAATGTGCACTTTGCATCAAGCAATGTGAGCATCTTATGTCAAAATATATGGACATCTGTAGCAGACTTAACATTTACAGATGACTTGAACTTACCAGCCCCAGCTCGCAACGTGTCCAGGGCCTCATCCATCCATTTGAAGACGTCCAGTCCCAGCCATTCAATGAGGTACTTCTCCATGGGGGGTCAGGAATATCGGGCAAGGGGCTCCTCCTTCCATCTGGCACTGGTATCTGTTGCTGCTCACTACCTTGTTTTTCAGCTAGGCCTTTATGTCACAGTAGTGGTTTTCCCAAACAGCATGTCGTAATATCAAGGTCCCTGGCAATGAGCATCTTGTTGTCCTTGACGCTGAACTTATATGCGTAAAGATGAGTCCGACCTGCTACCTGTCTACCACATGACTGGATTACCACATTGCTTCTGGAAAAGTATCTCTTTCCTCACTCTCAATCCCATTCCCCACTCTCGACTCCCCTCCCTTCCTCCTCCTTCCTGCACTTGCCTGCCAACTCCCCCCACCCTCTCTGTCTATCCCTACCCTGCCGTCCTCCTCCCGCCACATTCGTCTGCCTATCCCCTTCCCCCTTCTGCTTCCTCCCTATCTCTACTGTCCCTACTCCTACTCCTTCCCTCCTTCTTTCCTCCCTCCTGCCCTCCTTCTCACCCTCCTCTCCTCTCTCCTCACACCTTCCATGCTCCATCCTCTCCAGCTTCTTTCTCTTCCACCACTTCACACTCCGTCTCACTCCTTCGCACCACTCCTCCACCTCTTCTCTACCACCACACAAAGATAAACAGAAAAACTTGACAAATACAAAAACTTCCACATTTATTTTATTTATTTATTTTTAATTTTTCTATACCGATGTTCCTGTATACAATACATATCGCACCGGTTTACAAGGAACTGAACTGTCGCCTCAGGGGAGTAATACATTGTAACATGTTAACATAGAACTTTGAGGGAGAACATTCAAAAAACAAAATAACTGAGGTAGGGTATAAACAGGTGCTACAGGGTGCACAATCAGAAAGTATATGTACGGTGATATGGATACCGTCTGTCTCTTCATCAAGTTTTAGATCTCAGGGAAGGCTTGGGTGAATAGCCAGGACTTTAGCTTCTTTTTGAAAGTTGCTAGGCAAGGTTCTTGGCGGAGGTCTGGCGAAAGCCTGTTCCAAAGGAGGGGACCAGCAGTGGACAAAGCTCGTTTCCTTAGTGAAGTTGTAGCCGGGTGGCTGTGAAGCATGTTCTGGTATGCACTTCTGATCGGTCTCTTTGAGGTGTGCAGCTGTAGTCGAAAAGATAGGTTGAGGGGAGAGATGTTGTGTAGAGCCTTATGAATCATCATGATTGCTTTAAAGAGTATCCTGAATTTTATAGGCAGCCAGTGAAGGTTCTGGAGGATAGGGGTAATGTGTTCTCTTTTTTTGGTGTTAGTGAAGACAAGAGACTAAGCTAATGGTAAACAGATAACATTAAACAACAAGACAACTCCATCAGAAATCGCTAAACTCCAACTCCACTAAAGTCCAAGAACTCACCTGCTCTCCTCTCCTCTCTCTCCCATGCCTGACACACTCTCAAAGAGGCAGCTGCAGGAAGCTGGTATATATAAACAAAAAAAATAATGCGCTAGACGTAAAATGACGCACAATGCGATACTGCTTTGTACGACATGATAAATTATCATGAGTTGCGCAACTTACCTACACTATACGGTATGTCAAAAATTTCCTAACTACTCCCATTTTTTTTATCTCAGACACGTGCCTTATTTCTACATTGTTTATAGCATTTTGATGAATCCAGGCCTTAGTTTGTAGAGTGGTTATAGTTATTTTATTTATTTATTTATTTTTAGTTTTTATATACCAATCTTCTTGCATTAGATACAAATCAAACCGGTTTACAAAGAACAAAGAACATGCCAAAAAGACGATACAAGGAACTATGAATGTAAAAAACGAAAAACTTAGGGTAATAGAGAGTTAGAGTCGCACTCTCTCTCCCATAGAATGTGAATGTATGAACTCTGAGTTTAAGCAAGCCAGTTCTGAGTTTGTGGAGTTTGTTTCTTCTTATCTACTTTTAAATGTGCTTCCAACTATTTGTTCAATCAGCATGACAGCGACATTTCAGCATACACCTATGAGAAGACTCTGGTGATGGAGCAGAGATCCCAGATACTTAAGCAGATGCATCTGACAAAGAATGAGCGAGAGCGAGAGGTAATGATGTCTGATGTGGCAATGGGTCTATATTCTAGCCCAAGGTTCTCTATGAAAATCTGACATCACCTTGTTTTCTGGTGCTAAACTAGTTGGTTATATGAATGCTTGTGGTCAATTAAGAACATAAGAATTTGCTATACTGGGCCAGACTGAGGGTCCATCAAGCTCCTTATCCTGTTTCCAACAGTGGCCAATCCAGGTCACATGTACCTAGAAAGATCCCAAACTGTAAATAGATCCCATGCTGCTATCATGCAGTGATAAGTAGTGGAATTTCTTAAGTCTACTTGATTAATAACAGTTCATTGACTTTCCTCCAGGAACTTGTCCAAACCTTTTTTAATCACAGCTATATTATCTGCTTTAACCACATCCTCTGGCAATGAATTCCAGAACTTAATTGTATAATAGTTTTCTATGATTTGTTCTGAATGTGCTACTTACTAATTTCCCATAGATATAGATAACAGGATCTGGTTTTTATTGTAAGGCTTAGTAAGAGCTTGTCAGCTTCTTGTAAATTTTGTTCAGTTGCATGAGTACAGATGGTGTGGTGTCTTTCAATAAGAGCCAGGCAAAGTAGGTGGAGGACCAAATCACCTATGTAGTCACATTCACAGATAATGATTTGGTAAATTGTTCAAGTCCACAAACTTGATAAGCTACTCAAAATGCATGCTCTATTGGCTTAATAGAAACAACATTTCAAATAATGTTGTTCACAGTCCCCAGACACAGACCATGTTTCGTTAATTGCATTGGGAAAGACCAGATCTCAATGAAAACTTAAAGTAAATCCTCCAAGAGCAGCATACAAAAGAAAATGTATGAGGAAGTGAGTGATGATCTCACTTTGGTGGTAGATGCTTGACATCTTAAGGGTTGGGAAGAGCAAGGAATGCCTTTATGCAACTATATACACTGGCTAGTGTTTAAAATATTTTTTTCTGAAGACCTCAGACTCTCTGCAACCAAGAGGCATGGATAGTTGACCTAGTTTCCTTGCCAGAAAAGAAACCTTCATTGTGAGGAATCAAGCCAGTCTTAGGACAGATGCAGAGGAAAAGTTTAAGAAACCGATTAGTTCATATGATAGGCATTTGACATAATCGAAATTTGTAAATGGAGTTTAACCCTTCTGCCTTTTGTGTGCAGATTCAGAGCATCACTGATGAGTCTCGAGGATCAATTCGGCGCAAAAACCCAACCAATCCCAGGTTACACCTAAGTGTCCCTGAGGAACAAGTAGGAGACACTGAGGAGAAGGCAGAGGAAGAGGTAACAGATTTTAGTTTGATCCTTGCACAGGGTATATTCACTGATTCCTTCTTATGCATATGGTGTGGCAGTAGCTACCCTTAGCAAATAACAGTATCAAGGCTCAGTGCAACTCCGTCATTGCTCTCTGCTTCAAGGGCAGTGGGAAAAGGGGAAATGGATTCAGACAGCAACCAACGAGCGCCCCAACTTTTACGATTTGGGGAACAAATAAACATGGGGGTAACTTGCTGATGTGGCTTTTACTACCCTTAATCATTAAGCCTGATACTCTTGATGCAGCTCCAACATTGCTCTCTGCTTCCACAGTAAGGGTTAAGGGAAATTGGATTCAAACAGCATCCCAGGGCCCTGACTTTTAGGGTCTGGGAAACTGATAAACATGAGGGTAACCTGCACAGTGCAGCAGATACTGGCATAAGCATAAGTTTGCTGGGCGGATCATTTGGTCCTTTTCTGCCGTCATTTCTATGTTCTCTCATCAACCATTTTGACTTCACCTTCTCCTCGTCTCTTTTGGTCACTTGACCCTAATTTGCTCTCTCGGCTTTGAAGATTGTCTTTGCTGTGTTTTCGCCTTTGTTTTTCTCCCATTCCCCCTTTCCAGGGCTCATTCTGTTTCCTTTTCCTTTCAGCTTTCTTCCTCTCTTCCATTGTGTTTCTATTTTGCTTATGTTTTCTCTTTGCTAACCGTTGCATAAAAGTCTCACATAGTCCAGGTGCCTTTACCTTTCTCTCATTCTGTTTCTTTTCTCCCTGCGCTCCAGGTCCAGTTAATACACGATAAAAATGCAACGACTTTCTCAGGCAGTTCTCTGTCCCCGGGCGATGAGGGAGAAACAGCGGCAGAGAAGGTGCACCTCACATGGACAAGGGACAAATTTGCAGCTGACAAAAACAAGAGCAAGAGCCCAGTCTCTCCTGAGGGGATAAAGGACTTCTTCAGCATGAAGCCGTAAGTACAGGAAGAGGAGGCAGTCGTAAAGAGATGTCCTGCCTTTGCTGTGGGACACACAGTGAACGCAACCTCTAGCATCCAACACTATGGTTTAGGAAATTCCATGTCAGAGAGGCAGACAAGCATAAGAATCAGTAGAGCAGAGCTGAAAAAAAAAGCAGGGATGGTAACTTTAAAACATGCACGTGGGCGGGCATGCGCTGGGATTTTAAATCATGCATGCAGTTGCGCACGTATGATTCAAAATGTGCCTACTGTGCGTACATGCGCCCCTAATTTTAAGCCGTTACCCGAGCAAACATACCTCGCCTATCTTCCTTAGGACTTTGTCGGCTTTATCGGGCGCAGGTAAGCGGATTTTAAAACATGCTCGCGTGAAGGACATTGACAGTTTTACCAATTAGACTGGGCAAACTGGTGGACTATCTCGAGGTCATCCAGACCCCTCTGGTTCTTCAGCCTGCATTCCCCCCAGTTGACCCAGACCCCTCACCCTGTCATGTCAGGCCTTAAAAGCAATTTCTGCAGACTTACACCTCATCAGGAGCAGCTGCAAATATGCGCAACCAACAAGCTGTTGCGTGCTGCAGCCGCCAGATTTAAAATACAGATTTATGCGCATAATAGTTTGGCCTGCCTCCACATGCCCTAGCTCCGCCTCTTTTTTCACTTGCGCCTGGTTTTAATATAAGCGTTGCTCGTGCACAGCCCAGATACTCGCATATATGGGCCTTTTAGCACAAGCAACGCTTTTAAAATTCACTTTTTTCATCTTGTAAGGATAACATGGCTCATATTAATGTAGTATTATTAATAATCTCATATTAAAAAACCTACTGAGGTCAAATAGCTAGATAACTTTATCTGGTTACTCAGTGAAGCAAGCCCAGGTAAGTGCTGTACTAAATATTTATTTACTTTAAACATTTATTCCCTGTACGTCCCAGGATCAGTCGAGACAGTGGGTTATCTCCCCCTTCCAGCAGATGGAGTCAATTAGAACTTTGAAAGATGCTTCCTTATAAGGTAGTGCACCCTCTACTAATCCTCAGGATTCCTTGACTCCAGCAGATGACAGTGGTGGCTTTGGTTCCCCATTGAGATGACTAGAAAGCTATTTTAGGAATGTTCTCTATTTTCCTCAGCTTTCCTTTCTTTTGGATGGATCAAGTCTAATTAAAAAAAAAAAATCTTTGAATTTTGAATTTTCTGAGGGAATTATTTGGAGAAGTTTCCTGTAGCCTCCGCTCCTGTTTTAGTGGGAGCATCCTATAGCTTGCAGGCGGTACTATTTGCAGCTCTCCCCACCCCTCCCATCTCTGTTGTCGGGGTAAGTTTGTTTTTATCTCCGTGCCGACCTCTCCCCCTGTGGCTGCTATCCGACCCGCTGCCCCTGAGACGCCGTTTTCCTCGGGGCAGCCGGCACAGAGAAGCGTTATTCCTCTGTGCCTCTATCTGTGGGTCGCTGAGGGATAGAGAGAGAACAGGACTGAAGCGGAGGTTATTACCCGCTTCTTTCAGCCACGAACTTGGTGAGCATGAGGAAGAACAGGCTGAAGCGGAGGTTTTTCCCGCTTCCCGCAGCTTTATACCTTACCTGTTTCTCGTGTTAAGAACAGCTGGTTCCCTCGCGGCTCCATCGGGGTTCCCCATGCCTCGTTCGTCCAGGTGCTGCGCTTGTGGAGAGCCCGGGTCGAGGCTCTCCCACGAGGGGATTTGCACAGCTTGCCTCCCTGGTGGGAAGGGAGCCTCTCAACTGCCAGGTCGCTCTGGTTCTCGTCTTCTGGCGCACCTCGACGCTCAGGGACTGGACCCGATCCCGCTGACAGTGGGAAGTTGGCCATTTTGTCTCCAGACTCGGCTGCTCCGGCGCTAACAGGAGAAGATCAGGACGCTCCTTTTTCATCTCAGCCGTCGGTTTTGACACCTGTTCCACTTCTGGAGCCTTTTCCTCTGTCAGGAGATCTTCCCACTCTTCCTCCATCGGGGCCACCTCCGTTTTCCACGGATTTTGTTCTCCTGCTTCACAATGCTTACCTGGCCAGAATGGGCCAGCACCAGGAATTTTTGGCGGAACCTCTTCCTCCTAAGATACCCAGAATGGCTGATTCCACTGAGGTCTTGGGAAATGCCCAGACAGTGGGGAGTGCCCAAGGGTCAGCGGTCCCAGGACCAGGGGTACCTCCGACAACCTCAAGCGCTCCAAGGGTCCATTTGGTACACCCCTCTGCGGGGGGGGGGGGGGTCTGTTCCTCAGCAGGACCCGGATCCAGATGAACCTTCAACTACGGCTCAATTGGAAGGGGATGATCCTAGAGTTCTGCGGATCTTTCAGAGGGATGAGCTGGACCCCCTCATTCCACATATCCTACAGGAATTGGACATTGAGGCCCCTCAGGACCCGCCTGATCCTAATCCACCAGTGAAGAAAGGGGACCCCCTTCTGGCTGGTCTGTGTCCACCGTGTAGGCCCTTTCCTTCCCATCCCACGTTCCTTCAACTGTTATCCAGGGAATGGGATTCTCCGGAGACCTCCCTCAAGGTTGGCAGATAAGCTATATCCTCTCCCGGATGATTTCCTGGAGCTTCTTAAGGTTCCCAAAGTAGATTCTGCAGTCTCAGCGGTGACGAAAAGAACTACCATTCCAGGAACGGGTGGTGCAGCCTTGCGAGATCTTCAAGATCGAAAGCTGGAAGTTTATCTTAAGAGAGTTTTCGAGGTGTCCGCCCTGGGGGTCCGTGCAGCCCCTTGGCGGACACCCCTTTCGCTCAGCATGCAGGCCTCCTCTGGCTTCAACAGCTGCTCAGCTCCCAGGAGTTGTCTAGAGGAAGCACTTCAGGAAGACCACCTGGAGGCTGCCATAGCATATGGAGCAGATGCTCTATATGACATTCTGAGAGTATTGGCCAGATCTATGGTTTCTGCAGTCTCCGCTAGACGCTTCCCCTGGCTTCGCAACTGGTCGGCGGATTCTTCTTCCAAGTCGCAGCTGGGATCCCTACCCTTCAAGGGCAAGCTACTATTTGGGGAGGATCTGGACCAGATTATCAAGTCCCTCGGAGAGAATAAGGTACACAAACTGCCAGAGGATCGCCCTCGTTCTTCTAGGTCTTTTAATTCCACTAGAAGCTGATTCAGGAATCAACGTCGTTTCCACCAGGCAAGGACTGCAGCTCCTCGTCAGCCATCCTCTCGATCTCAATCCTGGACTCAGTCCTTTCGAGCCCGAAGATAGCCCTGCTCTGGTCCGGTCCAGGGGACATCCTCCAAGTCTTCACAATGAAGCTATGCCGGCCCACTCCCCGATCCCCAGGATAAGGGG
Organism: Rhinatrema bivittatum; assembly: GCF_901001135.1. NCBI lineage: Eukaryota > Metazoa > Chordata > Amphibia > Gymnophiona > Rhinatrematidae > Rhinatrema > Rhinatrema bivittatum. The sequence goes on along the minus strand of NC_042622.1, from coordinate 40,268,557 downwards.
ACGTCTCTCCCTTTTCTACGAGGAGTGGGTCAACATCACGTCAGATCAGTGGTTCCTGGATATTCTAAGACACGGCTACGCATTAGAATTTGCTCGGCTGCTAAGAGACAGGTTCCTCTTCTCTCCATGTGGCCCAGTCCAGAAACAACTCATAGTCCAGCAGACACTCAACAGGCTTCTGGCTCTCGGAGCGATTCGTCCGGTCCCACCCTGGAAGTAGGCCGGGGACATTATTCGGTATACTTCATAGTCCCCAAGAAGTAAGGTTCCTTCCACCCGATCTTGGATTTCAAGCTGGTCAACAGGGTCCTCAAGATTCCCCACTTTCAGATGGAAACCTTTCGCTCCGTGATAGCGGCGGTATACTCTGGAGAATCTTTGGCCTCCCTGGATCTGCTGGAAGCTTATCTATGTAGCTTATCTATGTAGCTTATCTATGTAGAGCCTTTATTCTGAGGGAAAGCATCTGGAAACTTAGGGCTTGCCCAATTTGTGCACAACTCTCTTCATTGAAAATGGAGCTGACTGAGATAAAAGCTCAATTAGCTTCAATTAAAAGTATTACACCCACATTGCATTACACAGATAATAATTCCCCAATATCACAGAAAAACCAGGAGTCAAGAAAAGGAGATCCATTAGGCTCAGGTAGGACCCAAAGTCATCCATTCTTGACAGATGAGCAGCCAACAGGTACACCCTCCCACTCAAACAGGTCATTAAGAAATTCTTTACAATCCAGGATTACAGTGGGCTCTGGTAGAATTAGACCTGTGATAAGGAGACACACAATGTACCAAATGCAAAAAGAACAAGCCCTCTCTATATTAAAAACTGAGGAAGTTCTTGAGAAAAACATTGCAGTATTACCAGAAAAGAGAGAAGAAACACAATGCATGCAGTATTTCAAGATCCATAACCAAAAGAAAAATCTAATTGAGATGGATAACTCTGTCAACAGTGGCACAACTACAAACAGAAAGAGTAAAGTGAATAACAAATCTCAACTAATATCTCATAAGGAGTCCAGGAAAAGCAATAACCTTAAAGAGAGTACCTGGAAGGCTATGACCACAAATGCTCATAGTTTGGGAAATAAAATCCCAGATCTGCAGGCCCTAATGGCTGAGGCAGAATTGGACATTGTTGCTATCACAGAAACATGGTTCACAGAATCTCATGAATGGGATACAACAATACCAGGCTACAACTTGTTAAGGAAGGACAGAGAGGATAGAAAAGGGGGAGGTGTGGCTCTTTATGTCAGAAACAACATCCAAGCATCTGAGCTACAAGGAAGTTGGGGTAAAGAAGAAGCTCTATGGGTCGACCTAAAAAAAGATGACGGAGTGTCCATTTATATTGGAGTGGTTTACAGGCCTCCAAACCAAAAGGAAGAGCTGGACAGAGATCTGATTGAAGACATCCATAAGATAGGTAAGAAGGGAGAAGTGGTGATCGTGGGTGACTTTAATATGCCAGATGTAGACTGGAAAATCCCATCTGCAGAAACTAAAAATAGTAGAGCAATAATGGATGCCATGCAAGTATCTTTGTTCAAACAAATGGTGTTGGAACCCACGAGAGAAGGTGCTATACTCGACTTATTGCTCAATAATGCAGATAATGTCTCAGATGTCCAGGTGGGCGCCCACGTCAGCAGCAGTGATCATCGAACGGTATGGTTTAATATCACTAATAGAATAGGGAAAAGAAACACAAAGACCCGAGTTTTACAGTTCAAAAACACAGACTTTGAGGAAATGGGAAAGTACCTGGAGGAAGAACTTAAAGGATGGGAGAACGAGAGAGATGTGGATCAGCAGTGGACCAATCTAAAAGGAGCAATCACCAAGGCAACTGCTCTATATGTTAGAAACATAAAGAAAAGCAAAAGAAAATTGAAACCTATCTGGTTCTCAAAGGAGGTGGCTGACAAAATTAAAGCTAAAAGAACAGCATTCAAGAAATATAAAGGATCCCAAAGGGAGGAGCACAAAGAAGAATATTTGTATCAACTGAGGGAGACGAAGAAAACAATCAAGTTGGCAAAAAATCAAGCAGAAGAGAGGATTGCCAAGGAGATAAAAAATGGTGACAAAACATTTTTCAGATACATCAGCGAAAAGAGAAAGGTCCAAAGTGGTATAGTGAAATTGAAAGGTGGTAATGATCAATGTGTGGAGACAGACGAAGAAATGGCAGAAATATTAAACGAATACTTCAGCTCTGTGTTCACTAAAGAAGACCCTGGAGAAGGACCATCTCTACACAACAAGAAACTGGAGGGAAGTGGAATAGATGAAAATCCTTTTACAGTAGAAAATGTGTGGGAAGAGCTAAAGAACCTGAAAGTGGACAAAGCCATGGGGCCTGATGGGATTCATCCAAGGATATTGAGGGAGCTCAGATGTTCTGGCGGGTCCGCTGTGTGACCTGTTCAATAGATCCCTAGAAACGGGAGTGGTGCCGAGAGACTGGAGAAGAGCGGTGGTGGTCCCACTTCACAAGAGTGGGAACAGGGAGGAGGCTGGCAACTACAGGCCGGTTAGCCTCACTTCGGTGGTGGGAAAAGTAATGGAGTCTCTGCTGAAAGAGAGAATAGTGAACTATCTACAGTCCGGAGAATTGATGGACCAGAGGCAACATGGATTCACCAGGGGAAGATCCTGTCAGACAAATCTGATTGACTTTTTTGACTGGGTAACCAAGGAATTGGACCAAGGAAGAGCGCTCGATGTCATATACTTGGACTTCAGCAAAGCTTTTGATACGGTTCCGCACAGGAGACTGGTGAATAAAACGAGAAGCTTGGGAGTGAGTGACAAGGTGGTGACCTGGATTGCAAATTGGTTGACGGACAGAAGACAATGTGTGATGGTAAACGGAACCTTCTCTGAAGAGAGAGCGGTTTTAAGTGGTGTACCGCAAGGATCGGTGTTGGGACCGGTCCTGTTCAATATCTTTGTGAGCGACATTGCGGACGGGATAGAAGGTAAGGTTTGTCTTTTTGCGGATGACACTAAGATCTGCAACAGAGTGGACACGCCGGAAGGAGTGGAGAGAATGAGACGGGATCTAAGGAAACTGGAAGAGTGGTCGAAGATATGGCAGCTGAGATTCAATGCCAAGAAGTGCAAAGTCATGCATATGGGGAGCGGAAATCCGAATGAACTGTATTCGATGGGGGGGGAAAGGCTGACGTGCACGGAGCAGGAGAGGGACCTTGGGGTGATAGTGTCTAATGATATGAAGTCTGCGAAACAATGCGACAAGGCGATAGCAAAAGCCAGAAGAATGCTGGGCTGCATAGAGAGAGGAATATCGAGTAAGAAAAGGGAAGTGATTATTCCCTTGTACAGGTCCTTGGTGAGGCCTCACCTGGAGTACTGTGTTCAGTTCTGGAGACCGTATCTACAAAAAGACAAAGACAAGATGGAAGCGGTACAGAGAAGGGCGACCAGGAAGGTGGAGGATCTTCATCGCATGACGTACGAGGAGAGATTGAAGAATCTAAATATGTACACCCTGGAGGAAAGGAGGAGCAGAGGTGATATGATACAGACTTTCAGATACTTGAAAGGTTTTAATGATCCAAAGGCAACAACAAACCTTTACCATAAGAAAAAAATCAGCAGAACCAGGGGTCACGATTTGAAGCTCCAGGGAGGAAGATTCAGAACCAATGTCAGGAAGTATTTCTTCACGGAGAGGTTGGTGGATGCCTGGAATGCCCTTCCGGAGGAAGTGGTGAAGACCAGAACTGTGAAGGACTTCAAAGGGGCGTGGGATAAACACTGTGGATCCATAAAGTCAAGAGGCCGCCAATGAAGAGTGGGTGACTCGCCAGAATGATGGCTACTGCCTGGAGACAATACCCTTATTCAATAAACATACACATGGTTACTGTGACTCCAACATCACTCTAAGCTTCAACAGCAAGAGGAAATGTGGAAAAAAGGATTTGCACTCACAAAGACGGGAGTAGCTGGCTTGTTACGGCGGTTACTACCCCAAACCAAATATCCAAATTACTACCTCCACCTTCCTCTATTCCTGATGCCTTTCAACTAGCTTGATCACTCCATTCTTATACTTCACTTTCAATGCATATCCAGCATAGTTCTCTGCTTCAACAGCAGGGGAAAAGAAAAACTGTTACTTCACACATCCAGCAGAGCTCTCTGCTTAAACGGCAGGGGAGAAGAAAAAAGGGTTCGCACTCACAAAGCGGGGAGTAGCTGGCTTGTTACGGCGGTTACTACCCCAAACCAAATGTACCTGATACTTCACTCTCGACGCATATCCAGCATGGCTCTCTGCTTCAACGGCATGGGAGAAAGACTGATACATCACGAATTTCCAGCATAGCTCTCTGCTTCAACGGCAGGGGAAAAGAAAAACTGATACTTCACGCATATCCAGCATAACTTCAACGGCAGGGGAGAAGAAAAAAGGATTCACACTCACAAAGCGGGGAGTAGCTGGCTTGTTACGGCAGTTACTACCCCAAACCAAATGTGCCTGATACTTCACTTTCGATGCATATCCAGCATAGCTCTCTGCTTCAACGGCAGGGGAGAAGAAAAAAACTGATACCTCACGCATATCCAGCATAGCTCCCTGCTTCAACGGCAGGGGAGAAGATAAACAACCAATAAGGGCTGTATAACATAATCTGGGTAAAAACAAATAAGCATGGGTGTAGCTTGCTTATTGCGGCGGTTACTACCCCTACTACCTCTAACTAATCAAGCTAGATATTTCACTTGGATGCAGCTCCATCACCGCTCTCTACATTAATGGCGGGGGTGGAAGGGAATTAGAACCAAGAGCTAAGAGAAACAGATAAGTATGAGAGAAGAAATGAGGGAAGCTTGCTGGGCAGACTGGATGGGCCATTTGGTCTTCTTCTGCCGTCATTTCTATGTTTCTATGTTTCTATGTTACACATTCCCATCCTCCAAGCGCATCAGCGTTTTCTGCGTTTCAAGATTCTGGGACAGCATTTCCAGTTCCAGGCTCTACCCTTTGGTCTTGTGACCGCTCCTCGAACCTTCATGAAGGTGATGATAGTAGTAGCTGCCACTCTCCAGAGGGAGGGAGTCTTGGTGCACCCATACCTGGACGACTGGCTCATTCGGGCAATGTCCTTAGCCCAGTGCCACCGGGTGGTCGACAAGGTGTTGACGCTTCTTCACTCCCTCGGTTGGGTGGTCAACTTCACCAAGAGCAGCCTTTGTCCATCTGGACTTCCTGGGGGTGCATTTTGACACAGCGCTGGGCAAGGTTTCTCTGCCCCCGGACAGGGCTCATACACTCATAGCTCAGATACAGCGATTCATCGGTCTCTCACTTACCTCCAGGTCTCTCGATTAACTCCAGGTACTGGGATCCATGGCTTCCACCATCAATATGGTCCCCTGGGCGTTTGCACATATGCATCCCTTACAGCGCGCCTTGCTCTCTCGCTGGAAGCCGGTGTCTCGGGACTTCCAAACCATCCTTCCTCTCCTGCAGGGAGCCAAGGACAGTCTCTTGTGGTGGTTCAACCTGTCTCATCTTCTCCAGGGTGTTCCTTTGGACATCCCGAAATGGGTAATCATCACGACAGACGCCAGTCTCTCTGGCTGGGGAGCAGTGTGTCAGATGAGATCTGCGCAAGGGAAGTGGACGCCGTCCCAAGCAACTTGGCCGAACAATCACTTGGAGACCAGAGCAGTGTGTCTGGCATCGAAATGCTTCCTACCTCTCGTCCATCATCACGCAGTCTGAATACTCTCAGACAATGCGACCACTGTGGCCTACATCAATCGCCAAGGGGGCACGAGGAGCCGGCATGTCTCTCAGGAGACAGATAGGTTGATGGCGTGGGAGGAGACTCATCTCTCCCGCCTAGCGGCTTCTCACATCGCAGGCTGACTTTCTCAGTCGTCAACATCTAGATCCTGGAGAGTGGGAACTCTCAGAGGAGGCGGTGAATCTCCTGTTCCACAGATGGGGGACCCCCTATCTGGATCTAATGGCAACCTCCCGGAATGCCAAGGCAGCTCGGTTCTTCAGTCACAGAAGAGAGTACGGCGCAGAGGGAGTGAATGCCTTAGTCCTCCCCTGGCCCCGTCACATTCTCCTCTTCGTGTTTCCCCCTTGGCCTCTGGTGGGCAAGGTGCTCCGGAGAATAGAGTCCCACCAGGGTCCAGTAATGCTGGTGGCGCTGGAATGGCCCCATCATCCGTGGTTTGCAGATTTGATCAACCTCGCAGTGGACGGACCTCTTCGTATGGGTCACCTTCCACGCTTGCTGCATCAGGGTCTGGTATCTTTTGCCCAGGCCGATCGCTTCAGTCTTGCGGCCTGGCTTTTGAGAGGCACCGGCTGAGATGGCGTGGATCCCCTCTGGCCATTATCTCGACCCTCCTCAAGGCTAGAAAGACATCTACCTCCATCTCCTATATCAGGGTATGGAAGGTTTTTGAGAACTGGTGTGCCTCCATACCTGTGTCTTCAATAGAGACTGGACAAGGGTCTGGCCTACAACTCGCTGAGAGTGCAAGTCTTTGCCCTAGGCTCTCTACTTCATCAACGAGAGGGAACTTCCCTCTCCTCTCACCCGGATATCATCCGATTCCTCAGGGGGATGAAGTACGTGAAACCCCCGGTCCACGCTCTTTATCCTTCGTGGAGTCTCAATCTCGTTCTCCGAATCTTGGTCGGACCACCCTTTGAACCCATGCGTTCCGTGACCCTCAAGGATATCACTTTCAAGACGGTTTTTCTGGTAGCTATCTGTTCTGCCTGCAGAATCTCGGAGCTTCAATCACTCTCGTGCAGAGAGCCCTACCTTCGTTTTACGGATTCGGGAGTTTCCTTGTGCACTGTGCCTGCTTTTCTGCTCAAGGTAGTTTCCGAGTTCCACTTGAATCAGACGGTAGAGCTTCCGTCCTTCTCAGCCGAAGCATTGGCAGATTTACGCAAGCTAGATGTCAAGCATATCCTCATTTGCTATCTGGAAGTCACTAATGATTTTCGCTTGTCGGACCATCTTTTTGTTCTCTGGCATGGTCCGAAGAAGGGGGCCAAGGCGTCGAAAACTATCATTGCTCGCTGGCTGAAGAACTTCAGCTCCAGGAAATGGAAGGCAGGATGGTTTCTCATAGATGTATAGGACATAGCATGACAAAGAAAGGCAAGCTTATGGTTATTTTGTTCATACCAGAAGCTTTGATACAGTTATCAGGACAGTTTCTGATGCTTTATTTGTAACTTTTAAGAATGCAATATGCATTTTTTAAAGTACATAATTCAAAACTATATTGGCAGATCTAAAGGGAAAGTTTTTAGTTATCTTTTTTGTTGCATATCATTCACACATCTCGAGTATTAACGACAAATGGTTAATTTTAGCCATGTCTGTCAGACATCAACAAGTTGCAAACCGTTGTATGAACCTGCCCCTTAGTACCATGTGAAAAATCTGGAATAAAAAGATAAGCTGGAAACTTTGCAAAGCATGAGATTTCTTGGGGTTTCTCCTACCTAAAGTTGTTGTTTAGAGAAAGGTGGACTTCTTTCAATATTTTTTCTTGGAAATGGCCCCAGAAAACAGTGTTGACAATACTGATTCAATGTCTCTTTCTAAGGTGCTCAAAAGATAAAAAAGAAATGTATATTGGTGCAAAATCCAACATGGTTAAAAGCAGCATATTACTACCCACCATTGGCCCCATGCATACTCTGGCCATGGGCACACAAATGCAATAAAAATTTGACTGGATTAAACAAATCTGATTAACTGATTTTGGAGGGGGGTTTTTTTCCCCCTTCTGTCACTTTTCTACACAATGCATAAGCACTAGTGACTGTATTTGTATTGGAGCCAGTGCGAGAGCCACAGCTCATCTTTGTATCAAAGATACTTGGATTTGGATGTGGGTTGACTACGATCCTTGAGTGCAAGGTTCAAACCAAGGAAGGCCAAACCAGTCCTGGAATGCCACAAAAATATCTAGTTTCCAGGCTATCTACAATGAATGTGCATGAGGTACATTTGCATTCACTGCTTCTACTGTAATAAAATATATCTCATGCATATTCATTGTGAATGTCAGGAAATTCAGACCTGCTTCTGACACTTCAGGACAAGGAGTTGCCTACTGCTGATCCAAACTGAGTTATCAAGGCAGATGCAAATACATTCTCACAGACTCCAGATTCCAAGGGGGCCAGGCTTCCTTTGTGATCTGTTGATACATTTTACATAATGGTGTGATTGTGAACATTACCTGACACCGTTGCTAAAATTATAGGAAAATAGGGCAATTACTAAAATTAGAGACATAAAAAGCATACAAACTAGTTACTTTATACAACTTTGGCCTCAAGGTGTATAAATGTTGTATTTCTTTATGTTGCATGTGTGTGTGTAGTGTGATCTAGTACCCTGTTTATATCTCTTAACATTTTGTTTAATGTAGAAAAAATCATTGTGACCATGAAGCGACAAAAAGCATAGTACCTAGTATCAGACATAATTTGGACATAATGATGATTACAGACATATGGCAGCGGCTGTCACTATCAGTTATATTCAAACATAAATATATATATGGCACACAGAAGGCAGTGTCAGACTTCTTCATTTGGTTGCTATCTATTGATACATCTACATATACAGTGCCTTGTAAAAGTCTTCACATCCTTGTACATTTTTCATATTCTGCTGTCTGAAATATACAAATCAAAATGCATTAAAGTAGGCGTTTGCTTCATTGATCTCTCCAAAAAATTCTACACTTTCATCATGGAAGAACAATCATAGAAATATTCCAGAAGTCATTAAGAATGCAACATAAAAAGTCTTGTTTGCATAAGTCTTTTACACCCTTTGTCATAGCCCAAATTAGCTCTGATTCAAAACATTGCTTTAACAAGGCCCATGATAAGTTAAACAGAGCCCGCCTGTGACCAGTCACAGTAGCTGAGCTGATTCAGATACTCCCGGATGAAGAATCAAGCTCTTTCTCTTGTTTGAAGTGAATTTGGAGCAAAGGTCAAAACATTCCGAACAAGGAGCTGCCCCAAGAGCAGTGCTTCTCTGCATTCTTCAAACAGGGTTCATGGTAGGCTTTCATGAGTAGTGGCTTCTTTCTTGCCACCCTACCATACAGACCAAATTTGTGGAATGCTTGGGGATAGTGTTGTCACATGTACACTTTGATCATCTTGGCCATGGAAGCCTGTAGCTCTTTCAAAGTTGCCACTGGATGTTGATTGCCTCCCTGATCAGTCTCCTCCTTGTTCAGTCATTCAGATTGGCGGGATGGCCTGATCTAGGCAGGGTCTTGGTGGTGCCGTACACCTTCCACTTCTCAATAATCCTCTTGTTAGAAGGCTTTCAGGACTTTGTAATTCTTTTGATCCATCCCCAGATCTGTGCCTTTCCACAACATTGTCCTAGAGTTCTTTTGACAGCTCACTGGTGCGTATGGTTGGGTCTTTGCTTTGAAATGCTCTACCCAACAGAGAGAACTACTGAACTTATTCTGTCATCACATAAACCAATACAATTTAACATAGATGGGGCCAATTCATTTGGTGTGTGCTTTTGAAGATGATTAGTTTTACCAGAGCTTTAAATATTTAGGATTTCTACAGAGGTATGGGGGGTGGACATATCCATCCAAGCTATTCCATTTTTATTTCTACTTCATTTTCTAAGGAATGCTGGAATATAGTCTATGGGACATCTACTATATATCTATTAAGCTACTTTCACATATATCATTAGCACTTAACAACGCCAAAACTGAAATCCTGTTTATAAGCAATAAAGTCACTGAAAAAATGGAATCAGACATTTTATCCTGAGCCCCATCCTATAACATTAGATTTGAAGCAAGGGATTTGGGTTGTATACTCGATTCAGAACTGAGCATGAAAGCTTCAATAAAAGCTATCATGAAAGATGGCTTTTATAAATTACAAATCTTAAAAAAACTTGAAACTTTTATTACACTCTAATGATTTTCGCATTGTACTCCAGGCCCTTATTCTACCAAAACTGGATTATTGCAATGCACTGCTGCTAGGTGTTCCAATTTCAACTATTCAACCTTTGCAGATATTGCAAAATGCCGCGGCACGGCTCCTGACCAACACAAAGAAATTCGATCATGTTTCCCCTATTTTAATGAAATTACACTGGTTACCAGTTCAGTCTCGAATTCAATATAAATGCTTGACATTAATTCATAAAGATATATTTGGCAATAATACTGAATGGTTGAATGCCTCACTCCGTATCCACGTTCCTCTCTCGTAACCTAAGATCACTTGGCCAAGCTTTATTAACAATACCTTCACCAAAATTAGCCCATCTAAGCTCAGTTAGGGAAAGGTCACTATCTCTGGCTGGACTCAAAGTTTGGAATTCGCTGCCCCTCGATATTCGAACAGAAGCAAATATAAATAGATTCAAGAAACAGATAAAAACGTGGCTATTTGAACAGGCTTTTACTCAAGCAAATTAATACCTATACCCGGTTTCTCCCTACATGAACCCTTACTTATCCTATGTATATTTTATTACAAAAAACAAGTAAAAGGCAGTTTTTACTTCTTCTAATTAGTGTTATTCAATTTTAGTTTTATGGATAAGTAATAATATTAGATTTTAAGGTTTTATGTGATTTGTTTTATATCTAACTGACTAAGTGTATTTTGTTATGTTTTAATGTAAGAGTGACAATTTATATGTTAATGAATGCTGAATTTTTTATTTATTGTAAACCGACATGAAATCAATTTGAACATCGGTATATAAAATTGCCTAAATAAATAAATAGATGCAAACACTGATTTAATGCATTTCACTTCCAGGCTATAAGGCAACAAAAGGTGAACATTTTCAAAGGAGGTGTAGACTTTCCATAGCCACTGTATGTACAATATATATATATTTATGTATACATGAGGTCAATATTCAGTCAGTAACACATCAAGTAGCAAATGCATCCAGAGAAAATTATGCACATAAGTTGTCCTGGATATACAGTGGGACTTACATATAAAAGATTCCTAATAAATATACTCAGATTAAGTTGTGTGCATAATTTTATCTGGGTAAAATTATAACCATTATTTCTCTGTCAACAAGCAGGATGAATTAGTCATGACACATGAGTGACATCATCCAATGGTGTTGAATGGATCCTTCTGTCTTAGCTCAGAGGTTTTTGCTCTACTTTCTAAATTTGAAGCTCAAACACCCTACAATGCCATTGATGATCTTTCAGCGGAAGCCCTTGCTCAATTCTTCACAGAAAAAAATCCCCCAAATTTGATCTTCCCTAGGTTCTCTTCTTTCCTCAACTTCACCAATCAAGGCATTACATCTCCAAATAAAGATACTCCCTGCTACCAAACCTCAGCCAAACTATTCCCACTAACTGACTTCCAGAGTCAACCCACAAGAAATCGAGAAGATCCTCCAAATCAGCCAATCTGCTAGATAACATTCCACCTAGATTCATCTGCAACCTGAAGCAAGACTTAACTTCCTGGCTGACAACTATTGAAAATGCCATCCTATCTCAAGGCACCTTCCCTCACTCATTGAAAAGTGCAATTATCAATATGATTCTGCAGAAACTTGGGTCAGATCAAAAAAATATTAGACAACTATCACCCAGTCTCTACCCCCCTCCCCTTTCTAAGCTAATCTCCAAATTCTCGACCACCTCGAGGAAAACATTTTACACTGTCAACAATCTGGCTTTAGGAAAAGCCATGGAACTGAATCTGTTCTATTAACCACCACTAATAGTGTACACTTGCACACTGATTCCCTCTTCATCTTGCTAGATCTCTCTGCTGGCTTCGACACAGTCACCAGCTTTTTCTCTAACAGAACCCAATCTGTCACTTAGGCCAATAAACCCTCAAAATCTCAAGGTCTCACATGTGGAGTCTCCCAAGGCCTGATCCTCTCCTTATTTCTTTTTAACATTTACATCCATCTGATATGTGACCTCACCCAGGCTTTCAACATTGAATGCCATCTGTTTTGCAGATGACCTTCAATTCTGCGACAAAATCAGGGCTGACCATTCACCTTCCATTTCAAATCTCACTAATTGTCTTCTGTAAGTTGCACAATGGCTCAGCCAAAGTCGTAGCCAGGCAATGTGGCGCCTATGGCCAAGTGAAAAACTGTGCACTCATCTATTACACAACACATGATATCGCAAGTTGGGAGACTCTGATAAATGTTTAAACAGCAATGCCTACAGCTGGTGCAAGGTGCCCTAAGAAAACCTTACAGCCTTGCACCCCCCACCCCATCACACCCTCCTCACACACAACTAAAAATTATGCATTTATAATTAACAGATTTTACATGACAAAGAACATTCAAAGCACAGTCTTCTGAGGTAAAAATATCACTTACATGTTATATTATATTTACATGCATTGCCATGGTGCAAACCAGAAAACCCTACAAAAAAGCAAGACACTTGGAACCCATATGGTATTAGGCCTACTGTAATATGTCTTGTGCATGGGCATGACCCTCAAAGAGCCATGAGAAAACAGAATAACAATGCAATAAACTTTCTATATCAAAACAACACTAACTGCCAGCATGCAAACAACAACTCTACTTATGAAAGTTAACCAGGCCTAAAACAGTAATTAGGAAACAGAACAAGCCAAGCTGCTATAGATCCCTACATAGAAACTATGTAGGGATCTATAGCACGTAAGCACTTTTAGAATACCTCACCTCCGTTACACGTACAAAACACAGTAGTAGACCCTCAAATACAGAATAAAATGACATAAAGTATAAATTGAAATGTACAGATAAAAACTGAACTGGAAACCATAATGAGCCAAATTATGAATACACTGAGGCAATGGAAAAACAGAATCTTTATCATTCCTCATAAAACAATAAAATTAGTAAAGCCATAGCAATAATAAGAATAATTCAAAACTAATGAATAGAATAACATTCAATAATTAAAAGTTCATATAAAAATTTTCCAAACACCAATAAAATATTTCAAAACAGACACTTCAAATAACTCCCAACAATTAAAACTAATAAGGATTTTGTAAAAAAAAAAAACCCCATTATCCATATCTTAGGACCTTTGAATTCTGGATGCCATGAAATTGTCATAGATTAGTAGGCAGAGAGTAAGTGGGGTTGTTGTGCACACATATGCTCCCTCTGCTCTCTCACACACACACATGTACTCTCTTTCTCACATACACACACACACTCACACACACACACACATATGCTTTCTCACTCTCACTCTCACAAACACACATACTCTTTCTCTACTTCCCCCTTGAAGCAACAGGCAGCAGCAGTCTATTTCTTCAGCCCCGCAGCCAAGGGAATGACCTCCAGCCACAGGGTCAACTCAAATTTGGTCTTGGACTCCTTCCAGCAGGGTAGGGCAGACACACTCCTCCTCCTCTTCCTCCAAAGCAGCATGGCCCCGCCAGAATTAGTAGAGTGGCTGCATTGATTTTCCACATACTAAGGCCCCGTTGGCCACGCTGACAATTTCAGTGGGGCTGCATTGATTTTCCACTTACTAAGGCCCCGTTGGCCACGCTGACAATTTCAGTGGGGCTGCACTACTTTTTCTCTTACTGAGGCCCCGCCGGCCGCTCTGCTCTCGCTGGCACATGGCGCTATGATGCCCTTTGGTAGCAGCACCTATGGCCATGGCCATATTGGCCATAGGCAAGCTACGGCTCTGGGCTCAGCAATCAGAAACTCAAATTGAACCCCTCTAAATTGGAACTTCTCTGGATTAGCCACTAAGGTCATCCTTTACAGTCAGGCAACCCGTTACGTCCTTTAGCTGTTATGCACCAAAGATCTGGAACATGCTTCCATTATCCCTATGCTTGAAGCCAAGCTACCTCATCTTCAGGAAGAAAGCTGAAGCATGGCTTTTTAGCCAGCATTACCAACAGGACTTCTTGTCCATCAACCTAGTTACCACAGAAGCATTCCTATTTTTATAGCAACAGCAAAATAACCTAACTATGAATCTGTTTTTAAATATATAGATGCCCAACCAATATTGTTTGTCAATCTAATACTATTGTAACCTTTGAATGTATTGTAATCCTCTCTGAGGCCATTCATGGCAAAAAGCAGAATATCAAATGTCAATAAATAAGCAAATAAATAAATACTGAGCATGCGCAGGAGTTCCTATGTGCATGCTGTCTCATGAGCCCCTCAGTCTTTGATTGTCTGAACTTCCAGATGGACATGTATCCTCTCTCTCTTCTGATTTGGTACTTTGTAGTTTTTCTTTCTTCTTTATGCTCACTTCAGTCTGCATCAGTGCTATATATATATATTAAAAAAAAACCCACTGTAAACTTAACATAGAAAAGTTTGAAGCATGCCTAGCTCCAAAATGATTATGTCTGGCCAAAAGAAGTCTATTACCAATGACCACAATATTTGTTACAAACATATGGGGCCAGGGCCAGACCAAGACACAGCCAACAGTGGCTGGATGTCACCAAAGTCCCAGAAGAGCAGGGAAGTCAGTCGTTCCTGCTTTCAGAGCAGGCTTCCTCTGTGCCAATGAGCAGGAGCTCCTCAAGCAAAACTCCCACTTCTGCAGTGCTGGTTCCCAGATCTATTGCATTGTGAAAAGGAGTTGTCGCATAAGAACATTTGCCATACTGGGTCAGACCAAAGGTGCATCCACCCCAGTATTTTGTTTCCAACAGTGGCTAATCCAGGTCTCAAATAACTGGTAGGATCCCAAAAGGTTGATAGAGTCCATGCTGCTTATCCCAGGGATGAGCAGTGAATTGCCCCATGCTCACCTTAATAATGATTTATGGACTTTTCTTCCAGGAACTTGTCTAAACCTGTTTTAAACCCAGCTACACTAACAGAATTTTCCATATCCTCCAGTAACAAATTCCAGAGTTTAATTATGTGTGGGGCTAATGTTCTGTTTGGAGTTAACAGTCTGCTTGGAATTAGCAATCTGTTGTTATTTAGGAGAGTTGTGGGTGGATCCTTGGACCGGTGGCAGATGACCACGCCCCCGGGGGAAGATCCCGAGAGGGACCGCCGGTCAGGCTCAGAGTATGGAGACAGACACACACAAGTTCTTTTATTAGACAGTATATTGAACCACCAGAGGTGGCAGTAGTGAGCTGAAATGCCCTGCTGGGCTGTAGTCCCTCAGATACTGGAACAGCAATTCCAGGGGGCTGAGCTGTAGAGAAACTGAAATATAGTGAGTAGGCAGGGTATGCAGAGTTCATGTACTGAACCAGATGGTAACACTCACACAATGTCTCATAGAAGCCCCGGAGCTGGAATGTATAGGCCCTCGAGAAGCGAGTACCTGGTTCCAGGGAAAGCTCTGAGAGAGCGATAGTAACTCACTGATGTAGTTGGCAGTGATGACTTCCAGGCAGAAGAGAGTACCGAGTAAGTCTGGGAACGAGTACCGGTTCCAGACTGTCACCTGAAAAACAAAGGAGAGAGCGAAACCCCCAAGGAGCGGGTACCCCTAATAAGTCCGAGGAGGCAGAGTAGCTTAGGTAGAGTAACACTTTCCCTTGCTAACTCGATGTGTTAGCAAATTCTAAGACCTTATATATCCGTCATGGGTGGTGTCATCTTCGGGGGTTGCCTCTGAGGTTCGCGCCATCGCCGGTACTTCAGTCGGGGCCGGGCCGCACACGCGCCCTAGGCCTCCAGGAAACATGGTAGTTTGCAGCGTCTAGCCGTCCGGGGACTCCGGAGGACTTCGGCAGAAGAACGCCACGGCAGTCAATCTTCCCGCGGACGAAGAGGGAGGTGCCAAGGGGGTAAGGAGGGTGGAGAGAGGGCATTGGGAACAGACGGACACAACAGCTAGTGAATACACAAGAAGAAGCAGCGTGATGCATTGGAGCCAGCAGCACATTATCGCTGCCAAAGTGAAGTTACAGTCAGTCCCATCAATGCACCATCCATTGATGCTGTTGACACAAAAGCCCCTGTGCCATCAACGCACTATTCCTTGGCTCCTGCTTATCTGTCAATGCACTGGGCCTTGATTCGGCCAGTTTAGGTATTCATTCTATTAATGCACCCAGCCTCAGATCCATCGACATTTCACGCCCCAACACAATAAGAGCACAGGTCCCTGGCCCTGTTGATGCACTAGAGGCAAGATCAGTCATTGAAGGACACGGGGATGATTCATTGCACTTTCCTCCTTCTGTGTTGACAACTTTACCTCTGTCCTGCCTCCTCGACCAAGGACTTTGTTTGGAAACTCCTGATCCAATATACTCCATTGTGCCTTTAGTTTCCATGCATTCACCAGTGCAGTTGACCCAGGAGAGGGTACTCTTTTGGAATCTACTAGGAGCTTCTCAAGAGGATGAATGCATACTGGTCTTAGAAGGGGCTGTCTCTTCCCCAACTTCTGGTCAGAGGACATAGCAGTCTATAGACTAGATAGCAGAATTGGTGAAGACTTTCTTTGCCTCACTGGAGCAAGTGACAAGGAGGGCACCCTTCAACCTCTACTATTCAGAGTGGCAGATTTGTTCCCTCAAGAGAAACATAGAAACATAGAAATGACGGCAGAAGAAGACCAAACGGTCCATCCAGTCTGCCCAGCAAGCTTCACATTTTTTTCTCATACTTATCTGTTTCTCTTAGCTCTTTGGTTCTATTTCCCTTCCACCCCCACCATTAATGTAGAGAGCAGTGATGGAGCTGCAACTAAGTGAAATATCAAGCTTGATTAGTTATGGGTAGTAGGGGAAGTAACCGCCGCAATAAGCAAGCTACACCCATGCTTATTTGTTTTACCCAGACTGTGTTGTTCAGCCCTTATTGGTTGTTTTTCTTCTCCCCTGCTGTTGAAGCAGGGAGCTATGCTGGATATGCTTGTAGTATCAGTTTTTCTTCTCCCCTGCCGTTGAAGCAGAGAGCTATGCTGGATATGCGTGAAGTATCAGTTTTTCTTCTCCCCTGCCGTTGAAGCAGGATATGCATTGAAAGTGAAGTATCAGGCTTATCTGGTTTGGGGTAGTAACCGCCGTAACAAGCCAGCTACTCCCCGCTTTGTGAGTGCGAATCCTTTTTTCTTCTCCCCTGCCGTTGAAGCAGAGAGCTATGCTGGATATGCGTGAAGTATCAGTTTTTCTTCTCCCCTGCCGTTGAAGCAGAGAGCTATGCTGGATATGCATGAAGTATCAGTTTTTCTTCTCCCCTGCCGTTGAAGCAGAGAGCTATGCTGGATATGCGTGAAGTATCAGGTTTTCTTCTCCCCTGCCGTTGAAGCAGGGAGCTATGCTGGATATGCGTGAAGTATCAGTTTTTCTTCTCCCCTGCCGTTGAAGCAGAGAGCTATGCTGGATATGCGTGAAGTATCAGGTTTTCTTCTCCCCTGCCGTTGAAGCAGGGAGCTATGCTGGATATGCGTGAAGTATCAGTTTTTCTTCTCCCCTGCCGTTGAAGCAGGGAGCTATGCTGGATATGCGTGAAGTATCAGTTTTTCTTCTCCCCTGCCGTTGAAGCAGAGAGCTATGCTGGATATGCGTGAAGTATCAGTTTTTCTTCTCCCCTGCCATTGAAGCAGAGAGCTATGCTGGATATGCGTGAAGTATCAGGTTTTCTTCTCCCCTGCCGTTGAAGCAGGGAGCTATGCTGGATATGCGTGAAGTATCAGTTTTTCTTCTCCCCTGCCGTTGAAGCAGAGAGCTATGCTGGATATGCATTGAAAGTGAAGTATCAGGCTTATTTGGTTTGGGGTAGTAACCGCCGTAACAAGCCAGCTACTCCCCGCTTTGTGAGTGCAAATCCTTTTTTCCACATTTCCTCTTGCTGTTGTAGCTTAGAGCGATGTTGGAGTCACAGTAACCATGTGTATGTTTATTGAATAAGGGTATTGTCTCCAGGCAGTAGCCGTCATTCTGGCTAGCCACCCACTCTTTATTGACGGCCTCTTGATTTTATGGATCCACAGTGTTTATCCCACGCCCCTTTGAAGTCCTTCACAGTTCTGGTCTTCACCACTTCCTCCGGAAGGGCATTCCAGGCATCCACCACCCTCTCCGTGAAGAAATACTTCCTGACATTGGTTCTGAATCTTCCTCCCTGGAGCTTCAAATCGTGACCCCTGGTTCTGCTGATTTTTTTCCTATGGAAAAGGTTTGTCGTTGTCTTTGGATCATTAAAACCTTTCAAGTATCTGAAAGTCTGTATCATATCACCCTGCTCCTCCTCTCCTCCAGGGTGTACATATTTAGATTCTTCAATCTCTCCTCATAAGTCATTTGATGAAGACCTTCCACCTTTTTGGTCGCCCTTCTCTGGACCGCCTGAGAGGGAGTCCCTCTCATCTCCACACCACAGGAGCTTCCATTAGAGGTGGGATCTAGCCCTCAACCAATTCTCTGTGGAGAAAGCTAGCCAGTCTGAGGAAAGTGGACAGTACACCACCATCTGGAGCATGCCCCGAGAACCTTCCCCTCCAAGACAACAAAGGACCTCACCCTGATTGCTTCCTTCACTGGGGTCATGGGTTAGTGTCCTTTCACTTCTTGGTTCTGAAGAAGGGTCTATGGGAATTACCTCAGACCCCCAACTTAATCTGCCAGAGCGTTCTTCATCACCAGAAGATCTCTCATATTCCAAATTCTTGGACAAACTGGGCAAGACCTTGAGGATCAATGTCTATAAGAACAATGACTCCTGCACTGAGGTTTTTGTCCTTTTCCAAATTTTGGGAAAACCATCTGAGTGTGAAGCTTTCCTGGTTCATTTGATTCCATGGGATTTAAAAATGAGAATGTAGAAGAGTCTGATCTCTCTTCCCCTAGTAGCCAGGAAATTGGACCTAAAATAAGAGTACAGCAAACCCCACAGTTTGGAGTTGTTCAGCTACTGCATCAGTTAGTGTTAGTTGAATCAGCATTAAAACAAGCTAAAAAGACTATAATCGTCTCCAACACTTCTTCCTCCACTCCCTTCAGGTAAGGACTCTAAATTGTTGGCCAACTTTGGGGAGAAGGTCTTCCAGAGCTTGATACTTAATGTCTGCACCACGACCCACCAATTCTGAATGGTACAATGCTTACACAGTTTCATCGACATGCTGAAATCCCTGCTAGAGTCACTGAAAAGAGAGCAAGAAGGCTCTTCTGGAAACAGAGAAGTACAGAAGTTAACTCAGTGTATGAATCATGTAATTCTTTAGAGAGATCTTCTGCATGCAGGATGGCCTGCTTGAGAGCTAGCAGCTTGCATGAAGATGTTCCTGACAAGTTGGTAGATGTACCTTGTTCAGGAAACAATCTCTTTGGAAACAAGGTCATGGAAATAGTTGCCCAAATTAAGGAGTAACTTGCCGCCATTCAGTGTCTATCAACAGGAATTGCTAACTTATTCTAGTGTCCTTACCTCACTTTTAAATGCTCCTTCTTCCAGTGACACCCCTTCCGCTAATTTCAGTTGTATCATGCACTACCTTCCACAACAGCAGATTCTGGCACACAAATGTCAGTGTGAGAGATGTCAGCCAAAGACACCCCAACAGACCCAGTCTAAGCCTGGGTCTTATTTTGATGGGAATCAACCTTCAGGCCATGACCCCTGGTAGGAGGTACGATTCACTTTTTCCTAGAAGAATAGAGGAAGATCACTAAGAACTGTTAGGTCCTCAAAATGATGGAATCTGGGCACAGTTTGCACTTCTCCTATCCTCCAGTACTGCACCAATATTCAGTCTTCAGTCCAGATCTGTCTCAATCGATCTATCTCTGTTTTGAGATGGAGTTGCTTCTCATCTAGCGAGCAATAGAACTTGACCCTGCCAAAGAAGTTAGCAAGGGGTTCTAATCCCACTATTTCCTTATCCTAATGAAGTCAGGGGGACTGAGATCCATCCTGGATTTACAAAGACTGAACAAGAGGCTGCCCAAAATGAACTCCCTTTACACCATCCTGTCCTTCATTCAAGCAAAAGACTAGATGTATGCACTAGAACTTTCAAAATCTGAAGGATGAATATGCTCATATACCCATCCATCACTCTCACTGGAAATACATCCTTTTTGTAGTGGATTCCTCTCACCACCAATATAAGATTCTCCCTTTTGGGCTCTTGGTGACCCCCAGGGTCTTCACAAAATGCCTACAGGTAGCACACCTTAGTCACAAGGGAATTTATGTCTTTCCTTACCTGGATAACTGGCTAGTAATGGGGCCTGGATGTTGGACTCTGCAGAAGTCTATCCAGCTCCTTCAGTCACAGGGTTTATAAACAACTTCGCCAAGTTGAACCTCATTCCTACCCAAATGATCAAATTTATCATGACATGGTTAGATTCTCTGGAGGAGAGCATTTCTTCCAGTGGAGCAGTCATTCTATCTTAGAACCTTGGTCCAGAAGCTATTGCGGTGAGTTCAAGTCCTGGCCTGAAAAGTTCTGGTTATCCTGGGACATATGGTGTTAGCGGTGCATGTAGTTTCCATGAACCGCCTTAACATGTGGATTCTTCAATGAGGCCTCCACACTTAGTAGGATCAGTTGCTTCAGCCCTTGTCACACCCAATGAGGGTCACCACAAACACGAAGGGTTCTCTGTAGTGGTGGCTAGACCTAAATTTCCTGGAGATGGGGGCTCCTCTTTGGTTTCTGACAACAGTTGAGTCCACTAGAGATGGGTTACACACATGGGGGCGTATTTTAAAAGCCCTGCTCGCGTAAATCCGGGCGGATTTACGCGAGCAGGGCCTTGCGTGCCGGCGCACCTATTTTCCATAGGCCTGCCGGCACGCGCAGAGCCCCGGGACTCGCGTAAGTCCCAGGGTTTTTTGTCGGGGGCGTGTCGGGGCGGGGCCGATTGACGTGGCGTTTTGGGGGTGGTACGCGGCGTTTCGGGGGCGGGCCCGGGGGCGTGGTTTCGGCCAGGGGCGGTCCGGGGGCATGGCCGCGCCCTCCGGAACCGCCCCCGGGTTGCGTCTAGGCGCGCGGATTTACTTCTCCCTCCGGGAGGCGTAAATCCACGGACAAAGGTAGGGGGGGGTTTAGATAGGGCCAGGGGGGTGGGTTAGGTAGAGGAAGGGAGGGGAAGGTGAGGGGAGGGCGAAAGAGAGTTCCCTCCGAGGCCGCTCCGATTTCGGAGCGGCCTCGGAGGGAACAGAGGCAGGCTGCGCGGCTCGGCGCGCACCGGCTGCCCAAAATCGGCAGCCTTGCGCGCGCTGATCCTGGATTTTAGCGGCTACGTGCGTATCTACTAAAATCCAGCGTACTTTTGTTTGCGACTGATGCGCCAACAAAAGTACGCGAACGCGCATTTTTTTAAAATCTACCCCATGGGCTACTTACAAACACAAGGAATCTGGACATTAATAGAACTGCTGTATCAGATCAGACATTCATTAAGAGTTTTTTCACATTTATAGGGAAAGAGAATTCTGATCCAAATTGACAACCAAAGAAGCACAGGTTGTGACCCTCCACCAAGAATCTCTAAGAATTTGGGGGTGAGCTTGCAGCCACAGAGACTTCCTAGAAGCATCTTGCTTTCCTGGGATCTCCAACATGCTGGCGGATTGCCTTAGAAGAGGTTTTTGTCCACACAAGTACTCCAAACAGTAGCAGATAGGTTGTTCGATCTCTGGGGTCACCCATCAATTGACTTGTTCACATCGGAGGACAAGAAGAAAGCAAAACATTTTGCTCCATTCTTCAAAACAAGTTCAGATCCACTCTGAATTATTTTCTGCTTGAGTGAGATGCAAATCTGCAGTATGCTTTTCTGTCACTTCTGTTGGTCAAGAGAGCAGTGCAGAAGACACTCAAGAACCGGGTGCATCTAATTCTCATTGCTCCAGCGTGGCCTAGTCAGGTTTGTCAGTCAGACCTCTGATCGCTCTGGGAGCCAATCCAACTTTACTAACTCAAGAGGAGGGTCTGTTATGTCATCCAACTTGATAGCATGGATGTTGAGTGCCCAACTAGTCTCATCACTCTCACTGTGCAAGTAAGTACTTTTAGCCAGGAAGCCTTCAAGTAAAAGAGTTTACAGTTTTAAATTAAAAAGATTTTCACCTTGGTGTCAAGCAAGCTCCATGGATCCATTTGCTTATGCTCCAGAGGATTTGCTCCAGTACTTATTCTCCCTCTCCTTCGGGCCAATACAGTACAGTGCGCTCCGATGGAGCGCACTGTTAACCCGCATTTGAACACGCGTTTTCAGCATGCTATTACCCCTTACTGAATAAGGGGTAAAGCTAGCGCTTCGAAAACGCCCGAAGGAGAGGAAGAATAAGTACTGGAGCAAATCCTCTGGAGCATAAGCAAATGGGTCCAGGGAGCTTGCTTGACACCAAGGTGAAAATCTTTTTAATGTCAAACTGTAAACTCTTTTACTTGAAGGCTTCCTGGCTAAAAGTACTTACTTGCACAGTGAGAGTGATGAGACTAGTTGGGCACTCAACATCCATGCTATCAAGTTGGATGACATAACAGACCCTCCTTTCGACGTGCTAGCTTTACCCCTTATTCAGTAAGGGGTAATAGCGCGCCGAAAACGCGCGTCCAAACCCCCCCCCCCCCCCCCCCGAAACTAATAGCGCCCGCAACATGCAAATGCATGTTGATGGCCATATTAGTTATGCCCGCGCGATTCAGAAAGTAAAATGTGCAGCGAAGCCACACATTTTACTTTCAGAAATTAGCGCCTACCCAAAGGTAGGCGTTAATTTCTCTCGGCACCGGGAAAGTGCACAGAAAAGCAGTAAAAACTGCTTTTCTGTACACCCTTTGACTTAATATCATGGCGATATTAAATCGGAGGTCCCAAAAGTTACAAACAGTTAAAAATTTAACAAAAAAAAAAACAAACCTAAAATGGGCCCACGGCTCGCGGGTTGAAAACCGGACGCTCAATTTTGTCAGCGTCCGGTTTCCGAACCTGTGGCTGTCAGCAGGTTTGAGAACCGATGCCGGCAAAATTGAGCGTCGGCTGTCAAATTCGCTGACAGCCGCTGCTCCTGTCCAAAAAGAGGCGCTAGGGACGCGCTAGTGTCCCTAGTGCCTCTTTTTACCGCGGGCCCTAATTTAAATAAATTAATTTACTGAATCGCGCACACAGGAGAGTGGCTTGCCCGCTCTCCTGCGATTTTTACTGTATCGGCCTGCTTGTTGGGTTTCAGTACATCATTGGTTAAAGTGCATCTCAGTGCCATTGAAGCTTACCACATTCAAGTGGACAGCAAACCGATTTCTATACATCCTTTTGCGTCAAAGTTCATGATAGTCATATGACTTACGAGACCTCCGGTCACCAAACCACCATTTTCATAGGTTCTCAATGTCATATTGGCACAACTAATGAAACCACCTTACAAACTGTTAGAGTCAATTTCCTTAAAGATCCTCAACTGAAAAGTAATGTTCCTAGTCACAATCGTGTTGAACAGTAGAGCTTCAGACATTGGTTCATTACCAACTGTTCCTACAGTTTTTCCACAACAGAGTGGTGCTCTGCACTCACCCCAGGATTCTGTAAAAAAAAAATATATATATATATAGTCTTTCATTTGAATCAAACCATTGTTTTACCCACATTCTTTCCACAATCTCATGCATATAAAGGGGAGATGGCTGTCCATTCATTGGACTGCAAAAGGGCCTTGGCATATTATCTAGAGAACTCAACCACATCGTCAGGCTTCTCAATTGTATGTCTTATGATCCTAACAGACTGGCAATAGCTGTTGCTATACGTGTACATTGTCCAACTGACTGACAGACTGTATCCCACATTGCTGCGCTCTGACTGACCTGCAGATACTGGATTCTGTCAAGGCTCATCAAGTAAGAGCCATGGCTGCCTCAGTAACTCATTTAGGAGCTGTACACATCAAAGACATGTGCAAAGCTGCAACTTGATCATCAGTTCACACCTTCACATTACTGTCTAGGCAAGCTATCAAGAAGTGAAAATAGCTTTGCAAGAGTTTTGTACAACTTGTTCACCCAGTAGGGCACTCTGCATGGAGGGGTGAGTCACAGGTTGCTTTTTCAGTAAGTGCTCTGCCACACAGTCATCAGCTTGGGACTCTCCAAGTGTCATAGCTAATTCAATCCTGCTCATTGATGGAAAAAGCAAGTTTGCTTATCCATAAATGTTTTTCTCATTAGACAGCAGGCTGAATTAACTATGCTTAATTCCCACCTGCCTCCCTGGAGTGTTAACTACCTAGCTAAAGCTAATTTCTGCAATCAACTGAGGGGCTCAGGAAGCAGCACATGCATGGGAGCTCCTGCACATGCTCAGTAGAGCAAAAGCTCTATGATATAGGAGAGAGGTCCAGTTGGCATTATCGGGTGACATCACCTATGTGTCATGGCTAATTCCTACTCTTGTCTAAGAAAAACACCATTTACGGTAAGTAAAATTGCTTTTTCGGACTAGACTTGTACGTGTAACTTTACCTGGGCAGCACTGAATATGCACACATATCAGGTGAAGTTAAACCCTGCCACCAGAACTCCTCCATTCACTCCCCTTTCTGAGTGGGTAAATGCGTGTGCACAAAAAGTCGCACATGCAAAATTTATGCGCTCTGTGAGGAAAATATTTAAAACTTGGTTTTTGTGCATGTAACTCGAAAAGTTACACACACAAAGACTTTGAATATTGACCATGTATGTATATATTTTATTTTTTTGCACGTCCGGGGAAAACAGACAGACCTGATTTGTGCATTTTGGCACAAGTTAGAAAGGCAGGGACTGCCTTCTACAGCTGTTGATACTTGTTTCTTGTTTTTCTCCCCTTGTGCTGCATGAAGTGAGTGGGAGAACTTGTAAGTCTCTTTGTATTTTACTGCTAATAGCTATGTGTTCTATGTATGTTTTGTGTTAAAGCATCAAAAATGCTCAGGGATTGACTGAAGCTTATGTTACAAACTTAATTGCAATAATGTTCAGATCCGATGCATGTGGCTTAGAAGGGATTTTGCCATGCAGCAGGTATGCGTGTAAACATCCAGTATGAACAGCTGAAAAATGTATTATCCCAGACCAATACAATAAATACATTTTACTTTCCTTCTCACCAACTATCGCTAATTCAGTTATGACATAGCTTTTATCAAATATTCCTTTCATGAGCTGAAATTCTGAGATTGCTGAGTTAACTATGGATCAAATTTCTAGTTTAAATAAAACTAAAAAAAAAAGCATAGGAAATAATTTAGGTATAAAGTTCAGGTACAACACAAACACACCAACTTCTGTAAGTTTCTAATTTTTGTGGGGAACACTGTCAGTAAAGTACTATTTTAAGAATAAAAAGTCTTTATCTCCGTTTAAACACATCCTCCTCCACCCTTCTCTGTATCATTCTCTTATTATTCTTTGGCTGGCAGTTACCCATAATTTAGGTGAGAAAGAGTGACAGAAATATTGATGGTACAAAATATTACAGAACACAGATCTTAAACCTGAAAAAAGTGATAGAGTTGGGCTAAAAAACTAGTTATTCCCAACTGTGCACTTGCAAGCCGAACATGGTATGACTGCAGTGAAGTTGTGGGTTTAAATAATATTAGCATGAGTTAGGTCATGAATGCCTATGCAATAAAACTCATGAAAAACCAAGTTTAGCATGACTTAAAAAAATGTAAAGGGCATGTTAAGTGACTTTTTTTTTTTTTTGTAATTTAAAGCTTTTATTGGATAAACATTCCAAACAGCAATGGTAAGACATATAGCCATATAGCCAGTGTTTGTTACAGTATATAAGCATTACAACAACTTGTACAACTCAAATAAACATGGATTTTACTTTATTTATTTATTTATTTACGGTTTTTATATACCGGCATTCATGATACAATCACATCATGCTGGTTTACAGTTGAACAAGGGGTGCAAAATACATTAAAACTGGAACCTGTGCAAAGGAAATTGCAGTTACAAATAACAAGGATGATCGAACTGGGCACTTTCATTAAACAGATATTTTGTCATTTATTATCCCCCCCTCCCCCTCCCCTATTTCACTTCATTACTAGAGATAACAGCTAAACATCGCATCTTGGGTATTAATTGGACCGTCATTTAAGTGGGAGCTGGCGGCTTGAAATTTCCCCTCCAACGTTCATAGTCAGTCCAAATCTTTGCAAAGGATCCCATAGTTTTGTTTTTATAGGCAGTAATTTGACTAAGGCAAAATATTCTAACTGCTCAGGAGGTACAGTGAGATTCAAGATCTCTGATTTGTCCAGCTCAGCGACCATTGCTATTAGAGACATCTGTGGGGTCGTCAGGGTAACGAGAACATCGTCTGCAAAAAGTGACAATTTGCCACAAAACTTCTCCCGCAAGATACCCCTTACCAATGCGTTTTGTCTGATTTTAATCACTAGGGGTTCTAAAAAAATAGCAAATAGCAAGGGTGAAAGAGGGCAACCCTGCCGAGTGCCTCTACCCACTGAAAAACGATCCAAGTAGCTACCGTTGACCTTGACGCAGGCCTTCAGATGATGATATAGAGCTTGTATCCATTGAATGAAATGACTTCCAAATTCCATCCTATGAAGAAGTTGGAAAAGAAAAGGCCAATGTACAAGGTCAAAGGCCTTCTCGGCATCGACCGTCAGTAATAGCGCTGATATTTCTTGCTTTTTAACCCACCACATTAATTCGCATTTCTTCCGGATGTTGTCCGCTGCCATTCTCCCTGATATAAAACCTGTTTGGTCCTGGTGTATAATTTCAGCTACGTATTTATTGAGGCGTCACACCAGAATCTTGGCCAGGATTTTTAAGTCTACATTGATGAGCGATATTGGTCGGTAAGATCCGCAAAAGGTCGGGACTCTGCCTGGTTTGCCTATGATAGTTATGCCGGCTACATTAGTATGTGGCGGGAGGTCTTCTCCAACTCTAAGCACATTGTGCATTTTGGTCAATGCAAGCGGGAGAGTATCTACCATCTTCTTATAGAAAAGATTAGTGAACCCATCTAACCTGGGTGAATTGCCCACCTTGAGATCTTGGATCGCCTGTTTCACCTCGGCTTCTGTAATTTCCACATCCAGGAAGTCCCTCTGGGAATCTGATAAGGTGGGGATGTCAGTTGAATTTAAATACTGGGCTATCTGCTCATTAGAAATTTGGATGTCTGGACTATATAATTTGGCATATAACTCACGAAAGCGATCACGGATCTCCTTACTCTCATGAAGTAATTGGCCCTGTTTGTTCTTAATTTTAGTGACATTATTCTGTATCCCCCTCTTTTTCAATTTATTGGCTAGAAGTTTTCCGGCTTTGTTACCCCCTTCGAAGTATCTTTGCTGAGTGCGTTCAAGCGCATAGGCAGTCGCTATGGATTCCCACTTCTCTATCTGTTCCCTATATTGTTGGATTTGACAGTATATTGAAGAGGAGAAAAATGTTGGTGTTGTCATTCTAAAGTTTTTAACTGCTGTTGGAGTATAGCAAGAGCTTCCCCTCTCTTTTTCTTTATGTAAGAGGCTCTATTTATTTTATTTTATTTATTATTTTTATATACCGACATTCGATCTCAATCGAGATATCACACCAGTTTACATTCAGGTACTGTATGTATTTCTCTATCCCCAGAGGGCTTACAATCTAAGTTTTTGTACCTGAAATCAAGAAATCTAGAAATCAAATATCCTTAAATAACAGCTTTAAGGCTTTCCCATAGCACAGTATTTGGGACTTCATCCATGTCATTGAACTGCAAATAGTCCTCTATATTTAATTTCAGTTGCTTCACATAATTGTCATCACTGAGCAGAGAATCATTGAGCTTCCAGAAACGTTGGCCGATATCACAATTCTGAAGCGCTAGGGTAAACCAAACTGCTGCGTGG
This sequence comes from Rhinatrema bivittatum, assembly GCF_901001135.1. Classification (NCBI taxonomy): domain Eukaryota; kingdom Metazoa; phylum Chordata; class Amphibia; order Gymnophiona; family Rhinatrematidae; genus Rhinatrema; species Rhinatrema bivittatum. The sequence continues at coordinate 40,240,620 of NC_042622.1, read as the reverse complement.
TCTGTCCAATAAACGGGTTCTATGTCTGTTTTCGTTACCTTATTTATTAACCCCTTATTTTCCATCAACATATCTATGTGTGAATAAGAATTATGAGGATGTGAAAAAAAGGTATAGCAATGAGACTTCAGATAGCGGGAACGCCAAATATCGAATAACATGCTTTGCTGCATTAGCGCTTTCAAAGCCTGCCGGGCTACCCTAGTTCCCACACTTCTGTTTGAAGAATTGTCTAAGATTGGATTCGCTGTGAGATTAAAATCCCCTCCCAGGATTAACACACCCTCTGCTTTTTCCCGGATTAGGGCACTGACCGTGATAAACAAACGTTCTTGATGTTGATTAGTGTTGTATAAAGTTAAAAGAATAAACCTTCCCTCAGGGTCTTGAACAGATTGCTTCAATTTGAATACAACATCTCTATGTATTAGTATGCCCACTCCAGCGTATTTCTCCTTCTTAGAGCTACTAGCCCAATAACAGTGTGGAAATTTGGGATGATGCACCAGACCTTCATATCTGGGTCTCAGATGTGTTTCTTGGAGGAGAGCTATCGAGGCCTGGAGTCTGTCAAGCTCCTTAAAGAGTAAGCCCCGTTTGCTTGCAGTGTTAAGGCCTTTAACATTAAGAGTGAGTATTCTAATTAATGCCATCTGTACTCGACAAAAAATTAGCCTCCCTCCCCAACTCCAAAACAGGTATACCTGCTCCTCCAACCCCTGGCGCGCCATCCCTCCATTCCCACCACAGACACCATAAATTGCTCCCTCTCTGCTGAGGTATCTCTAGTAAAATGTCCCAAATCCAGCTATGTATATATTCACCCATAGTTCTTTTCCCCGGTAATGAAGTGAAATTCCCACCCCCTCTCCCTCTTCCCTCCCCATCTCGATGAGGCCTATATCGCGCCTCCTTGCCCCAGAACCCAGGGGAGGAGTCATCAGGTGAACGGCTCAACAGAGCTAAACAAATCGCTTATCAATGTCAGCATGTGAATACTCAGGCATGTAATCCAGTATTTCAATAATGTCCCTTTTTGCTCCTGATTGATTAGACATCCATCACACAGCATTAATACCAATAGTTCTGTGTCAATAAGAACTTATTTTACAGTTCTCACAGGTTGCGTCGATGGGTGATGCAGATCCCTCATAATTTCTCTGAAGCTGCCGCCTTCCTTTGGTTACTCTCTGCCAGCGGGGATTATCTTCTCTCGTTGATGGCGCCAATTTAGTTGCCGGGGTCTTCAGAGAGCATGTCACGTTGGCCTCCTTTAAAATAGTTATCACTTCCACCATCGTTTTCACTCGATAAGTAGTCCCCTTGATCGTAAAACTCAGTCCAAATGGATAAAACCAACGGTACAGAAAGCTCTCCTTACGAAGAATAGTGGTGATGTCCCGGAAACCCAAGCGTTTTTTCAAAGTAAGGGGCGAGAGGTCTGCAAAGACCGCTATGTTATGACCTTCCCATAGCCATACTGCCTGCTTACGAGCCTCTCAAAATACAGTTTCCTTTTATTCGTATGAGTGAAAACATACAATAATGTCCTTTGATTTATTAGTTATGTTTTGTCCTAACGCCCTATGGGCGCGTTCCAACCACACCTGCTGATCCCCAGAGCTGGTCACGTCCATGTGCTCTCCCGTGAAGAAAAGCTCTCTGCGTAGCTTAGAGATTATCCCTTGCAGTCAGTATATTCCGGCTGTTCCGGTATGCTGTGAAATTGTAAGTTGCAGCGCCTAGTTCTATTTTCGTGGTCCTCCAGCTTTTGAATAACACCTTCAAGTTCTGTTTTTTACCTCTGCGTGCTCAGTCCTTGTGTGTTTCAATTCCTCTGATGCCTGTATCGTCGATTCGCCAGCCTAGTTCTGATAAATCTTCTTTCACCTCGTTAATGAGATTCGTCAAGTCCTGTTTCTGGGTCCGAATTTCCAGTCTGAGCTCCCGGAACCAGGCTCTAAAATCTTCCCGGGTCCAGTTTGAGCTCCCAGAACCAGGCTCTAAAATCTTCCCGGGTAGGTATCGTCTGTCCCTGTCCGGTGATGTTGGCCTCCTCATCGTTGTCTGGGTCGCTAGCATCCTCGGCCGCCATGTTGTCTTGTTCACTGTCTAGGCCCAGCTCCACTTTAGGGTATGAAAATTTGCGAAAATCTACTGTTTTCTTTTTGACGGACATCACCCAATGTGCCCTCTTACTTCTGCTGTGAAAAAATATATTCCACTGTTAGGATGCCTGAGATTTCAGTAAGATAATGCTGCTCTGTGAGGGAGCTCGCTCAGAGCCATCCGTTCACGCTGATGATGTCATATCCTCCCCGTTAAGTGACTTTTTAAGTGATACAAAAAGATTTAGCATGCCCTTGGTAAAAAAAAAATAAATAGTATAAAAAAAATATGTACTCATGGTATTCTTCTGCATAGAAACCCCAAAAATGTATTGGCTAAATAGCATGAGTATGCTAAACTGAGCCAGCTCCGTTCTCTTTTCCTCTTGATTCTTCCTGCTGGCTTTCAAGAGGTAGATAACTAATTCTGACACATGGGGCTGCTTGTAAGTACAGAGAGAAGGGCGGGACATTCCAGACGAGGAAGTAAAAGAAATTGCAGAGTTCTAGGAGAGAAGAAAAATAACCTGACTGCATGTTTCTTACTATCTGTCTTCTTTATCAGTAAGGATCTTGAAAGAACAGTGTGAGAGGACATGGTTGGGGGCAAAAGGGAGCATGCCAGTCGGAGACCCATGGAGGGAGCTGGCCACCCTGACTCAGAAGGGCATCGGCATCTTGCCATTCCCCCTCCTATGACCACCCTGTAGAGTAGATACTGCAATGGCTGTACCACACAGTCTTCATTGCCTCAACTGCTCTGAAACTAAAACAATTGGTCAGCTGAAAAAAAAAACTTCTGAGGCTCAAATTACTCTTCAGCTTTGAATGCCTACAGTGGTCTTTCGCCATACTAACAATGTCAATGACAGCAAAGATCTTTGTCTTCTCTTCACCTCTTTGTGTCACTCTCTCCCTCTCCATTTCTCCTCTATCTTACTGGTAGGAGTTGTGGGAGAAGGGCTTGGGAGGGGCCCACTGGATAGTCTCCAGCCCATGGGAGGCCCCCTGCTTTGGTGAGTAACTGGGGGGAGTGGGGCTGGGCACCCCCCACAAAAAAAAAAGGCTGTCCTGGCCAGACATTCAAATGGCAGCAGAGAAAGAGGAGGAAAGCATAGCCTGCCAGACAAGATCCAGCTGCTAATCGTTCTGCTCTTCCTTCATTTTTTTTTTGCAACTAAGGATTCTCCCTGCTTATCCCAAGTTTTCAAGAGGGCATGAGATAAGCACAGGGACATATGAGGTGTGTGTGTGTATTTTTCATCTGGTTATTCCTCTTCAGGAGCTCTCTGCTCTCCCTTGACCACTTCTCCTCTATTAGGTCTCCCACTCCTTCCCTCTGCAATAACAAAGAACCCTCAGGCTTACTTCTATATCCCTTGGAAATCAACAGAAAAGAAAATGGAGTATGTGCGGCTTAGCATGATGACACTATTTAGTTTCCCTTCAGCAAATAACAGGCTCATGTTAAGTTAACACCAGTCCAAGGCAGGTATTAAATAATGGCCATTTACCGAATGCCCTCAAAGTAGTGAGGAGGGTGAGCTTAATCACAATATTTAGCATGAGTTCGGTAACCTCTTATTTGCATATGATATTCCTTCATTTGTGCGTGCAGACATGGAAATTTTTGCATGCTTATGCTAACGTCTTCTAGGACCTCTTTACCATTCACATTGAAGCCTTCCTGTTTATCTCACTACATGTAGCGTGCACACGAGAGTCTTAACATGCATCCTAAGGTTTCTTGTATGAGGCCCTAAGCAGCAAGTATTGTGACCAGGATGTGAGCTAACCAAGGTTGTTCTACTAAGAATTTGAGAAAAAAATCTGAAAAATAAAAATACTTATTAGGAATTTCATGTGAATGCCTAGTTAATCTCCCTTATTTTGTATACCAGTGTCGAAAGTAAGTTCTGAAAAAAGAATAAAATGAAATACTGTACCTTCAGTACCTGATCCCAAATGATCTCACCAAACATAGGGCCTAATTCAATAAATGATTTTTCTCCATGGAAAAGCAGGAACAAATCAGTCACCCAAGTAAGTAACGTCATCTGCTGACGCCGACACTGAAAATAGCTCTCTCAGAGCTCAGAAAGACTGGTCTCGCCAGTTTATGAGTTACTGCTTCTCCAAAGGAGGAATTTGCCTACCTACCACAAAAGGTAAAGGCTCACCAAATAAGAGCCACTGCAACTGCTGTAGCTCATGGTGTCAAGGCTCTGCTCAAAACATTTCTTAGGCTGCGGCTTGACATCCATCCGTGCTTTTCCAAGCACTACTTACTGCCTGGACCAGGATTCCCACAATGATAGTAGCTTTGGCCAAGCACTTCTACAGAACTTCCCTCGGACTGCTTCTGATGGGTTGCACTATTAAATTACAGACTCTTTTTATGCAACCCCTAGCTTGGGAGTCTCCACTGATGTGGCCCTTTTGTTCCTGCTTGCCCACGGAGAAAGCAGGTGTTCTTTGTGGACAGAAGAACAAATCAGCCCTTGAATCCCACATTCCTCTGGGAACTCCTGCACATGCTCAATAAGACTTCTTGGTCTTTCTGAGCTCTGAAAGTGCTTTTTGTCCACATTAGAGTCATCAGATGACAACTTTGCTTTCCATAGGGACAGATCAGAGGGTGCACACTGGGATAACCACGTACAAACCTAATTGTCATAGAAGCTTTGTTTTAACTATTGAAGCCTTTTTCCCCCCTCATGGAACTGTATTTCTGAATATTTTCTGATTTTCCTTAGAAACCAGTCAAATGTCCGCCGAATGCATACAGCTGTGAAACTCAATGAGGTGATTGTGAAGAAGTCCCAAGATGCAAAACTGGTTCTGCTGAATATGCCAGGACCTCCAAGGAACAGGAAAGGGGATGAAAACTGTATCCTTTCAACAGCCAGCTTTTACACAAATGAAACACAAGTCACACAGAATAAAACTCAACACACCAGTTCTATGCTAGCATTACAAAGCAGACATAGAGATACTATACTAACTATATGCAGAGGAAGGACAGACTAGGTTCATTGAATGAGCCTTTAAGCATGCACCTGCTCTGTTTATAATTAGCTTTTAATATTCCCCCATTCTAACCTGCCCACTTAGTCCAGATGAAACCTCCCCAGCCTTGATCCAACATAGAACCCTCCTTAGCTCAATCCTCCACTTCCAATATCCCTTTTCTACCCTGATTCCTGTCCAAAAGCTCCTCCTTCCTGTCCTAATCCTCTTGCAAAGTACCCAGACCCTCAGTGGATCCTCCAGCAACCCCCTCTCCCAACTTCCACCCTGCCAGCAGGAGGAGTATCTCTTACCTCCTTGCCAGCTTGATGATGCTGGTGATATAGGAGCCAACTATTTAAAACAAACGGGGGTGATAAACTCAATACAAATTACCCCTCCTTGGACACAATGAAGGAGATTACTCAGTATTCAGGGTGTTCAAGCACCCATTGCACCCACAGAGTTGACAATCTCGTTGATCCAGCAGGAGGCAAGAGGCACACCTCCTGCTGCTGGGATGGGGTAGGGAAAAGGGGGCTATCAAAGGATCTGATGGGGACCTGAGAGTCATTTGGAATAGAACTGGGGTGGGGGGGGGGGGGCGTCATTTGGAAGGATGAGGATATAAGAAGTGGAAGAGCCAACCAAGGAGGGAGTTGAAGGGAGTTAGGCCGTGGGGTGGGACCATGATGCAGGGAGAGGGTTGTGGAGAATTGTTAAAGCCAGCATGGCTCAGCATAATAGCCTCAGAGCAGGAACGTTTTATTTCTTTTTGCAGTAAGAGGCCAAGGTAAATTTAGCTGTTGCTGCTGTGTTTTCAGTAAATAGTCCAGTACCTATTAATCAGGTCAATACCATACTCTTTATATGTTTAGCATATATGGCCCTGGAAAATGTTACCATGTCTTGGTTTCTGCTGAACAGAATTTTTAGCCCTGTATTAGGGACTAACTAGATTTCATATTCTTTAATGTTTACCACACACATTTAAAATATCACAGCATTAGTGCATAAGCCTTTTTACTGTCCTGCACAGATGCAGAGTTGATCTAGTTGGTTCTGCATGGTGCTATTTATTTCATTAATTTCTATATGGGCAGCCATGTAGGATTGAGACCCTCTCCGTCATTGCTTAAGGAATTGTTTGCATGGATGGTTTAAATTTACCCTGTTTTTTACTTTGATTATTGATCTATCCTATGTGGCCGAAAGGTTGTGACATATGATTTTTTTGTTAAAAGCTATAATCAATAAAAAGGAAAGTAAAAAAAAAAAAAAAAAAAATCAAGACACAAAAGCACCATTGCAAACAGTCACGTTACTGATCTCTCAGAAATGATTCTATTATGAACTTTATGAGACAGAGGACAGGAAAAAAATCCATAGTGATACAATTGCTATGTGAAAGATACAATGAATGAGCACCTAAGGGAGCAGCTGGGCCGGCAGGAGTCCAGCCGACTCACAGTCAGTAAATAGAGAAATGCAGCGTCAGAAATGCAGATCCCAACATCTTTCTCCTTGATATGCCAGAGAAAGAGAAAGAAACTGAGAGCAAAACGGGCAGCAAAATGCATAAGAGAAGCTGCTCCCTGTCTTGCAAAAGAAAAGGGCGTGATGTTCAAGTGACCTGTTTACAGTTGGTCATCTAACACTTAACAACTCTTAAACTTGGGAAATGTGAATACAAAAAAAAAAATACTCAACTTTAGAATCTGGCTTCACACTGTTATTATTCAACTGCAAATGTCATCGAGTCTTGCAGTTTCAAAAATAGAATTGAATCCAATGTACTACCATACCACTTTTCAAAGGGGAAATTAGATTTTTTTCACATGAGAGCAAAACTGGTTTCCTAGCAAAAATGTTTGTTAGCAAACAAAAGAGAACACATCAGCATTCAGTAGACTACAAAAAAATGGCCGATGCCTGCTTTTTAAACTATAAATTAGTAGTTACTAAATTACTTGAAAGTGCATAAGCGACACTCCAGAAGAGTCATATAGCAGTACACTGTAATTAATTATTTTAAAGTTAGTACACAAATAATTTCAGGTTGGAGTACACAAGCTGTTGAGTCATTGGCAATGAAGAGCCTTATTCAAAAAAAGATGTTTTCCCCTATGGAAAATATCTTTATTGAATAAAGTTTTAAACTGTTTTCTATGAAAATATCGAGACACAAATTGTAATGTCAAACCACAGTGCGGCATTGCGCACTGAAACCTGCTTTCACTACAATCTCACTACTTTTTCTTGGGTAAACTGAATACATCCCAAAGAAGCTTTCCAGAGTTCCCCTCTCTTCATCCAGTCGGTGAAGGCAGGGCACAGTTACACTGGGTTTAAATAGCACAGAGTCGCCTGGGTCTTGGGCGTGCGCATATGTCATTACAGTTCAATAAAGGAACGAGGCAGGGTGGAGGGGAGAATGCCAGCAGAGACGAGACAGTTAAACTTTGCCTAGATCAAGTCCTTTTCTGCTTGTTTCAAAGTGTTTGATCATCCTAATTTCAAATGTGTTCTGTTCTTTTGAAAATTAGGATGATCAAACACAAAAGGACTTAATAAAGACACTGGCTTTCCCACCTATTATCAATTCTAGGCCCTTTCAACTCCGAAATTTAACTGTCTCATCTCCTCTGGCATTCTCCTCCACCCTGTTTCCTTCATTGAATGTAAGGACACTTGCAGGTAGTCTAAGATATAAATGACTGGGCATTATGTAAACCCAGGAAGGTTGATATTTAGTGCTAGGACTTAGCTTTTTTGAGATGTGGAAACCAGAACTGCCTACATTTCTCCAGGTGCATTCTCACCTTAGAGTGATACAAAGGCATTATGATATTCTCTGTTTTATTCTCCATTGCATTCCTAATAATTCCTAACATTCTGTTTGCTTTTTTGACTTCCGCCACACACTGAATCAAGAATTTCAAAGTATTGTCCACTACGACACCCACATCCTAAAATCATGTAACTACAGTGTGGATTAATTTTCCTTATGTGCATTACTTTGTACTTGTCCACATTAAATTTCTTCTGCCATTTGGATGCCCAATCTTCCAGTCTCTCAAGGTCTCCTACAATTTATCACAATCCGCATGTGATTTAACTACTCTGAATAATTTTATGCCATCTGCAAATTTGATCACCTCACTTGTTGTTTCCCTTTTCAATTCATTTATAAATATATTGAAAAGCAATGGTTCCAGTACAGATCCCTGAGGCACTCCACTGTATACCCTTCTTCACTGAGGAAACTGACCATCTAGTCTGTTTCCTATCTTTTAACCAGTTTGCAGTTCACAATAGGGAATTGCCTCCTAGTCTGTGACTTTTTAATTTTCTCAGGAGTGTCTCATGGGGCACTTTCTCAGACATCTTTTGAAAATCAAAATACATTTTATCCACTGGTTCACCATTATCCACATGTTTATTAACCCCTTCAAAAAATATAGCAGATTGATGAGGCAAGATTTCCCTTGTGTAAATCAATGCTGGCTGTGTCCCATTAAACCATGACATTCTATATATTCTGTGATTTTGTTCTTTAGAATAGTTTCCATGTTTTTTCCCAGTACTGAAGTCAGATTCATCAGTCTATAGTTTACCGGATCACCCCAGAGCCATTTTTAAAGATTGGGTTACATTGACCACTCTCCAGTTTTTGGGTACAATGAACAATTTTAATGATAGGTTACAAATTAGTAGCAATAGATCTGCAATTTCATTTTTTAGTTTTTTTCAGAACTCTGGGGTGTATACCATCTGGTCCAGGTGATTTGCTTTATTACATCTTCCAGCTTCAACATGATTTGTTGCAGTTCTTCTGAATCATCACCATTGAATACAGTTTCTAACATGGTTATCTCCACATCATCTTCAGTAAACACCAAAGCAAAGAATTCATTTAGTCTTTCCGTGATGGTGTTATCTTCCCTAAGAGCCCCTTTAACCACTTGACAATTGAATGGTCCAAATGACTCCCTCACAGGTTTCCTGTTTTGGATATATTTTTAAAAGATTTTATTATGAGTTTTTGTCTCTATGGCCAGCTTCTTTTCATATTCTCTTTTAGCCTACGTTATCAATATTTTACATCTAACTTGCCAATGCTTATACTTTTTCTTATTTTCTTCAGATGAAACCCTTTTTCCAGTTTTCCAAAGAAACATAGAAATGACAGCAGAAGAGGACCAAATGGTCCATCCAGTCTGCCCAGCAAGCTTATGGTACCATCAGCCACGTCATACAGATCTCCTCTATAATGGTAGCATCAGGGGGTGGCATCTGCCATGGCATACAATTTACCCCCATACTTAGTTACTGTCTGAGTCCCATTCCCTGTTATCTCTTGCCATTGAAGCAGAGAGCAATGTTGGAGTTACATCACAAGTTTAAGGCTTATTGGTTAAGGGTAGTAACAGTTGCATCAGCAAGTTACCCCCATGCTTACTTGTTTTTCCAGACCGTAAAATTCAATGTCCTTGTTGGTTTCTGTCTGAAACTAATTCCCCTTTTCCTCTTTTCCCCCTGCCATTAAAGCAAAGGGCAATAATGAGTTGAATAAACAGTATGAAGGCTCATTGGTTAAGGGTAGTAACCGCCACATCATCAAGTTACCCCCATGTGCTCTTTTCCTCATTTCCATCCTCTAACCTTTAGTGATCCAGAATGTTTATCCGATGCCCCTTTGAAATCTTTCACCATTTTTTGTTTTCATCACCTCCTCCGGAAGGGCATTCCAGGCATCCACCACCACTGGGAAGAAATATTTCCTGACATTGGTTCTGAGTCATCCTCCCTGGAGTTTCATTTTGTGAACCCTAGTTCTACTGAATTCTTTCCAATGGAGGTGGTTTGTTGAATGTGCATCATTAAAACCTTTTAGGATTCTGAAGTTCTGTATCATATCTCTTCTGTACCTCCCCTCCTCCAGGGTGTACATATTTAGTTTCTTCAACCTCTCCTCATAAGTCATTTGATGGAAACCTCCCACCGTTTTTGTCGCCCTTCTCTGGACCGCCTCCATCTTCTTTCTGTCCCTTTTGAGATATGGTCTTCAGAACTGAACACAGTACTCCAAGTGAGGCCTCACTAAGGACCTGAACAAGGGGATTATCACTTCCTTTTTCTTACTGGTTATTCCTCTCTATGCAGCCAAACATTCTTCTGGCTTTAGCTATCGCCTTGTCACATTGCTTCATCATCTTCAGATTGCTAGACACTATCACCCCAAGATTCCTCTCTTGCTCCATGCACAAAACCCTTCACCCCCATTACATACATCTCTTTTGGATTACCACACCCCAGATGTATAAATCTGCACTTCTTGGCATTGAATCCCAGCTGTCATATCTTCGACCACCGTTCAAGCTTCCTTAAACCACGTCTCTTTCTCTCTACTCCTTCCAGCGTGTCCACTCTGTGGCAGATCTTAGTATCATCTGGAAATAGACAAACTTTACCTTCTATCCCTTCTGCGATGTCACTCACAAAGATGTTGAACAGGACCGGTCCCAACACCGATCCCTGTGGCACTCCACTTAACACCCTTCTCTCTTCAGAGTAGGTTCCATTTACCATCACACGCTGTCTTCTATCCATCAACCAGTTTGTAATCCATGCCAGCACCTTGGCGCTCACTCCCAAGCTTCTCATTTTATTTACAAGCTTCCTATACGGGACCGTATCAAAAGCTTTGCTGAAATCCAAGTAGATCACATTGAGCGTTCTTCCTCAATCCAATTCTTTAGTCACCCAATCAAAAAAAATCAATCAGCTTTGTCTGACAGGACCTTCCCCTGGTGAATCCATGCTGCCTCATGTTCAGCAATCCTAAACTCTTTTGGCTGAAATAGCCTTTTTCACCTACCTTTTAACCATGTTTAGCCACCGGCTAAATAAATAATGACTAAGTGGTGGGCAAGAAATGGTGCTTCGAGGAGGAACTACTTCTCTGGTTAATATAGACAGATAAGTAGCGATATTTAGACTTACCCGGCTGTGTTAACTGAATAAGTTAGATCTGCTCAATAGCAGGTCTAAAGAGCGATTTATTCAGGGATATTCAGCAGCATAACCACTCAAAGATGAGATTTGTACAATGTTCTCTTGCCCTAGCTTGATGGACTCTCTTCCAGGGTTCTATCATGCCAGGATGAGAGAACATTGAAGAATTCTCATCTTTGTATGACTTTCCTCACTCCAAATGATGTCAAATCTTCACTGAGGTCTACTGTGCTGTTCGTACGTCTCCCTCTGCATGTAAAACTGGCCCCAAAACCTTACACCACCACCAAAACCTCACCTCGAGTTACTAGTTGACCCTTCTATAGTGATATAAATAGTTCACTACTAGGAAGGTCTTTTAAAGTGTTTCTCTCTCTCTCTCAGCACTTCACAAGTAGCATTTTGATGAATCTAGGGATTAGCTGGGTATCTTTGAATATCAAGCCCAGTGAACCTGAGCTGTGTCTTCACTGATGAAGAGAGGATAACTCTCAAGAGCTTGTCACAGATGTATTGCAACCCCAATTTTTGCACAATAATAATCATAATTTTATTTTATAATTTGGTGTTATGGTGTTGCTACTGCCTTCTAATTGGTACACTGGCCAGCTACTAAGTCTGATATGGAGACACCATTGTAGCACAAAATAGGATCCAATCCCTCTAGCACTGCTTCTTTGTTGTTCACATAGGAACTTATTCGACAGCTGCAGTGTTAGTAACACAGAAGCCAGCAGATAAAGACCAGTTGGCCTGTTTGGTTTGCCAAGATTTCCTGTACACACTGCTAAGGATACATCCCAGCCGCTAGCTCAACTGCTTGTAGGATATCAATGCTTCTCCAAGTCAGTTTTCGTTGTCTTCCCGATTGGTTCTCTACCATCCTCTATGAGCATACAAGTTCCCATACCTAATCCATTGATTAAAAGCCTTATTAATGTGCAGAAAATACAAATGTTTGGGAATATTTATATGCATATGAAATGAATGGGTGGTAAGATCTAATGTATCATAGAAACATAGAACATGATGAAGACCATAGAGCCCATCCAGTCTGCCCAATCCCTTCCTCTCCCTCAGAGATCTTCTGTGCTTGTCCCATGTTCTCGTGAAGTCTGCTACTGTCATTGTCTCCACCAGTTTCAAAGGGAGGCTGTTTCCTGGTATTTAACCACCCTCTTTTTAAAGAAATGTTTCCTTAGATTATGCTCAAGTCTACTCTCTTTCATCCTCATCTCATGATGCCACATTCTAGAGCATCCTTTCCTTTGAAAGAGGCCTGTCTCTGGTGCATTTATTCCTTGGAGGTATTTAAATGTCTATATTTCCCCTTTTTCTTCTTTCCTCCAAAGTATATTCCCATATACATTATGTTGAATACAGTTGACCATTTTAGTAACTTCCCTCTGGACCGATTCTATTTGGTTTATATCCTTTTGAAGATGTGATCTCCAGTATTATACACAGTACCCCAAATGAGGTATCACCATAGATTTATACAGAGGCAATATTACCTCCTTTTTCCTGCTTGCTATTCTTCTGTCTATGCATCAAAGCATCCATCTTGCTTTTACCATCCTCTTATCTACCTGTTTAGCCACTTTAAGATCATCAGATATGATTACCCCCAGATCAGCTCCTGTTTTGTGCACAGAACTTCACCCACTATACTGTGCTGCTCCCTTGGGATTTTGCAGGTCAAATGCATGACCCCATATTTTTTTAGGATTAAGATTTAGCTGCCAGACTCTAGACCATTCCTCAAGCTTCGCTTGATCCCTCTTCATGTTTTCCACACCTTGATGCATGTGTGTTAGCATGCCTAAGGACACAGCAATGCCTAAGGACATGCCTAAGGACACAGCAATTTTATAACATATGCCCACATATGTTAAAATAGCCTGGACTTGCATGTGTGTGTGCCCTATTTTGCAACTGGATACACACAGCCACACACATCCAAGTATGAGCTGCGCAAGCGGGGGGATTTTATAACTGGTGTGCGTCAACGCCATGACCAATTTCACCAGTTCCTGCACCAGTTCAACCAGTGTAGAACTAGGTCCTCCAAACCAATGTTTCCTTTAAGGATTGGGTTGCTGTGAGCAAACATTTTTTGTTTGATTACCCTGTCAGCACTACTTTCTTTGATGCAAATAGCATATCAATTTTATGCTCATTTCAACCCAATCCTTAGAGAAAACATTGGAGCAGTATACACACAAATGTTCTCACATACACACACCCCAACACATTTGCATATTCACTCTCATACTCTTTCACACACATACTCGCTCATTCTCACAAACACACACACAGACCCACTCACCCTCATTACTCTCATTCACTCCCTAGACTCTCATGCACATGCACACTCACTCAGTTCTCCTCTACCACACACACACACACACACACACACACTTCAGTAACTGCAAATTCTTCATTGCCAAACACTTTGAGAAGTAATACAAATCCTTCAGGACTCAAACAGTAGCAGCTTTATCTATGACATAGCAGCAATGCAAATATTATACCATGCCCTAGAACACTAATATACCTCCTACTGGAGTTAACAGACCAAAGCCCTACAGAAAAACTACATACAAGCAGAAATACTGCATCTCAGTTACACTTGCAGAACACAGACAGACCCTTACCTAATACAGAATAAGGGACTGTAAATTAGAAACAGAAACATGCAGACAAACATAAAATGGAAAGCCCAAGAAAACAGACTCTGAACAGTGGAAAACTGAAGAAAGAATAAAACACATATATGTAATACATATGCCAATCACTAAAAATTCAAAATAATATATTTTTTTTCCTTTGTTGTCTGAGCTTATTTTTCTAATTGGCTGGTCCCAGGCTTTTTTTTCCTCCCAAGTTCCCTTTCTTGGTATCTTTTACACCTCTCTTCTTCCCTTCCTCCCTTCCTCCCTTCATCCATACCCACACACCAGCAGTTTCACACACACACACAAACACAGGCTCTCACCCAGCCACACACACAAACTCTCAAACCTCACCTTCTCACACAGGCTCTCACCCAGCCACACACACACACACACACAAACTCTCAAACCTCACCTTCTCACACACAGGCTCTCACCCACCCACCCACACACACACACACACACAAACTCTCAAACCTCACCTCCACACACACAGGCTCTCACCCACCCACAGACTCTTAAACTCGCCCCCACACACAGGATCTCACCCAGCCACACAACACACACAACCTCTCACCCACTAACCCCCATACACTCACAGGTTTTTAACTCTCACACACATATCCATAAAATCTCACCCACCCAGGTAGTCATCCCCCCCCTCCACACACACACACACACATACCTATACAGCCTGGCTCTCACACCCAGATACTCATCCACACACACACAAGCAGTCACCACCCGACCACCTAGGATATCACCCAGACACATACACACACCCAAGGCCCAGGCCTAGTCTTCAACCGCCAGCAGGATGAGGTCTGCTGGAGGCCTCCACATCTTCTCACTCTCTCTCTCTCTCCTCAGGTGTTGAAGGACAGGCTCCATGGTGGCCTGCCGAGTTGTGGGGTGGGCAGCAGCAAGAGTCACGTTTATTCGCACATCGTGTCCTGCTGCCGCGGGGCTGATCTTGCAGTAAGAGTGGACATCAGGATAAACGCAACTCCTGCCCAGGAGGTGTGATGCCACTGATTGGATCGGGCAGGGGATTGATTTATCCCCGACTGATCCGATCCCTGCGTGGGGTGGGGGTGGGGGGGGGGGCTAAAAGCTGTGCACAACCGAAAAATGTGCACGGTTATGCATGCACGCAGCTTAGAGGGAACAGTGCTCCAAACTCCCCTGCTTTAATAGCCTACACTCCCCCCCCCAGTTACACCAGACCCTTTAAACCCCTCAGGGATGGCAGGTTTTTGTTTTTGGGGGTTTTTTTTAAACTTACACCTCCTCCATAGCAGAAGTGAAGTTACACGGTACTGGACCTGGGTGCAGCACCAGATGCGTAACTATTTGCACACACATCTCATGGCCCCGCCCTGGAATGCCCACATCACACTCAAACCACGCCAACACTACGCCCCTTTTTGAATCAGAGTGAGATAGTCCTACATGCACACACATCTCCTGATTTTGGCGCACGCTAGGCTTTTAAAATGAATCTCTTAGTATCTACTGTATTGCAGATTTTGTTCTCATTTGCTAAAAGGCGAAGCTTTCCCGATAACCCTTCCACAATATTGCTTATGAAAATTCTGAACAGAACTAGATCAAGATCCGATCCCTGAACACACCACTGGTAACCCACCCCTTTCTTCAGAGAGAACTCCATTTACCACTTCTCTTTACTGTTTCATAGTCAACCACGTTCATACCCAGTCAATTACTTTAGGAATGTGCCTTGCTGAAATCCAAGTACAATTCTGTCACATAACACCTTAGTAATAGCAGAAGTTGCTTACCTGTAACAGGTGTTCTCACAGGACAGCAGGATGTTAGTCCTCACATATGGGTGACATCACAGGATGGAGCCCAATCACGGAACACTTTTGTCAAAGTTTCTAGAACTTTGACTGGCACCTACTGGGCATGCCCAGGATGGCACTAACCCTGCAACCAGCAGGGGTCCCCCTTCAGTCTTGTTTAAAAGCTATAGTAAATGCCAAAAAATAAAATAAGAAAACGTAACGAACCCAACATCGCGGGATGGCGGGCGGGTTTCGTGAGGACTAACATCCTGCTGTCCTGTGAGAACACCTGTTACACGTAAGCAACTTCTGCTTTCTCACTTCTCAAGCAGGATGGTAGTCCTCACATATGGGTGAGTACCGAGCTGAGGATGTCCGAGAAATGCACCAAATGTACCCAAGATGTGCAATAGGCACAAGGACTCGGGTGGAATTTGGTAGAGGGCATCCTGAACCCTAACGGGCAGGTGGAAGGGTGTTGGTACATCAAGTTGCAAATAGGTTGCTCAAGACAGACTGGCCGAAGATGGAATCTTGTTTTCCAGCCTTGTCTAAACAATAATGGGCTGCAAAGGTATGGAGAGAACTCCAGGTAGCAGCCCTACAAATGTCAGGAAGCGGCACCAAGCATAGGTGCGCTACTGAAGTTGCCGTGGCCCTGACAGAGTGTGCTTTAACACGGTCTTGAAGTGGAATGCCTGCTTGCTGATAGCAAAAGGATATGCAGTCCGCTAACCAGGAGGAGAGAGTCTGCTTACCCACAGGTTTACCCAATTTGATGGAATGGAAGAAAACAAACAATTGAGTGGATTTCCTGTGGCCAGCTGTACAGTCTAGATAGAATGCTAGAGCACATTTACAATCAAGGGTATGCAGAGCCCGATCTCCTGGATTTGAATGGGGCCTGGGAAAGAAGGTGGGTAGTATGATGGATTGATTGATATGAAACTCCGATACTACCTTAGGCAAAACTTAGGGTGAGTGCGGAGTACTACCCTATCATGCAGAAGTGTAGTGTAAGGCGGGTAGGTGACTAAGGCCTGTAACTCACTAACTCTGCGAGCGGATGTGATCGCCAAAAGAAAAATCACTTTCCAAGTGAAACAGCGGAGATCACAGGATTGGAGAGGCTCGAACGGTGGTTTCATGAGCCGATCCAAAATCAGGTTGAGGTCCCAAGAAGGGGCCTGAGGGCGCAGTGGAGGTTTAAGGTGGAGCAAGCCCTTCAGAAAACGTGTTACAAGGGGTTGTACTGAAATGGGAACATCCCCAACACCTTTATGGAAGGCAGCTACCGCACTGACATGCATCCTGATGGAAGAAGTTTTTAGACCTGATTTTGACAAGTGCCAGAGATAGTCTAGAAACTTTGTGGTGGAACAAGTGAAAGGATCAAGGGACAGTGAGGAACACCATGACTTAAACCTGTTTCATTTGTAATAATATTTTCTTGAGGAAGGCTTTCGTGAAGCAATCAGGACACGGGAAACTGGTTCCCAAAGGTTGAGAGGCTGAAGAATTAACCTTTCAACATCCAGGCAGTCAGGGACAAGGCCTGAAGATTGGGGTGGCGTAGGCACCCGTTGTTTTGAGTAATCAGAAGCGGGTCCTTCCCCAGTAGAATGTGCCTGCGAATGAAGAGGTCCTGAAGAATCGGAAACCATTTTGGCATGGCCAGTGAGGGGCTATCAGGATCATGCTTCCCTTGTCGTGACGTAACTTCACGAGAGTCTTTGAGAGAAGTGGAAGTAGAGGGAATGCATATAGGAGACTGGTTGCCCATGAGAGGGAGAACACATCTCTTGGTAATGAGTGTTGGCTGCGTGTGAGAGCAAAAGTTCTCTGCTTTGTGGTTTTGAGGTGACACAAAGAGGTCTATGTGAGGGTAACCCCAACGTTGGAATATTGAGTCCACTACTGAGAGGTTGAGGGACCACTTGTGCGGCTGAAAGGTGCGACTCAACTTGTCTGCCAACACATTGTCCACTCCCAGCAAGTAGGTGGCCTTGAGGTACATCGAGTGGGAAAGGGCCTCCACCCATATCTGTGCAGCTTCCTGACACAGGAAGTAGGAGCCCGTTCCTCCTTGGTTGTTGATGTACCACATGGCCACCTGGTTGTCTGTCTGAATCAGGATGACCTGGTTGGAAAGGCGATCCTGAAACACCCTGAGAGCATATCTGATTGCTCGTAGCTCCAGGAAATTTATTTGGTGTTGGGCTTCCTCTGGAGACCAGGTGCCTTGAGTCTGCAAAGTGGCAACATGTGCTCCCCAGCTGAGGTTGGAGGCATCGGTTGTAAGGGTTATTTGAGGATCTGGAGCCTGGAACGGAAGGCCTTGGAGGAGATTGGAGTGATTCTTCCACCAAGCTAGAGATAAGCAAAGTGGGTTGGTGATGTGGACAATGGCCGACAGTGGTTGAGATGATTGTATCCACTGTGACCTTAGAGTCCACTGCATGACTCTCATGGCGAGACGAGCCATTGGAGTGACATGTACAGAGGACGCCATGTGTCCTAGCAACACTAGGAAGTGAAGTGCAGTTGATGGGCGAGAGAAATGAGAGTGAGAGCTTGTTCTCGAGGAAGAAATGCTTTTGCTTTGAAGGTGTCCATGTCTGCTCCTATGAACGACAGGGTTTGTGATGGGACTAAGTTTGACTTTGGGTAATTGATGAGAAACCCTAGAGAGATCAGGGTATGCAAGATGAGACGTAGGGACATCAGAGCAGAGCCAGTCTTCCCTTTACAGAAGGGGAAGGAGGGAACCCAAGGTTACCATCTTGAACATTTCTCTTTGTAGGTACTTGTTTAAGGCACGAAGGTCTAGTATTGGGCGAATGCCATCTAACTTTTTTGGGATTAGAAAGTACTGGAAATAGAAGCCTAGGCCCTGTTGAGAGTAGGGCACTGGTTTGATTGCTCTGGATCGAAGGAGGAGAGAGACCTCCTGATCCAGGAGTGGTGAGTGATTGGATGTTCCCCACATCAGCCGAGATGGGGAGTCCGGCGGAATGGCGAGAAAGTTGAGATGATAACCTTGAGTGATTATGGCAAGAACCCACTGGTCTGAGGTGATTGTGTGCCAGAAGTTGCTGAAGTGGCACAATCGACCTCCCACTGGTATATGCAGTAGTGGAGGCTGAATGCTGCTCTCTAGGAAAGAGTCAAAAACCAGATGCTGGGCCTGCCTGAGGGGTTGTCTGTGTTTTTTGCCTGCGAGGTTGCTTGGACTGGCCTTTCTGGTAAGGCTTAGTAGAGCGACCTTTGGACAGTGGAGGATAAGATTTCCTTTGGCGGTAGAAAGACTTTTTGGGATTCTTTCTGAATGTTTGCTTAGCAGGATATTCAGAAGGCAACAAGGACAGTTGGCGAAGAGTCTCATGGTGATCTTTGAGCTGTGCCACTGCTTGTTGTATCTGTTCACCAAAAAGATCGTCACCAGTGCAAGGCAAGTCCTGGACCTCAGGTCGTAGGTCCGAAGACTTTAGCCAGGCCCACCTCCTCGCAGAAATAGCTGTTGCTGATACCCTGGAAGCTGTGTCAAAAATATCATATGCTGATCTTATTTCATGTTTGCCCACTTCTAATCCTTTTTGAGTCAGGGCATGTAATTGTTCTTGAGACTGCTGAGGCAGGGACTCAGCAAAGTCCTGTATTTGTTTAAAGAGGACCCTGTTGTACTGGGTCATATAGAGTTGGTAAGAGGCAATGCGGGATATAAGCATTGACCCCTGAAAGACAGGCCGACCTATGGCATCCAGGAACTTTTGCTCCTTCCCTGGAGGGAAAGAAGAGTGAGGCTTGGAGCGTCAGGCTTTCTTTTGGGCTGACTCAACAACCACTGAATGGTGATCCAATTGAGTTTTTTGGAAACCTGGAGTTGACTGGACTAGGTATATGAGGTTTGCCTTTCAGTTAACTGGTGCCACCGAACCAGGATGCTCCCAATTCCTCTTCAGAAGATCCAAGAGGACATCATGGATAGGGATAGAGGTAATTTCTTTAGGAGCATCCAGAAATTGCAGAAGTTCCATTATCTGGTGTCTATCATCTTGTTCTGTCTGAAGTTGAAATGGAACCAATTCAGACATTTCCTTCACAAAATTAATGAAGGACAAGTCCTCTGGAGGAGAACGCTTCCTGCTTTCAGTAGGAGAGGGTGGTGATGGTAAGTCATCGGTATCCTGGGACGAATCATCGGTCCATGTGTCATAGGGTTCATCAACAGCACCCCTAGGATCCTTAGAGGGACGAAATGATGGTATTCCTGAAGGTCCTGGTTGAGGCACCGAAGGCATTGAGGGAGTCACCGGAGGCATCGATGAGGGCACCAAGGACATCAATGGGCGGATCGGCAGCATCGATGGTAGCAAAGACTCTATCAGTGACATCGATATCTGAGGCATCGGTAGGACTCATGATGGAGGAAGTAATGGTGTTTCTCCTTCTTCTGTCGATGAAAGAGGAATTGGGGAGGAGGGTACCGGGCCCATCGGTGGAAAAGCGGCAAGAAGTGCTTCCATCCTCGTTAGTAGTGGTGCCAGCGCTACGGGAATGGGATCGGTAGCCGGTTTAGGAATCGACACCAGCATCGGAGGAATTTTGAAGCCTTGCATCGCTCTGCCAATGGCCTCTTGAATCATGTGATCCAACTCCTCTCAGAAACCTGGAGCATGGAGCCCCGATGCCGGAGAGGAGGCAGAGGCATAGCCAGAGGGACCACCATTGGAGGTGGAATCACGGCTCCTATCACCGGTCCCGGTGAAGGTTGCTTCAGTGACCCGGAGCCAGATAGGGACTGTGCCTTTTCTGGACGGGCTTTCTTCGGCAGCGGCTCACACGGTGGTGACATCGAGGACTTGCCTGCGTCGATGGTCTGAGACCTACGGTGTCGATGTTGATGCTTTTCTCAACGATCTCCTCGGTCCTTATGCTGAGGAGGAACAGAGGGTGTCGATGGCTGCGGAGTCGTCGATGCCGGTCGGACACTGGTCAGTGCACGATACTGGTGCGACGTAGACTGTGTCTTCTCGGACGACCTGGAGGCTATGGACGGCGTCGGAGTTTGTGATCAAAAGAAAAGTTCCATCTTCTCCATTCTGGCCTTGCGACTTTTTGGTGTCATAAGGGCACATTTGATGCAAGTAAAGACATCATGCTCGCTCCCTAGACACATTATACAGACCTTGTGAGGGTCAGTAATGAACATTGTGCGAGTGCAGTCGGGACATCGACGGAACCCCGATGCCATGGCCTCTCAAAAAATTTAGCCGCAGTGCAGTCGATGGCCAGTAGGCCGCGAGGGCCGAACTCGACGGGAATCGACCGGAATCAGGTAAAAAACTTACCGGATCACCGCGGACACAAAAATTGAATAGGGAGACCCCTGTGGGGTATTAAATTATGAAGTAATTCCGTGAGGAAAATTCCTGTCAGGAATCTGTATAGAGCTCCTTAACCCACGTGGCTACTGTTGCGCGGAAAAAAGAAGACTGAAGGGGGACCCCTACCGGTTGCTGGATTAGTGCCATCCTGGGCATGCCAAGTAGGTGCCAGTCAAAGTTCTAGAAACTTTGTCAAAAGTGTTCCGTGATTGGGCTCCATCCTGTGATGTCACTCATATGTGAGGACTACCATCCTGCTTGTCCTGTGAGAAACCCCTAACACCCACTGAGGGTTAACCCTGTGGTCACTTGGAGGATCCTGTGCATGTACTCCTGTACATGTACTCCTACACTGGCAACCTCCCACCTGCCAACTGGGTTTCTGCTTGTCTCTGGGCAAGTTCCCTGCCTGCAAACTATCCTCTGATGGTTTCTAGGGACCCTACACCAGTCAAGGGTCACACGGTTCCTAGAAATGCATCCACACACCCACACACACACAATACCCACCATCACTAATCTGTCCAAGACAGGCAGAGCTAGCAAACTAATATGTTTTTTTTAACAAAACGTAGGAACAGTGAACAGAAAAAGATTTAATTTGCAAACAGGAACAGGTAAAACAAGATTAAACAGCAAAACTTAGCCATACTTATCTAGTGCCTCAGGATGTCAGGAAAATATGCTGGCCACATGAACTGAACAGAGCCAGAGCACAACAATTTGCTCTCTCTAGCCGAGACTAGAGAATTCTAGTCTCTTCAGAGCTAGTTCTCTGTCTTAAAGGCCAATGAGGGCACAGAGTACCAATATCAGCTGTTTGACCAATGCCTTCTGACTAGTAAAAAGATTTAATTTGCAAACAGGAACAGGTAAAACTCTGTCAGAAATATCTTACAGAAGTATCTGTAAGATATTTCTGACAGAGTTTCTTTAGAGATGCTGGGATATCTATGCTGTTCAAGCTTCATTCTGAGTCAAACCAGCATCCCAAGCCTCTGTTTGAACTACAGTGAAGAGGTCAATCATTACCTGTAGGCCAGCCAAAGGAAATAAGGTGCTTCTGGGGAAAAAACCAAAAGGCCTAAGGCAAAGCAAGAAATCATAGTGCACACAAACCCATTCACCACAACTACATCTAGCATTCTGCCCTGATACAAATCTTTGGTCACCCAGTCAAAGAAATTGATTAGATTCATTTGACAAGATGTACTTCTGGTAAAAACCATGCTGCCTCAGATTCTGTATCACTGGATGCCAGAAAATGCACTATCCTCTGTTTCAGCAGCGATTGTATTAATTTATTCACCACTGAGGTCAGCCTAACTAACTTGTAGTTCCCAGACTCCTTCTTACTTCCATTTTTGTGAAGAGGAACATCTGCGTACCTCCAGTCCTTTGAAACCACTCCTGACACAAAAGAAAGATTGAAAACTTCCCCAAGTTCCCTTAATACCCTCAGATGTATCTCCTCTGGTCCCCTTGCTTTATCTATGTTGTTTTGCTAGCTCCTCACAGTCATCTGAAAATTGTTGCGGTCTCTCATTTTCATTCCCACCTGCAGCAGTTGTTTCTGGTCCTTTCTCTAAGCCTTTCATCGGTGAGCACTGAATACAAATATTTGTTAAGCTATTCTGCATTTTCCTGCTCAGCCCCCCCTTTCACCTTTAGTCTTTCGGTTCCATTTTTGTACTTCCTCCTGTCACTAATTAAGACTAAAGCTTGTTTTACTGTATGAACTATTTTATCTTTCATCTGCACTTTTGCTCTCCTGACCACTTTTTCCACTTCTCCATATATTGTTGCCTGTCTTCTTGTTTGTGGAATCTCTTGTAGTTTATGAACTCTAACCTTTTTTCCCCCTTATCTTTTCAGCTACTTCCTTAGAAAACTAAGGAAGGTAATTTGCCTTTAGCAATCCCTGAGTACTAAGTGAACTCTGGCTTCCCTGATTCAGGGCCCATTGCTATGGCCACTAGGCTATAACTCCACTCCAAAAGCTATTTGGAGGTTATCACAATCTCAGCGGATTGTGATAAATTGCAGGAGGATCTTGTGAGACTGGAAGATTGGGCATCCAAATGGCAGATGAAATTTAATGTGGACAAGTGCAAGGTGTTGCATATAGGGAAAAATAACCCTTGCTGTAGTTACACAATGTTAGGTTCCATATTAGGAGCTACCACCCAGGAAAAAGATCTAGGCGTCATCGTGGATAATACTTTTAAATCGTCAGTTCAGTGTACTGCAGCAGTCAAAAAAGCAAACAGAATGTTAGGAATTATTAGGAAGGGAATGGTTAATAAAACGTAAAATGTCATAATGCCTCTATATCGCTCCATGGTGAGACCGCACCTTGAATACTGTGTACAATTCTGGTCGCCACATCTCAAAAAAGATATAGATGCGATGGAGAAGGTACAGAGAAGGGTGACCAAAATGATAAAGGGGATGGAACAGCTCCCCTATGAGGAAAGACTGAAGAGGTTAGGGTTGTTCAGCTTGGAGAAGAGACGGCTGAGGGGGGGATATGATAGAGGTCTTTAAGATCATGAGAGGTTAGTGTAGCTGGGTTCAAAAAAGGTTTGGATAAGTTCTTAGAGAAGTCCTTTAACTGCTATTAATTGTATCAGTTCTCCAACATCCACAAAATCAAGAGAAACCTTGTTCAGTGGTATTTTTTGTGTACTGTGGCTCTATTCCAGGATAACCAATTTTTAGTTATCCTTTTCATTCGCCCCGTATATTACTCTTTTTTATTCGTACTTTGACACTTGTTTTTCTTTTTTCTTGTTTTCTCCTTTTACTTTTTACTTATGAAATCCCTTCTCCCTGACTGCTTATCCGACCCACTTGTGTATTCTTATGGTCATAAACTTATCAAGGCTGCCGCCTCTGTCTCTTCTCATGGGATCGGATCCGCCCGCCCGACATTGGCCATGTTTCGGCATGGTTTCCCTTGATTTTGTGGATGTTGGAGAATTATTAGCTAAGGGAAAGAGGTTAGTTGGTGTATAATTAATTGCATCAGTAGCATGGGATCTTCTTAGTGTTTGGGTAATTGCCAGGTTCTTGTGGCCTGGATTGGCCTCTGTTGGAAACAGGATGCTGGGCTTGATGGACCCTTGATCTGACTCAGCATGGCAATTTCTTATGTTCCTTTTAGTTTTGCCCACTGCACTTGTACTTCCCTTAGCTTATCCCATCCAATTAATGACTTCTTGATGTACTCCCCCATCAGGGCCGGCACGTCCTATTAGGTGAATTAGGCAGTCGCCTCAGGTGCTGACCCTTAGAGTGTGCTAAGGAGCAGCCAAGTGGTGCAGTAAGTGGAGCCTATTTTGCTCGTGGCAGAGGAATAGAGATTTGATGGCCGCGAGCTGTGCCCATCCTGCTCATGGCCCAAAGAAGCATACAGTCAGTGTGCTCAAATGTGGTAGAAGCTGGGGCCAAGACCGGGGGGTGCAAGGCAGAAGGCTCGCCTAGGATGCCTAATACCCTTGCACCAGCCCTGTCCCCCATCTTAACAAAATTAGTTTTTTGGAAGTCTAGGACCCTTGCCTTTGAATGAACTACCACTGCCTGTGTTCTAATACTGAACCACACCATCCAATAATCACTGGATCCCAGGTTATCCCCCTCCCCCCCCCCCCCCCCCCCATATGACATCAGAGGCATGCTCCCCCTTTGTAAGGACCAGGTCCTATATCACCCTTTCACACGTTTCTTTTGTTACTAGCTGCTGCAACAGTTCTTCCTGCAGACAATCCAGGATCTCCTGGCTTCTAGCTGACACCACAGGTGGGATGTCCCCTTTCGTACCAATGTTGTGAATTACTTCAGTTAAATGTCTATTTCTTCTGTCTGCGATGGAGGTCTGTATTATTACAGCATTGTAATAAATATTCCTTTTCCTCTCTCTTACCTGCTGCCTGTGCCATTCTTGGCACGTTAGGAATGTTGGTATCTCATCAAATTAGTGAGTGGATACTCTGGTTGTGTTGCTGGTTTACTGCTTTTCCAAGCACTGTAGCATAGGAACATGTCGGCATTTCCTGCTCTTCTCCTTGACAGACTCTTTCAGACATGGAGTTCTTGGAAGTTCTGACAGAACACTTAGACCGAGTCATGCTTGTCCGTGGTGGCGGGCGGGAGGTTATTACCATCTACTCCTGAAACCTGAACACTTGCCTGAGGTTTTTATGCACCCTGAAGTTTCCCAGCCCTCTGCATCCCAGCTCTGGAAAGGGGCAGGGGGGTGTTCTGTTTGTGTCCGGTGCTCTGAAAACTTCACCTGGCTTCAATCCTATCCCTGATATTTTTCCATTTGAATTGCGGCACCAGATCTTCCATGAGCATTCCAGCACAAGAGCATCAGTTACTCATATTTTCATCACAGCACTGCTGTTGTTGTTTATATATAAATCTATAATATAATCTGGCTCTTAAAACTGAGCTTCACTGAATGGGAAAGCACCGCTACCATCACCCACAGGCTCCGTCCATTCTCTCCTGCTTACTATTTCTCACCACCCAAGGGACAGAAGTGGGGATGGTTGTGTTGGATTGCTTTTGACCTAGGAGTTGATGCTTTATTGAACAGACAGCTGGACAATAGAAGAATGCAGTGTGACTTCATCTCCCTGTGGCTCCATGCCCCACCTTTCATTTTTTTTTGGAAGGGTTTTAAATTCTTGTAGCCACTCCCTTAGGAATACTACTGATTAACCATTTATCATATGATTAAGAGTGGGAACTATTGAGAAGCAGCAATAGAGAGACAGAAGAGGACCACCAGCATGCTTCCCCCCCCCCCCCCCCCCCCCCCGGTCAAATAGCTGCCACCTCTGCCCCTTTGTTTTGGTGCTCAGCTTCATGTGTAAATGTTCTTCCTTGGGTTTCAACAAATATTCCCTGAAGATTTAGCACTGAAAGGCGTTATCTATGGGAGGGAGGGAGGGGGGGGGCTAGAACTAAGCAATTGTTAGTGTTACTACGTCATTTTTCAAAACAGCCCCCTCTCTCTCTCTTGCTGGAGAGAGAATAAAGACCTCCGCGCTCTCCTCAGCTTACCTCTACCCCCATCGCTCTTGCATGGACTGAGAGTTGTGTCCCTGTGCATGGCTCCCTGAATGGCAATCACTCCTGGATTTGCAAGTAGAAGATTGCCAATATCATCCAGGTTTCCAGCTGAAGCAGGAGAGGTGCTGAAGCAGTGGGAAAGAACAACTGAGACAGAGCTTGTGCAAGAATCCTGGCAAAGTTATTGAAGGAGCACATTGCAATAATTATCAGATCACTGCTGCCTCCATTAATGTTAGAAAATTATGGATGCTGCCTTTAATCTATGTAGCAGATACATGCCCTGGGCACTGCTACAAATTATCCCAACAGAAATGTGGCAGACTAAAGGGATGTAGATGTCCTTCACCGCTACCGGGGCCTCAAAACAAATACAAATTAGAAGCTGTTCTCACAGAAAAATAACAGTAGTTTGCCATAGGTATTTGATTTCCTGCGAGCTGCTCTGTCTTTTACTTTGTGCTATTTAGAAGTTAGTTTTACACCCAAACTATGAGTGGTGACAGAAGTTCGTACTCTCTCGCTTTATTCTATATAAGGGTGGGGGGTAGAGGGTCCCTCTGTGTTGTGTTGAATCGTGTGGCTAAGCAAGCCACGCATCTGAACCAAAGGCAGGTTTCTAAAGGTCTTCCCACTATTCGTGACTATGTCTGCAACAGACTTGTAATTTACCAGCAGGCATTTGTTCTTAATGAATCCAGTCATAAAAAATTAAAACAGAAAGATCAGGTGGTGTTTGGCTTTATATTAAGAAATTCCTCACTAAAGTGCATTTGCCTCCAGCTTGCAGAAAACTTACACAAGCAGCAGTTAGAAAAAGGTTAAAGGTTCTTGGTCGCTGGTTCTTACTGATCATTTATATTTCGAAAGAATTAAGAGGGGCTGAGAAGAATACCTTGCAAGGCTTAGCTCAAGACTTAATGGACCCCTGCACCAAGGGTGGGGTGAAAATAAGAGCTTGGTTTCATTTCCTTGGAGCAGGGACTGGCTCCCTCAGACTGCCTCATAGCATACAGAAGGGCTCAGGTCCAGTTAAGACTTTGATCAGGAAATGGCAGCAGCCTACCTCACTTATCTCCATCCTATTCCCCTTCTCACCAAAAGAAAACCATCTCAATAATCAGGCATCTGCAGCTGATTCCTAGATCGGTTGCATTACCATTTTCAAATTCTGCACCTGTTTAACACTAAGATATTCCAAAAGATACAGGTCAGGTACAGGAGCCAGAGCTCAGCAGAAGCAATGGATAACATCCTTGTGTTCACAAAGACAAAGACAGAATAGCAAATAAACTTTGCTCTACTGCTCACGTATCCCTTGTTTAGACTACTGTATATCAAAAGAAAATCCAGTTTGATTTTACTCTCATGTAAAGGATGTGATGAAGCTTTCAGTATACAACTTATGGACATTGTGATCTTTCTCTACAATTTAGCTCCACCCTATCACACTACCATTCCTTGCATTCGTACAAAAACTAAACTAGTCTTTTGGTATGCAGTCTGCCTAATTTTCTTTTTCAGATATATACAATCACACTAGTGATAAACCAAAGTCTTGTACCTAGTACAAGGCCAAACTGAATGTATTTTCACTCTGGCAACATTGTATCAGGTTTGACACCCTATATTAAAAGCAGTCAACTCTAGCAGCCTTTGCAGGCTATTTATTTAATTTTATTTATATTCCACTTTTAGTGAAGGACTTAAGTACTGGTGCACTGAAATCTAGCTACCCTGCACATCATGTAGAAAAAATATCACAGATAGACCACCCAAAATGATACACTTCAGGATACAGCAACAGTCTGGTGGGAAGCATTGTAATTATGCACTTAATTAGGACGTTTGGGAGCAAAGTAATCGGGACCATCCTTCTGAATTCTTAAACTAAATGTTGAATTTTTATATGTTTCCACTTGTACCCTTGACCAAGTAGAATAAAACTCCTGTAGAAGCCAGTTATGATCCAAACCTGGAGGTGTATATAAATGTACATATGTATTTTTAAAGGGATCATATTTATGTTAATAATGATGACATATAAATATATAAATAGGTATAAAGACAAGATACCAGTTGAAAATGTTATTTTCATATTTATCAAAAGATATATCAAAACAATGTAGTCCAGAGCACCTGCGAGAACTAATAATCCCAAAACAAACATGTGGTCTGGAATTGCTATTCAAAGTAGATGCAAAGCACAGGTTTTCATACACCTTTGAACTGCTACATTTAATGGGATCCATTTTCTTTCTCTATCCACAATGTATTTTATTGAAATGTATTTAATAATTTAAAAACGTTACTACAGTGAGTTAAGGTATTTGACGGTGCCATTTTTCCTGCAGATTAGTAACATTAATCCCATGAAGTTAATGTGGTATTACTATAGTACTTTTGATGGTGTAAAACAAAATTTGCTCCACCGAGCATGAACTGTGGAAGAAGACGTTGCAAGGTGACAAACCAGAAATCAGCCGGCACGTACCAGTGAACACTGCACAGAACACTAACGATTGGTTCAAAAAACCAATAGTCACGAAAAGGGTGTGAAGAAGTGTAATAAGGTGTATTTCAAAGGGAAGCTTTTTGCACTACTTATATATGCAGATAAAATTATTCTATTGTAATACAGTGTTGTTTTGACTTAGTGCATCAGGGAAGAGAGGTAACCTAAAATCCTGAAGTTCATTAGCAGGTCTGAGCTTCCAATTTCAGTGTACCCTACTATTCAGATTCTCCCATATACAACTACTTTATCAGAACATTCTCTTTATCAATATAAAAAATGTAAAGCTATAACTAATATCCTTGTCTCCTGCATGTCTCTTCAGTCCTCAATTGTTTGTGCCTCTAGAACAGTCCCTGTATTCTTAACCATTATGTACCAGGCGATTCCAACTTTTTTCCTATCTTTGCAAGGTCTATATAGATATTGATTATCTATCACAAGCCTTTTGCTTGCATATTCAACAGTTCAGCAAGGTAAATGTTCAAGCAATTGCTTGGGTGTGCAGTTCTCAACCAGCTGCATGTATTTTTATGAAAATAACTTCTAAATCAAAAACCAGATAATTTCATCCAAAGTGCACAATTTCATTTGTGTACTCAAAAATACAAATACCTGTGATAAATGCACAAGGCTCAAGTATTGTGGCATTTCCTTTTGAAAATAGAGCTTTTCAGTTTTAAATTCTGCTTGAATTAAAGCTTAGTATGGTAAGGTACGGTTCCATCTTGCAACAGGCAGACTCCACACCTTGCTCTCAAAGCGGGAGTCTCGTTTTGGGTTTTTTTTCAATCAACTCTCTTTGTACTACTCCACACTGTAACCTTTCCTCAGCAAAAATAAAGATGTCAATAAAGTGGTTCTATGCTGTAGTACATAGCACTCTACGCTTGCAGTAGAAATTGGTGTTCCATTGCTATTTCATTTTGTATTAAACATTTCTTGCTTTGGCAGTAGTAATATTGGTAACTTTTGTAGGAGTGGATGCTCTTTGTTTCACTTTGTAAAAGACACTGCAGCCAGTCCTTGCTCTACAGAAAGGGTCAGCAGCAAGCAGAGACCCCTCACCCAGCTTTAGTTAGGGACTATGCAAATAGTACCCAGAATTGAACTATAGCTTCTGTGCCATTGGAACCTATGGGTATTACACTGCCTGCTTCTCCCACCCCCTCCATATATACTGCATCTTCTATCAAGATACTAATTAACACTCATTGCAGTTTACCCACCATATGTATAGGTGGCCAGACACTCATTAAGACCTCTCATAGATTAAAATTTCAATTCACAGTGGGCCCAGTAAAATCTAGGCAACTTCTGCTTTATTGTGAGAGCACTTGGGCTTGCTAGAAAGTACAAAAGTTGCACTACAAGATCCTCTCTGGCTGGTAGGGTTGATCCTCAGTGGAAGGAGGTAAACTCTGGAGGTCTTGAGTTTCCTATAGATTATAAAATTCATTTTCCTGTGCTATACATGCAATATATTTGTTATGAATGCTACCACTGCAAAGGCCTGAGATCCAAACAGACCTCGAAAATCATTTTAGCTATAGCTGTTTTACGTATTTTCAACTAACTTTTATCCAGAGTGCAATATTTCCACACACATGTAGTGATTAGGATGCTTTTTTTTTTGTTTTTGTTTACAATAGTACGTGCATAGCAATGCAAAGAGGTTTAAACCTTGTACATAAATTAAACAGGTTAAAAACCAAAATAAAATAGATCTTGACCCATTTCCTTTTTGTGTAACTGTGAGTTTCTTAAATATTAGAATTTTAGTCTGTATACTTATCTTTGTGATTTCTGTGCTGGTATTTAATGTGGGGTTTTTACTTCTGTGGTTGAATGCTCTTTCATGCTTAATAGCTTTTACTGTGTTCATTTTTTAGACTGTCTGCACAAAATGCAATAAATGATTTTATTACACCCTTCAACCCTTGCCTTTCAGTACTTACTATTCCTTAAGATTTTTGTATGAAGATTTTGCCAGAAGGAAGGAGTTTGTCATTAAGTACATATCATTCCATGACACGATTGGTAGATGTACTTTTTCAAAACAGTGGTTCTCTATGACAAGAGGCTTCTGCTCATCTGGTGGGGAGTAGTGTCCTTTAAGCACTTGATCCATATTGATGTCCTGTTATTTTTTTTTTCTTTACAAAAATATCAGTTGGGATCAGCTGAACACTTGTATCTAATCTCATATTCTGCCTTTTGTGACCGTAAAGCAGATTATATGCAGGTAGAGTAGTTATATCCCTTTCCCCAGAGAGCTTACAATCTAAAGGGTGGATTTTCAAAAAGCGCGCCTTCGCGTACTTTTGTTGGCGAATCAGGCGCAAACAAAAGTACACTGGATTTTAGTAGATACGCGCGTAGCCGCGCGTATCCACTAAAATCCTGGATCGGCGCGCGCAAGGCTGCCGATTTCGTGTAGCCGGCGCGCGCCGAGCCACGCAGCCTGCCGCCGTTCCCTCCGAGGCCGCTCCGATTTCGGAGCGGCCTCGGAGGGAACTTGCTTTCGCCCTCCCCTCACCTTCCCCTCCCTTCCTCTATCTAACCCACCCCACCCCGGCCCTATCTAGACCCCCCCCCCCCACCTTTGTCGGGGGATTTACGCCTCCCGGAGGGAGAAGTAAATCCCCGCTCGCCGAGACGCAACCTGGGGGCGGTTCCGGAGGGCGCGGCCATGCCCCCGGACCGCCCCGGGCCGAAACCCCGCCCCCAAAATGCCGCGTCCTGCCCCCAAAACGCCGCGCCAATCCAACACGCCCCCCGACACACCCCCCTCGAAAAACCCCGGGACTTACGCGAGTCCCGGGGCTCTGCGCGCACCGGCGCGCAAGGCCCTGCTCGCGTAAATCCAGGCGGATTTACGCAAACAGGGCTTTTAAAATCCGCCCCTAAGGACCTGATTTACAAAGCTTTTCTCCCATTCTGTGTCTATGGGGAAAAATGCTTAGTAAATGAGATGCTAAGTTTATACCTGAAGCAGTGGAGGGTGAAATGGCCTGCATTAAGGTCAGAAGGAATGGCAACATGAATCGAAGCCTAGTTCCAATGCTGCTGCTCTAACCTCTGGTGTACTCATCTATAACCGATTTGAGTAATGGCACAGGGCTGGTACTTTGACTAAAGGGCTCGTTTGGTTATTGAAATATGCTTGAGGCAATGACACCTGCCAAAGAAACAGATCGGGAACCGGTCCACCGTAATTAAAGCAAACAAAACAGAACGGAGACTGTGTGCCGTGGAAAGAAGCTCTTTATTTGAATTTTTAAATAAAACACCCGACTCCGGCAGAGTTTCGCCTAATCGGCTGCATCAGGGGCTGTGAATATTAGTAAAAATTGAAATAATTTTCAATTAATTTATAATCTTAAAAGAAAATTTTCATTAAAAATTTTTTTTTTAATCTAGACATCAGAAGATATTAAAAAAAAACAAACCCCACATATATAGAAACATCTATAGGGACAGAGATTTTTAGCTTATACAAGGAGAAGATTTGTTTTACCTCTATTCTTTCCTTTATATTTATTGTTATGTGTAGCAAATACGGCAGAAACGGCTGAAAAGTTCCAAATGTATAGACGGAATTAATCTAGTTTTCCATTTTAACAAATATTCAAGAACATGTTTATATTGAGACCAAATTATTGTTACAAATTGAAATATTGTGACTTATCAATCAAGGTCTTTATACTATATTATGATTACAAGATTTAAATGTATTTATTTCATAATTCAAATCAAAGCTTATGTAAACCAGTTCTTTCATCTAATTTTGTTGAATAAAGGGTATGTATGCAATAGACTATTCTTCAAAAGATTGAACAGTAGACAAATAGATGGCTACTTTTTATATTTACATATCAACTGAGTTACACATTAATCGACTATGTGAGAAAAACTAACATATGATAGAAATATTAAAAGTATTTAAAATATTAAATGAGTGTTCAACATTGTTCATAATTCGATTAATACATTAATAAAAAAAATTTAAAAAATTTAACTCTCAAAACGATGGCATTGTGCACTGTAAGATTGCTATTCTGATCCTTCTGTAAATAGACTTGTTCCATCAGAACAGTCTGTAGTCATATTATCTCAATGACATTTATAAAATCTATACTCATCTGTTTGTGGGAAAAACATTTATATCAGATGTTATGAATATATTTCCATAAAGATCGTGGTAAAAGGATTTATGCTGTCCGAACGAAGTCTGTAGCCCTGTTCATAAGCATCTATATTTACTTACCAATTTTTATCGCTACCGGACTAAAAAGTTATAGAAATACCATTTTTGTGCTAAAATGTCTCCTATAGAGAATTCTTTCTATAAAAAATATGGAGGGAACATCTTATTGTATTCATTATTATCCATGTGTGTACATTTTAGGAGTCACAATATGAAGCGCTGTCAAACCTAAGTCTGCAGCCGTGCTTTTATAACCTTAAACGCATTCTGCCGTCTTTTTTATCTACTGTCCTACAGAAAATTACAATTATGCTATTCTAATTCTAAGCCCACCATAGGATAGCTTAATATAATTAACTTATACTGATACATTATGGAAATCTCTTTTTGTTATCGCACAATGTTGAGCCACTCTATAAAATATCTCTATACTGATAACTTACATGAATACACTATGCCGATCTTCTTATACACCACATCTACCAATTGAAATAGATCTGAAATTTCATTTTTTACTTCTTTCAGAACTTGGGGGTGTATACCAGCTGCTCCAGGTGATTTACTATTCTTCAGTGGCCTACCACATCTTTCAGGTTCATTGTGATTTGATTCAGTTCATATTTGCTCGTATTTCTTTAGTATGGCTTCCTAGCCAGTCTTTACCCATTTTTATTTAAGCTTTTGATTTTTTTTCCCTTTCTGACTCTAGAATCTTGTATTACTCCATATTTAATTTCATCATGTTAATTTCCCATTTGTCCATATTTAGTCCTCTGGGATCTCACTATTCTCTGTAAGCTTTTGAAAAGATGTGGTGTATTTGGATTTTCAGAAGGCATTCAAACTCCCACATCAGAAGCTTCTAAGAAAATGAAAAAGTCATGGGATAGGAGGTAATGTACTTTTGTGGATTGCAAGCTGGTTAAGAGACAGGAAACAGAGAGTAGGATTAAATGGATTCTTTTAACAGTGTAAAAAAAAACACAGTGGAGTGCCTCAGGGATCTGTACTTGGACTGGTGCTGTTTGGTTTTTTTAAATTTAGATTTTTATTAATTTTCAGCAATGATATACATCATGAAACAGGAAAATATGTGATACAACATAATATATAATCCAATAATACAAAATCAACAATATATAACTATTCTTTGTCACATATCTCTATAATCAGGGGAGAACAAAGTAACATAAGACTATGAAATATCCAGCAACTATAAGAGTTGCTGGTTTAGACAACATATTTGAAGGAGCTAGGAGTTTTAATACTTTTATTGGGCGTCCGTCTCTGATATCACTGCCTGATTTTTGTCCACAAGAAATGTTTCTAGATGCATTGGATCTATGAAACCAAATTTCTTTCCTTTATAGTTGACCAAACATAAACATGGGAATTTTTTTAAAAATGTGGCCCCTAGTGCCACAACACGACTCTTTAAGGACAAAAAGCTCCTCCTTCTTGCCTGAGTGACTCTAGCCACATCTGGAAAGATTTGAACTCTATGTCCACAAAATAATACATCTCTGAATCTAAAAAATTTTTTAAACAAATTTTATCTTGCTCAGCCACACATGAAATAATAAGAGTAGCTCTATTATTAATCAGGTCCATTGACTCTTCTAAGAAGGTCGATATACCTGGTGATGATGAAGCTTCCCCTTCATTTTGTCCTCCAGAATTTCTGGTTGACCTTTTTGGCAAATATATCTTGGAAAGTTGGACTGGTGCTTTTTAATATATTTATAAATGATCTGGAAAGGGATGTCGAGTGAGGTGATCAAATTTGCAGATGATACAAAATTATTCAGAGTAGTTAAATCACAAGCAGATTGTGATAAATTGCAGGAGGACCTTGCAAGACTGGAAAATTGGGCATCCAAATGGCAGATGAAATTTAATGTGGACAAGTACAAGGTGATGCATATAGGGAAAAATAACCCTTGCTATAGTTATATTAGGTTCTGTCTTAGGAGTTGCCACCCAGGAAAGAGATCTAGGCATCATAGTGGCTAATACATTGAAATAGTCAGCTCAAGATACTGTGGAGATCAAAAAAGCAAATAATGTTAGGAATTATAAAGGGAAAGAGTTGTTTCACCTGTAAAGGAAACACAATATAGGAATTATAAAGGGAATGGCAATTAAAATGATGGATGTCATAATGCCTCTATTGCACCATGGTGAGTCAGCATCTTGATGTGTGCAATTCTGGTTGCCACCTCTGAAAAAAGATATAGTTGCATTGGACAAAGTGCAGAAAAGGGCAACCAAAATAAGTGGCATGGAACAGCTGCCGTATGCAGAAAGGCTAAGTAAATTAGGGCTGTCCACTTTGGAGAAGAGACGACTGAAGGAGGATATGATAGAGGTCTAACAAAATCATGAAAGGACTTGAACAGGTTAATGTAAATCAGTTAATAGGTCTAAGGGGCACTCCATAACGTTAACAAGTAGCACATTTAAAACAAATCGAAAAAAATTCTTTTTTCACTCAGCGCATAGTTAAGCTCTGGAATTCATTGCCAGAGGCTGTGGTTAAAGCATTAGTGTAACTGGATTTAAAAAGAGATTTGGATTAAGTTCCTAGAGGAAAAATCCATAAACTATTAATAAGCAATTGTAGTTTGAGATTTAATTTTTGGGTACTTGCCAGGTACTTTTGACTTGGATTGGCCACTGTTGGAAACAGGATACTGGGCTTGATGGACCATTGGTCTGACTCAGTATGGCATAGCTTATGTTCTGGGCGAAAGCACACAAGAGGGGTGGCGTGAACAGTACACACGCATAAAAATACACCTTTGTGGTGACTGTATTCATAAAAAATTGTTAAGAAATATTGATTATATATTATTTGCCACACATTTTTTGTTGTATAGCTTATGTTCTTACATATGTTATGCTGAGTTAATATTTCTCTTTAAAAAAAAAAAAAGCTAAACACCATACAGTGAAATACTGAGTATTATCATGATGACTCACAAATGGAGATAATGTGACCATCTGAGCACCAGTGATCATCAGATTGTATTACAAATAAAATAGAGAAGTTATTCGAAGACCCAAGTTTTAAATTTCAAAAATAAAGACTATGAAAAAGCAGAGTTGCTTAACTGTGTTCTCCGATGACAGCAGGATGTTAGTACTTACACAAAAGGGTGAAATCACTGGAAGGAGCCCCAGTCTGGAATTTTGAAAGTTCTAGAATCTTTGAGATCAAACATGCCCTACTGAGCATGTGCAGCTGTAGTCATCACCCTGTCCCCTAGGCAGAGTCCCTCAGTCCATGATATAGCTAATACATGGAGAAACCAAATCCCAGGAGAGTCAGGTGGGTTTTGTGAGGACTAACCTCCTGCTCTCTGCAGAGAACACTTGTCACAGGTAAGCAACTCTGCTTTCTCCGAGGACAAGCAAGATGGTAGTCCTTACACATGGGTGATTCCCAAGCTATAGGATGTCCAAGCTGGTCAAAGTGGAAAACCGCACTGTGCTGAACATCACCTCTCCTCCTATTGCCTGTGAGGCAGCTAACCCACAAAGGGGTCTAGGTGGGAAAAGAGTTGGGCTCTACAAAGAAAAAAAACATAGAAACAACTGAGACACACAACCCCCATGCGTAGCAGGGGCACCTAAGTCAGAGGAGTGATGCAAGTGTCAGCAAGAAACATATTCTGTATCACGGAAAACATTACAAGCAGTGTTTCAGATCAGGGAAGCCTGATGACAGTAGGTCTGGAACCTCCTGGATACAAGAAAAAAATCTAGAGATGCAAAAAAAG
The DNA here is from genome assembly GCF_901001135.1 of Rhinatrema bivittatum. Lineage (NCBI taxonomy): Eukaryota > Metazoa > Chordata > Amphibia > Gymnophiona > Rhinatrematidae > Rhinatrema > Rhinatrema bivittatum. Next base: position 40,204,026 of record NC_042622.1, on the reverse strand, counting down.
AGAAGGACTCTTGGACTAAGACCGCATAGTTTCCTCTGTTACAAGACAACCAAAAAACCAACTGGGGCCCAAGAGCTCCCTAGAAACTGCAGTTCACTGGCATCCAAAGGACAGAATGCATCCTGCTTGGAACAGCTAAAACAGAGCGAATCTCCCAGGGAAGAAATCCAGAAACATTCCAACAAGAGACAGGAAGCCAGATAAAACATACTTTGATGCAACTCAAACATTGCTCTCTGCTTCAACAGCAAGGCATAACAGGGAACTGGATTCAACGAGGGCTAGTGTTGGAAACTGTTAAGCACAAGGTTATGAGGAATTAGATTCAAACAGCAACTGAGGGCCCTGACTTTTATGGTCTAGGAAACTTAAGTATGGGGTAAACTACATGGCACAGCAGATACTACCATAAGTTTGCTGGGGAGACTGGATGGACCATTTGGTCCTTTTCTGCTGTTATTTCTAACTATGTTAAGTGCAGAATCCTGTGGAACAGGATTTCTCCATTGGCCTGGAAACCCTAAAGGTACTGGGGCAGGGTCAGTGTGATCTCAGAACAGATTGCCACAAACTGGCTTAGGTATTAATACCTCGGCCATGATTACATATACTTTCTCCAAGGAAGCACATGGTCCAGTGAATGGAACAATCATTACATGAACCAGGCTTCCCCTGACCACAGATGGGGTTATCCCTAAAAAGGGGAAGGACAGCTTTCAGCCACTGCAACCAAAGAGCAGCACCTCTGTTGCGGGATCCCTCATCCAACTCCCTTAGCCATGGAATGGCGATAGGTTGAAAGGCATACTTGCCAATTAGATGGACTAGAACCTTCCTCACTAAGGTAAGGTCCCTGAGGCAAGAATAACTGGCAAAGGTGGTCATCATCAAAAAATGCCCATTGAGCTCAGCAGGTATCAAAGGTGACTCCTGGATGGGAGAAACCTCTAGTCTTCACCAGGGAGCTACTCTGGAATGGCTCCCTTGCGAAATAGACCCGTTATGCCTTAGGACAACCTAAGGAGAGCACTACCACTCAACTGCCTCTTGGAGCCCACGAGGAACAGAGCAACTCAGTGACATAATGCCTCTGTATCACTCCATGGTGAGACCACACCTTGAATACTGTGTACAATTCTGGTCGCCGCATCTAAAAAAAGATAGTTGCGATGGAGAAGGTACAGAGAAGGGCAACCAAAATGATAAAGGGGATGGAACAGCTCCCCTATGAGGAAAGGCTGAAGAGGTTAGGGCTGTTCAGCTTGGAGAAGAGACGGCTGAGGGGGGATATGTTAGAGGTCTTTAAGATCATGAGAGGTCTTGAACGAGTAGATGTGACTCGGTTATTTACACTTTCGAATAATAGAAGGACTAGGGGGCATTCCATGAAGTTAGCAAGTAACACATTTAAGACTAATCGGAGAAAATTCTTTTTCACTCAACGCACAATAAAGCTCTGGAATTTGTTGCCAGAGGATGTGGTTAGTGCAGTTAGTGTAGCTGGGTTCAAAAAAGGTTTGGATAAGTTCTTGGAGGAGAAGTCCATTAATGGCTATTAATCAATTATACTTGGGGAATAGCCACTGCTATTAATTGCATCAGTAGCATGGGATCTTCTTAGTGTTTGGGTACTTGCCAGGTTCTTGTGGCCTGGTTTGGCCTCTGTTGGAAACAGGATGCTGGGCTTGTTGGACCCTTGGTCTGACCCAGCATGGCAATTTCTTATGTTCTTATGACATCCCTTCTCCAGGAAACAGAGAATGAGGGACACCCTGTGTAGGGATGGACAACCAGGTGTCCAGAGGGGAACCTATAAGGGTTGCCCTGGAGTCCAGTTGAATCTCCACTTCCTGAAGGGACAGGAAAGCAATGGGAATTGGGGGCCTCCTGAGCTAAAAAAAAACAAAAAAAAACTTTCAACTTTTAGTTGAGAGTTGAGTTACAATCACTGATCACTGAGGTTCAGAAGTGACCAATCTGCCACTGGCAACTACCCTCAGATAAGAACATAAGAAAATGCCATACTGGGTCAGACCAAGGGTCCATCAAGCCCAGCATCCTGCTTCCAACAGTGGCCAATCCAGGCCACAAGAACCTGGCAAGTACCCAAAAACCAAGTCCATTCCATGTAACCATTGCTAATGGCAGTGGCTATTCTCCAAGTGAACTTAATAGCAGGTAATGGACTTCTCCTCCAAGAACTTATCCAATCCCTTTTTAAACACAGCTGTACTAACTGCACTAACCACATTCGCTGGCAACAAATTCCAGAGTTTAATTGTTGGTTGAGTAAAAAAAGAACTTTCTCCGATTAGTTTTTAAATGTGCCCCATGCTAACTTCATGGAGTGTCCCCTAGTCTTTCTACTATCCGAAAGAGTAAATAACCGATTCACATCTACCCGTTCTAGACCTCTCATGATTTTAAACACCTCTATCATATCCCCCCTCAGTCGTCTCTTCTCCAAGCTGAAAAGTCCTAACCTTTTTAGTCTTTCTTCATAGGGGAGTTGTTCCATTCCCCTTATCATTTTGGTAGCCCTTCTCTGTACCTTCTCCATCGCAATTATATCTTTTTTGAGATGCGGCGACCAGAATTGTACACAGTATTCAAGGTGCGGTCTCACCATGGAGCGATACAGAGGCATTATGACATTTTCCGTTTTATTCACCATTCCTTTTCTAATAATTCCCAACATTCTGTTTGCTTTTTTGACTGCCGCAGCACACTGCACCGACGATTTCAGTGTGTTATCCACTATGACACCTAGATCTCTTTCTTGGGTTGTAGCACCTAATATGGAACCCAACATTGTGTAATTATAGCACGGGTTATTTTTCCCTATATGCATCACCTTGCACTTATCCACATTAAATTTAATCTGCCATTTGGATGCCCAATTTTCCAGTCTCACAAGGTCTTCCTGCAATTTATCACAATCTGCTTGTGATTTAACTACTCTGAACAATTTTGTGTCATCTGCAAATTTGATTATCTCACTCGTCGTATTTCTTTCCAAATCATTTATAAATATATTGAACAGTAAGGGTCCCAATACAGATCCCTGAGGCACTCCACTGTCCACTCCCTTCCACTGAGAAAATTGCCCATTTAATCCTACTCTCTGTTTCCTGTCTTTTAGCCAGTTTGCAATCCACGAAAGGACATCGCCACCTATCCCATGACTTTTTACTTTTCCTAGAAGCCTCTCATGAGGAACTTTGTCAAACGCCTTCTGAAAATCCAAGTAAACTATATCTACCGGTTCACCCTTATCCACATGTTTATTAACTCCTTCAAAAAAGTGAAGCAGATTTGTGAGGCAAGACTTGCCCTGGGTAAAGCCATGCTGACTTTGTTCCATTAAACCATGTCTTTCTATATGTTCTGTGATTTTGATGTTTAGAACACTTTATTTTTCCTGGCACTGAAGTCAGGCTAACCGGTCTGTAGTTTCCCGGATCGCCATGGGGTAAGACCACCATGGTAATCAACAGAGGGACCCCATGGTAATCAACAGAGGGACCCCAGCAAAAACAATCCAATGACTGCTGCTGTCCCCTTGTCCTGGCATACAAGGAGAGGCCCCGATTCAGAAAATAGAGGTTCCAGTTCAGCGAGCAAGGGATGAAGCCCCAGAGGCTTCCCCACAAAGGGGATTTGTGACCCAGGAGGGATCGAAAGATATTCCTACTCTGAGGAAGATGACTCCTGACACTACCCTCCTAGTGTCTACTCCTCTAAAGGTTTGACTAGAACGCAGTCCTAGGTCAGTGCTGTGGCTGTGGTGCACATCCATAGATTAGAGGACAATTGGAAGAATAGAGCCCTTTACTGTAAAAGCATGCTGACCAGTAATCAAATAGTGGTAATCCATCCTATTGATGGCGGCCTACCTATGAACCCACTCGCCATGCTTGTGGGTAGAATCCCACGGCACAGCAAGGACAGAGCACCACCTGTTAAAGTCATTGGCTGCATGCTGCCAGAAAGCAGAATGTGTGATGACGCCTTCCTCGCCAGTGCTCTCCAGCACTTTGTGGTGCAGAATTGACAAGGCTGATACCTTGACGTGATGCTGGCAGAACCCTGGCATGGCTGAGTACTGCACAGATATGGAGAATGCTGCCTGCCATCACCCTAGACGCTTGGAGCAGATGTCTTATTGTACCCAACCGCACATGCTGTGTTCCACTGTCACATTAACTCCCAGCGGAGTGAATAGGAACATTGTGACGATAACATCCCCAGTATTACTGGGGCTCTGGTTATGGCATGGTGGTGGGTGGCGTTCTATGGCATTGCCTCCTCCAGTACCTGATAATACTTCAAGAGGCTGGACACTGCCCTTGAAACTGAGTCAGGAATGGCTCACTGCCATTTCCCTCACGGAACATTCAATCATGTCCACTGGTGCTCACTGTGGAGACAGCCCCCGTAGGGCCAATAGCACTCATGCGCAACAATGGATAACATCAAGGGCACCAAATGACACCGCTTGACTGTCTTGATCAGTTTGATGGCATATAGTGCCATCGCTGGCACCACAAGTGTCTGCGGAAATAGACAGCACAGCGGCAACCAAGGATGCCAGGGGCACCTGCAGACAGACTCTGCAGCCCCAACACATCTCATCGATGCCTGAAGGAACAGATTACTGCCAACGCCACAAACTGTTCTCCTCTGCTCACCTATCTGTCCGAGGTAATCAATGCTGTGAACCTGATAGCGAACCTCGCCAGTGGCTATGGTTGATAACCTCGCTAGTGCTCATTAGCACCGATGTGCACAAATCCAGGTGAGGCCTCCGAAGTCCCCTGATCCCAATGGCTCAGGCTCCAGAGATTGTCAGTATCCATGGTGCCCAATAACTGCAGGCTAGTAATGGGACAGCAGAATGCCCCTCTGTGCCCCGTCAGGACACCAGACCACTGTGCTTGGATGCCTTGGCATCCCAGGGTGTCTTAAGTGGATGACGACCTCTGCACTTAATTTGTCCAAGGCCGAAATGCCTGTTGCCCGAGGGCTTCAGTGGCACTCAAAGGCTTGGAGTCCTGCCAGACAATGGCTTGAAGGAAAACCAGGGTGCTCAACAGCAATCCAGGTGCCTCACCAATGGTGCTCGACCTTGTCAATGAATGGCATCGGTGGCCAACATGCCCGATGGCCTCCATGGCGGCACAGAGGACATCAATGGTATCGAGGCAGTTCCACAACGCAACAGCCTTGAGGACAGCCACAGCATCAAGGCAGCTCTGCACCATGACAGCAACATGGATTCCCCAGGAGAAGGTCCTGTCACATCAAATCTAATTAATTTTTTTGATTGTATGTCCAGAGATTTGGATCAAGAAGGGCTTTGAAGCCTGACCTGACACTGCCCTCACCTCCTGGGTCAAGACCACCCAAGACATAGCTGACAAAATCTGTCCCCTTATCACTCGACAACAACGCACCCCCCACTCCAATCTTAAACCCTGGTACACTACAGAACTACACAACCTGAAACACGACCTTAGAAAGAAAGAGCTTGGCGTAAAGACCCCACTCCACAGCGCTCCATCTCCTATAAATCTCTCCTACACACCTATCGCTTAGCCATACAAAACACCAAACGTGACTACTACTCCTCCAAAATCCACCAATACACCTTCAACCCCAAAGCCCTTTTCTCCTACGTGGCAACCCTCACCAACCCCCTCACCCCCAAAGTTACTGAAGATGACACTAGCACGAAATGCGAAGAACTTGCTCTTTTCTTCCATAATAAAATCGCCAACATACTCCTCCGTTTTCCCCCCACAACCCCCCAAACCCCCCACCCCCTCACAACCCCCCATAATCCCTCCGCCCTCGACTCCTTAGAACTCACCACACCCAAGGAAATTGAGGCTATAATTAAAAAATCCAAGCCCGCATCCCACCCCTCTGACACTATACCCACTAAAAATCTCATTTCCATCCCCAATACCATTGCGTCTCCCTTAGCTGACCTAATCAACTGCTCCCTCTCCACAGGTTCCATCCCTGACCCACTTAAACATGCGATAGTCAAGCCCCTGCTCAAGAAGCCCTCTCTAGACCCCAAAGACCCTACGAACTACCGTCCCATCTCCAATCTTCCTTTCATTTCGAAAATCATGGAAAAGGTAGTCAATACACAGCTCACGTCATTCCTTGAGAACTACAACATACTCCACACAGCACAGTTCGGTTTTCGCAAAAATTTGAGTACCAAAACCCTCCTCCTATCCCTTACAGACTTCCTCCTCACCGGCCTCGACCACGGACACAATTTCCTCATTGCCTTCCTCGACATATCCACCGCCTTCGACACCATAAGCCACGACCTCCTCATTGCCCGCCTAATCGACATTGGCATTTCTGGTACTGCACTCCTATGGTTTAAATCCTATCTAACAGATGCTTCTCCGTTAAACTTGGCTCCTCTGAATCCTCATGCTTCACTCTCTCTCATGGTGTATCCCAGGGCTCTTCCCTGTCCTCGACACTATTTAACATTTACCTCCTCCCCCTCTGTCATCTTCTAACAGAACTTGGACTCAAATTCTATATTTACGCTGACGACGTCCAGATCGTTATTCCCACCCGCAACTCTCTTGCTGCCAACTCTATGTTTCTGGGAAAACTGCCTTTCTGCCATCAACACCTTACTCACCTCAATGCAACTTGCCCTCAACTCTACCAAAACCGAACTACTCCTCATTCACAACCACCACACGTTTAAACTGGCCACTCCCACTGACCCTCTGACCACATCCCTCCTCTCGCAACCCTCAGTTCGAAATTTAGGGGTCCTTATCGATCCTCATCTGAACCTCAAAAACCACATCACCTCCGTTATTAAGGGAGGTTTATACAAGCTCTCAGTCCTGAAAAAGCTCAAGCCACTCCTCCACACCCACGACTTCAAAACTGTCATTCATGCCACACTCACATCTAAGCTAGATTACTGCAATTCCCTCTATCTTGGCCTTCCTTCCTCCACCATCAGACCTCTCCAGATCCTGCAAAACGCCACAGCAAGGATCATCAGTAACACACGTAAATCCGAGCACATTACCCCTGTCCTTAAAAGCCTACACTGGCTCCCCATCTCCTTCCGCATCCTGTTCAAAACCTTCACCATCTTACACAAAGCTATCTACAAACACAACTCCTCCTGGCTCAATGAACCCCTCCAACCCACACAATCCTCCTGCCCTACCAGAACAATCCACAAATGTACCCTGCTCATCCCCCCCCTTAAAAAAGCCCACCTCTCAGTTACAAGAAAGCGTGCTTTTTCTATCGCCAGCCCCACGCGTTGGAATGACCTACCACCCAGTCTTCGCATGGAACCCTGCCCTCTCAAATTTAGAAAACTACTAAAAATGTGGCTCTTTCATCAAGCCTCCCGGATTAACCTCCTTTGACTCCCCAGTTCCCTCACTACCCCTACGCGCCTTGTATATTTACCCCTTGTATATACACCCCCTGCATATTTATTTATTTATTTATTTATTTATTTATTTAAGTTTTTTTATATACCAACATTCAAGACGATAGTCCCATCATGCAGGTTCACAAGAAACAGGGGTGCAATTAAAATAAACTTTACAATTTGAACAATAGTGCAGAAAAGCAGTTACATGTAACAGGGAAACAATAACTTGGAGTAAGAAGGAAAATGAAGATCAGATAATTATATATATATATAATAACATTATAAGGGGTGGCTATTAATGCTATTACTAGCGAAGTATGTTGATTGAAGGGAGTTAAGTAATGTTGGAGTTAGGAAAGGCCTGCATGAACAGCCACGTCTTGAGTCTTTTCTTGAATGTTGAGATGCTGGGTTCCATTCTAAGATCCGGGGGAATGGAGTTCCATAAAGTTGGACCAGCTGTGGAGAAGGCCCGATCTCTAAGCGTGATGTGTCTGGTAGTTTTGGCTGGAGGTACTTGAAGTGACCCTTTGTAAGCATCTCTTGTCGGTCTTGTTGAGTAGTGTAATCGGAGGGGGATATGGAGATCGATTGGGGCTAATTGATGGATGTTTTTGAAAATGGTGAGAATGGCCTTGTAGATTATTCTGAAGTGGATAGGCAGCCAGTGGAGGCCCATCAGGATAGGTGTTATGTGTTCTCTTCTCCTGGTGTTAGTGAGTATACGGGCGGAGGCATTTTGGACCATTTGCAATGGTTTGGTGTGTGATGAAGGGAGACCAAGCATGATGGTGTTACAATAGTCCAGCTTTGCGAAAATGATTGATTGTAGAATCGTTCTAAAGTCATGAGTGTGGAAGAGAGGTCGTATTCTTTTCAGCACTTGGAGCTTATAAAAGCAGTCTCTGGTGGTTTTGTTGATGTTGGCTTTCAGGTTTAGGTGATTGTCAATTAGAACTCCTAGGTCTCTCACTTGTGTAGTGTTTGGTAAGGTTGGATGAGTGTGTGTGAGGGAGCTGTTTTCTGGTGTGATGATTAGAAGTTCCGTTTTTGATGAATTTAGTATCAGGTTGAGACTTGTGAGAAGCTGTTTGATATTTTGGAGGCAGGTTTCCCAGTGAGACAGTGTTTTTGCGAGTGACTCCTTGATGGGGATCAGGACCTGAATATCGTCGGCGTAGAGGAAGTGTTTGAGATCGAGGTTAGTGAGGAGTTCACATAAGGGTAACAGATAAATGTTAAACAAGGTAGGAGACAGGGATGAGCCCTGAGGGACTCCTACTGACGCGGGGTGAAGAGAGGATTCTTTATTATGAATCTTAACCTTATATCCTCTGTTGCTGAGGAAGGTTCTAAACCAAGATAGGGCAGTGCCAGAGATACCTATGGCTGTTAGTTGGTTGATGAGAAGAGAGTGATTGACCGTGTCAAATGCAGACAAAAGGTCGAGTAGGATCAGAAGGAAGGATTGTCCTTTGTCTAAGCCTAGGATGATGTGGTCGGTCATAGAGATGAGGAGGGCTTCCGTGCTTAAGGTTTTACAGAATCCGTATTGTGATGGGAATAGTAGGTTATTGTCTTCAAGGTAGTTTGAGAGTCGTGAGTTTACCAATTTTTCCATTATCTTGGCTATGAAGGGGAGGTTGGCTATCGGTCTAAAGTTGTTAGGATCGTTTGGGTCAAGATTTGGTTTTTTGAGAAGGGGTTTGAGTGAGGCTAGTTTGAGGTTGTCAGGGTAGAGTCCTTGTGTGAGGGAGCAATTTATGATATCTGCCAGGGTTTTGGAGATAGAATCTGGAATTGATAGTAGTAGTTTGGCTGGGATGTGGTCTGAAGGGTGGGAAGAAGGTTTCATTTTCCTTAGAATTCCTTGGATCTCCATGGATGAAGTTGTATCAAGTTCTTCTAACTGAGTGTGGTTGATTGAGGGTTGAGGAGTGGTTAGTGGAACAGTGGGGTTAGTGGGGAGCTGAGATAGAAGAGTGTTGATTTTGTTGCTGAAGAATAGAGCTAATTCTTCCGCTTTCGATTGAGCTTGGTCATGTGCAATCTCTGGTTGGTTTACTTGTGTGAGGTTGGCTACGTAGCTGAAGAGGGCTTTGGCATCTTCAGCTACGTATTTATACTCCTACTCCTTTAACTCCTTTAACAATAACAATATATTTTTCCCTTGAACCATAGTTAACCTTGTTACTTAGATGTTACTGTTCCTCTCGCTTCTCTCCTCTTACTTGTTGGGGTCTCCTTCCGACCCCCAGTTACTCTTAGCTTCCCATCTCCCCCCCCCCCCCCGTTATTTGTATTTTCCACCTTTTTGTTATCATGTAAACCGACATGATGTGTATTTTAATGTCGGTATAGAAAAACTGTTAAATAAATAAATAAAATAAATAAAGAAGAGCACTCGATGTGATTTACTTGGATTTCAGCAAAGCTTTTGACACAACTCTACATAGGAGGATCGTGAATAAAATGAAAAGCTTGGGACTTTGCGCCAAGGTGAAGTGGACTACAAACTGATTGACAGGAGACAGCGTGTAATGGTAAATGGAACCTACTCTGAAAAAAGAACGGCGTTAAGTGGAGTGCCACAGGGATATGTGGAGTGCCACAGGAACATTGTCCTCCCCCTCTCCTTCCCACCACCCCTCCTGCTCCCTTCCCTTGCACTCCTAGCCCCCCAATAGCCCTCCCTCTCACCCCCTAGCAACCCCTCCCTGAAAGTACCCGTGCCTTAATGTACCCCCTTTCACTCTACCCCACCCGCCCCTCTCCCCCTGCTCCCTCCCTTACTCCCCCCTCACTAGCATTTAACTGTACATATGTGCACTTGCCTCCTCATACTGTAAATAAGCCCTCATATGCTAATTTCTCAAGTGTACATGCCTCGTTTACTTTGTTTATAAGTTCTTTTGCATATTTAACCCTAACTTGAATGCAAAAAGTTGTAATTCTGCTGTTGACTCTTTTCCTTTGTATTTTGCATATTACCCAGTTAGCCCCTCCCTTGTTCATTGTAATTTCCTTTCTCAGTTACTTGTAAACCGACATGATGTGTCCTACGAATGCCGGTATAAAAAAAAGTGTTAAATAAAATAAAATAAATAAGGTAAAGTTTGTCTATTTACAGTGAATCTAAGATCTGCAACAAAGTGGGGACACCTGAAGCAGAATGAAAAGTGACTTAAAGCTTGAAAAGTGGTTGAAGACTTGGCAGCTGGGATTCAATGCCAAGTCATGCATCTACAGTGTGGTATTCCAAAAGAGCAGTGCGATTGGAGGTGAAAGACTAATGTGCACGGACTGGGAAAAGGAACTTGGGGTGATAGTGTCTGGCAATCTGAATGTGGTGAAGCAACATGACAAGGCAATAGCTAAAGCCAGAAGAATGCTGGGCTGCATAGAGAGGGGAATAACCAGTAGGAAAGAGGAAGTGATAATGCCTTTGTACAGGTCCTTGGTGAGGCCTCACCTGGAGTACTGTGTTCAGTTCCAGAGACTGTATCTCAAAAAGGTTATAGACAGAGGTGGTTCAGAGAAGAGCGACCCAAATGGTGTGGGGTCTGTATCAAAAGACTTATAAGAAGCTGAAGGATATGAATATGTATACCCTGGCGGAGAGGAGGTGTAGAGGAGACATGATACAGATCTTCAGATACCTCAAATCTTTTCTGTTGTAAAGCAAACAGTAGAATTAGGCTTCACGATATGAAACTTCAAGGGTGACGACTCAGAATAAACATCAGAAAATATTTCTTCATGGTGGATGCCTGAATTTCTTGCCAGAAGAGGTTGTAAAGATGAAAACAGTAAACTAATTAAAAAAGGCATGGTATAAACACTGTGGATCCCAAAAGGCTGGAGGTGGAATGAAGAAAAGAGGCATGAGGGTAACCTGCAAGAAGTGGCAGTTACTACCCCTAACAGAAGACATAGGGATTATTACCCTTAACAATTAGCCTTTATGCAACTGCAACATTGCTCTCCACTTCAATGGTGGGGGTTGGGGGAATTTGATTCAGATGATAGCAAATGCTAGACCCTGACTTTTATGGTCCGGGGTACCGATACAGTGACATTAGGAAAATAGCACAGGATTGCTTCTACAGCCAAGTCCCCATAATAAAGCAAGTTCAACAGCATTGTCTGAATTAGCAAGGTGGCTGCTCATCCTGTAAAAGTATTGCTAGTAGTAATTTTGTTATGGGTTTGACAGTTGCTTGGTTTTGAATGTTAATATTCCTACCCGTAACATAAGGCTTGAGGGTAACTGCATGGAGCAGCAGCTACCACCATAAGAAACCTGCTGGGCAGAGTGGATGAAACAGATGGTCTTTAAGACACATAAATTAATTCTCCTACTCAACACTGGCAAGGCCTCTGTTAGAGTACTCTATACTTATGGGACCTACACTTCAAGGACACAGATGTTGGGAAAAGTCCACTGGGGAACAAGAAAAAAGCTAGAAAATGCTAGAAAATAAAACCTATGAAGAAAGATTGAAGGGCTTATTTAGACAAAACTTACAGTAGCGAGTGTCTATAATAGTTTTAAAATACATAATGGAGAAATTACTTACCTGATAATTTCAGTTTCCTTAATGGAGACAGATGGACTCAGGACCATGTGCTCTTCTGCTAGTAGATGGGAGACAGATTTCAAAGCTGACGTCACCCTAGATATACCCCTGCAGTGACCTCAGCTCCTTAGTATCCTCCTCGAAAAGCCATTCTGGATATATATCTTGCACAAACAACTTGATTACACTTCTTAAACTTGATTAAACTGATTCAACTGATTTAAAAAGACTGGAGACCGCCAGTACTTTCAACCAAGTTAACACCAACACCAAACTAACTGCGGGTGTCTTGAACTAGGGGTAGACAATGTCTTACCCATAATTGTTTAGTCTCGAGGTTTGCTTTCCGAGGTCCTTTTCTGGGGCAGCTGTGGGCGGGAAGCTGAGCCAATCTGTCTACACTAAGGAAAACGAAATTATCAGGTAAGTAATTTCTCCATTTCCTAGCGTGTAGCCAGATGGACTCAGGACCAGTGGGATGTACAAAAGCTATTCCCGGACGAGGTGGGAGACTTCCCATGGCCCACTTAGTACTGCCCTTTCGAAGGCTGTGTCTTCTCGGGCCTGAACATCCAGGTGGTAGAACTTGGAGAAGGTGTGTAGGGAGGATCATGTTGCCGCCTGAGATCTCGGTGGGCGATAGCAGCTTGGTTTCTGCCCAAGATACTGCCTGGGCCCTAGTAGAATGAGCCTTAACCTGCAGTGGTAAAGCCTTCCCTGCCTCTATTTAGGATGCCTTGATTACTTCCTTGATCCAGTGGGCTATGGTTGCTTGCGAGGCCACTTCTCCTTGCTTCTTCCCGCTGTGAAGAACAAACAGGCAATCCCGTCTTGCGCACTGGTTCCGATCTTTCCAGATATCGCACCAGGAGTCTGCCGATATTTAGATGGCAAAGAAAGCGGGAGTCTTCCGAGTCCTTTTGTTCATCCGGAGATGGTAGGGAGATGGCTTGGTTCAAATGAAACTCTGAAACCACTTTTGGTAGGAAGGAGGGGACAGTGCGCAGCTGTATGGTTCCAGGAGTGAACCTAAGGAACAGTTCCCAACAGGACAGTGCCTGCAGCTCGGAGATGCGACGGGCAGAGCATATTGCCACCAGGAATACTGTCTTCAATGTTAAGAGGCGTAGTGACAGACCGCGCGTTGGTATGAAGAAGCCCCCGCTAGGAAGTCTAATACCAGATTGAGGTTCCATAGAGGCACCGGCCACTTTAACCCCTTTTAGGAAATGGGTCAAATCCAGATGAGCTGATAGACTGATTCCGTTCTCTGTTTATTAACTTTTCAAAATAAAATACAAAGCAATACATTTCTGTACAGTAAGTTATTCGAGATCTTTGCCAAGAAATAGATAAAGAAATAATTTCTGAAAAACATATTGAAACAAGTTTCCATCTCAATCATATGAATACACATCCTCTTGTTGAACAAGGGGATAAAAAAAGTCAGGAGAATTGCCATTACATACATAGAAAAAAGAACATAAGAAATTGCCATGCTGGGTCAGACCAAGGGTCCATCAAGCCCAGCATCCTGTTTCCAACAGAGGCCAAACCAGGGCACAAGAATCTGGCAATTACCCAAACACTAAGAAGATCTCAAGCTACCGATGCAATTAATAGTAGTGGCTATTCCCTAAGTAAACTTGATTAATAGTCGTTAATGGACTTCTCTTCCAAGAACTTATCCAAACCTTTTTTGAACCCAGCTACACTAACTGCACTAACCACATCCTCTGGCAACAAATTCCAGAGCTTTATTGTGTGCTGAGAGAAAAATAATTTTCTCCGATTAGTCTTAAATGTGTTACTTGCTAACTTCATGGAATGCTCCCTAGTCCTTCTATTATTCGAAAATGTAAATAACCGATTCACATCTACTCATTCAAGACCTCTCATGATCTTAAAGACCTCTATCATATCCCCCCCCCCCCCATCTCTTCTCCACCCAGGAAAAAGATCTAGGCATCATAGTGGATAATACTTTAAAATCATCTGCTCAGTGTGCTGCAGCAGTCAAAAAAGCAAACAATGTTAGGAATTATTAGGAAGGGAATGGTTAATAAAATGGAAAATGTCATAATGCCTCTATATCGCTCCATGGTGAGACCGCACCTTGAATACTGTGTACAATTCTGGTCGCCGCATCTCAAACAAGATATAGTTGCGATAGAGAAGGTACAGAGAAGGGCAACCAAAATGATAAAGGGGATGGAACAGCTCCCCTATGAGGAACAAGCTGACCAGTTCAGCCCCAATGAACGATAAGGTTTGAGATGGGACTAAGCAGGATTTGTTGTAATTGACAGGGATTTGATATGTTGCTCTAGGTCCACACCAAAAAGCAACTGGCTCTTGAAGGGAAGGGTTTCCAACTGTGCTTTGGAAGAGGCATTCGCAGACCAATTTTTCAGCCAGAGGCGGCGCCTGGCTGAGACTGCGAAGACCATTGCCTTGGCTTGCACTCGCAGAAGATCGTACAGGGCGTCCACCCCATATGCAATTGCTCCTTCCAAGCGATCTGCCTGATCCACCTCTGGAGACGGGAGGTCTTGGGTGCTAGAGATGTGAATCGTGTGATCGATCGTCTTAACGATCGATTTCGGCTGGGGGGGGGGGAGGGAATCGGACCGTCGCGGTTTTGTTTTTGTAAATATCGTGTAAATCGTAAATCGGGGGAGGGCGGGAAAACCGGCACACTAAAACATCCCTAAAACCCACCCCGACCCTTTAAAATAAATCCCCCACCCTCCCGAACCCCCCCAAAATGCCTTAAATTACCTGGGGTCCAGAGCGGGGGTCGCGGTGTGATCTTTTACTCTCGGGCCTGCGGTGCGTTGTAGAAATGGCGCCGGCGCTACCTTTGCCCTGTCATATGACAGGGCAAAGGTAGCGCCGGCGACATTTTGTTTTTTGTCTCACGACGTCAGGAGCGTAGGAGATCGCTCCCGGACCTCCACTGGACCCCCAGGGACTTTTGGCCAGCTTGGGGGGGCCTCCTGACCCCCACAAGACTTGCCAAACGTCCAGCAGGGGTCCGGGAGTGACCTCCTGCACTCGAATCGTTTTGCCGTACGGCCAGCAACACGATTCGAGAGCAGGAGGTCGCTCCCGGACCCCCGCTGGACCCCCAGGGACTTTTGGCCAGCTTGGGGGGGCCTCCTGACCCCCACAAGACTTGCCAAAAGTCCAGCGGGTGTCCGGAACGACCTCCTGCAGTCGAATCGTGTTGCAGTACGGCCGGCGCCATTTTGCACTTTGACCTGTCATATGACAGGGCAAAGGTAGCGCCGGCGCCATTTCTACAACGCACCGCAGGCCTGAGAGTAAAAGATCACACCGGGACCCCCGCTCTGGACCCCAGGTAATTTAAGGCATTTTGGGGGGGTTCGGGAGGGTGGGGGATTTATTTTAAAGGGTCGGGGTGGGTTTTAGGGTTGTTTTAGTGTGCCGGTTTTTCCGCCCTCCCCCTTCCCCTTCCCCTCCCCCCGATTTACGATTTTTGACGATAAATCGGGGGAATTCATATTGTATCGCGCTTCTAACGATTTTTGACGATTTAAAATATATCGGACGATATTTTAAATCGTCAAAAAATGATTCACATCCCTATTGGGTGCTGAGTAATTGATGAACCCACCTGAGGCTTGCCCGCTGCATGAGACTGCCTCAGATTGTCGCCCGAACTCTCAAGGACAGGACCTCAAATATGCGTTTGAGGTAAAATTCCAACTGGCGGTCCTGGACATCTACCTTGGGTATCTTAAGTAGATTCAAGCAGTCCTCAGGAAGGGGGTAGAGCTTGTCCATAGCCCTCCCCACTCGGAGTCCCGCCTCAGGGGACTCCCATTCCCTAAGGAGCATCAGTTTATGCATAGGGTGAAAAGGAAAAGTACATGGAAGAGCCCTAAGTCCTGCCAGGACTGGGTCCATGTTGGCAGGCATTGCGGCCGTAACCATATCCGCTTGGGGCAACTCAGTTCCCAGTTCCTGCAAAATGAAGGGAATGAGCGGTTCTAGTTCCTCCTTTTGAAATAAGCATAGCACCCGAGGATCGTCCCCCTCGAGGGGGGGGGGGGGTTTAGGAAGCAGCGGGTCAACCTCCGGATCTGGAATTGGGACCGGCAGCGGCTGTGGCAGATCCAGAGGCTGCGGGACCCCTGGGACCACCCTAACCAAGCCCTGACCTTCCGGCACCTTCGGAGGTTGCGGAGGAGAAATTTGTGGGTTTTTTGATGTGTGAGGGGGGTCCAGGGATGGATCTTCCTCCTGCTGTAAGCTGGCTAAATAGGACTTGTGCATAAGAAGCACAAACTCCACGGAGAAACAAGACTTAGACTTCCCAGGGGGGGTGGGTAGGGCAAGGTCAGGCACCCCCTCTGGGGCATGAGGAGAAACTAAAAAAAATAAAAAAAATAAAAATCAGGTTCATCTTCCTCCTGCACATCAGATTCTGCATTTGAGCCTGCTTTCAAGATGGCCGCCTTTCCTGCGGTTTTCCGGGCCGGGGAACTCGCCCCCGGGTCGCTGTTGGCGAGGGGACCGATGAGGGACCCTCCCCACCCGGTAGGCACCCTGAACAGAGGCCTCCACGGGTAAAACGTGTGGCAGACTCTCCACATGCTTTACAGGCGCTGGAACGCAGCCTCAGCGCTGAAGAAAAAAAAAATCGCTAAAAAAGTAAAAACAGCTGAGCTGCGAAGGGCTGAAGTCGGTCAGTGGAGGCAGCGACTGAACTCTGCACGCTGCCAGAGCTGTCCACAGTTCTTAAAAAGTAACAAATACAGCCCTGCTTGTACACTTTTTTTTTTTTTAAACTGCTCAGCTAAGCCAGGGGAAAAACACTCCCCGAGAGGGTACTGTTTTACGGTGGACAGCTAGATAATGGGGGAGGGACTGGACTACCAGTATCACCCCAGATGGTCACCAAGAAAAAGGAGCCTAGGCTGGGCTAGCCCCCCCCCAGGCTCCCAGCAGACCGAAGAGACCGAACTGTCTCTGTGAGGAAAAAAAGGGAGAAAACTTTCAAAGTCTTTTTTTTTTTTTTTTTTTTTTTTTTTTTAAACAAGAATTTAATACTTGCTCCTCCATAGGTCCTCCTGTCCAGCAAATGGAGACAGACAAATACTGAAGGGGTGTAGGGTAGGGTCTGTCCTGATATAGGATACCCTCACAGTTTTGGTCTGTCTCCATTTGCTGGACAGGAGGATCAACCCACGGTCTGGACTGATCCGGGGACGTACAGGGACCATATTTTTCATCTATATAGTAACTGCCTTGAAGCAGCCTCACAGTGAAAAATCGGCTGATGTCGGCTTCAGAATAATGAATGGATTCAATGTACATCTGGCACTCTATAGCATTGGTTAATGCTGAATATAGATAAGTTTGAATTATCGTATGCAGATGTTCTAAAGAATTATTTTGAACATATCATTCTCATGAATTTTGAGCAACAGCGGTTTTGGATAATAAAATTTGAAGTTTTAAGAAAAATATAAAATTAAAAAATTGGGATTAAATAAAAATTTTGGTGGAGTTTTTTGTTTTTTTTTTTAAAGACCAATGATTACAACTTACCTCCTATATGTTGTATGTTCTATGTAGAACAAACATGAGGTCCTGAGGTCTTTTTTCCTCCTATTTTTAAACATCTGAGATTTATCAATCAAACTATATGCCATCAAACTGATTAAGTCTTTTTGCAATATTGGTGTTGTGAAGTTTTGTTTTTCTGTTGATTCATCAATTACTTCACTTTTACCTTTTTGGTTTTGGATTATTTATGATCCATGGTACTACAGGAATGAAAATTAGCAGGTAAGAACCAATTTTCTTTTCCCTGTACGTATCCGGATCAGTCCAGACAGTAGGATGTACCAAAGCTTCCCTAAGTAGGGTGGGACCGAGACAGTCCCACCCGAAGCACCTGTCTGCCAAAAGAACCAAAAACTGGTGCCTGTACATCGAGGCGATAATGACGAGCAAAGGTATGAACAGATTTCCAAGTAGCTGCTCTGCATGTCTCTTGCGGAGAGACCAACTGGCTCTCTGCCCAAGAGGCAGCTTGCGAACGTAGAGAATGGGCTCTTAAGACCTCTGGGACCGGCCAGCCCTGAAAATGTATGCCGACGCAATCGCATCCTTTAGCCAGCAAGCGATGGTAGCCTTTGAAGCCGTGTTTCCCTTATAGGGTCCGCTCCATAAGACAAAGATGATCAGAGACATGAAACTGATTTGTGACTTAAGTTTCGCAGTAGGATTCTTTTCACATCAAGGCGCCTTAGGTTTACGCCAGCTGTGCTCTCAATGTCTTCTGTACAGAAGGCAGGTAGCTCCACTGACTGATTTAAATGAAGAGAGGAAACAACCTTCGGTAAAAAGGATGGTACTGTCTTGAATGAAACTCCTGAATCAGAAAAACAAAGGAATGGCTCCCTGAAAGACAAGGCTTGGAGCTCGGACACTCTCTTGGCCAAACAAATAGAGACTAGAAACACTGTCTTAAGAGTCAAGACTTTGAGCGTGGCTCACCTGAGTGGCTTGAAAGACGCCCCGTAGAGAACTCGAAGTACCAGATTAAGACTCCACGACGAGCAAATAGCTCGAACAGGCGAGTTCAGATGCTTCGCCCCCTTGAGGAATCGAATGACTTATGATCAAATTTGATTTAATGACTGGAAGAGGAACAGTGTGCAAATCCAAGGCTCTCGTGCTAAACTTTCAAAAGGGAAACTTTGATAAAATGAGAAAAATTGTTAGAAAAAACTGAAAGGAGCAGCTACAAAAGTAAAAAATGTCAAAGAGGCGTGGTCATTACCCAGGGCAAGTCTTGCCTCACAAATCTGCTTCACTTTTTTGAAGGAGTTAATAAACATGTGGATAAAGGTGAACCGGTAGATATAGTATACTTGGAGTTTCAGAAGGCGTTTGACAAAGTTCCTCATGAGAGGCTTCTAGGAAAAGTAAAAAGTCATGGGATAGGTGGCGATGTCCTTTCATGGATTGCAAACTGGCTAAAAGACAGGAAACAGAGAGTAGGATTAAATGGACAATTTTCTCAGTGGAAGGGAGTGGACAGTGGAGTGCCTCAGGGATCTGTATTGGGCCCCTTACTTTTCAATATATTTATAAATGATCTGGAAAGAAATACGACGAGTGAGAATCAAATTTGCAGATGACACAAAATTGTTCAGAGTAGTTAAATCACAAGCAGATTGTGATAAATTGCAGGAAGACCTTGTGAGACTGGAAAATTGGGCATCCAAATGGCAGATGAAATTTAATGTGGATAAGTGCAAGGTGATGCATATAGGGAAAAATAACCCATGCTATAATTACACAATGTTTGGTTCCATATTAGGTGCTACAACCCAAGAAAGTTCTAGGTGTCATAGTGGATAACACATTGAAATCGTCGGTTCAGTGTGCTGCGGCAGTCAAAAAAGCAAACAGAATGTTGGGGATTATTAGAAAGGGAATGGTGAATAAAACGGAAAAATGTCATAATGCCTCTGTATCGCTCCATGGTGAGACCGCACCTTGAATACTGTGTACAATTCTGGTTGCCGCATCTCAAAAAAGATATACTTGCGATGGAAAAGGTACAGAGAAGGGCTACCAAAATGATAAGGGGAATGGAACAACTCCCCTATGAGGAAAGACTAAAGAGGTTATGACTTTTCAGCTTGGAGAAGAGACAACTGAGGGGGGATATGATAGAGGTGTTTAAAATCATGAGAGGTCTAGAATGGGTAGATGTGAATTGGTTATTTACTCTTTCGGATAGTAGAAAGTCTAGGGG
The DNA here is from genome assembly GCF_901001135.1 of Rhinatrema bivittatum. Taxonomy (NCBI): domain Eukaryota; kingdom Metazoa; phylum Chordata; class Amphibia; order Gymnophiona; family Rhinatrematidae; genus Rhinatrema; species Rhinatrema bivittatum. The sequence continues at coordinate 40,184,195 of NC_042622.1, read as the reverse complement.
GCACTCCATGAAGTTAGCATGGGGCACATTTAAAACTAATCGGAGAAAGTTCTTTTTTACTCAATGCACAATTAAACTCTGGAATTTGTTGCCAGAGGATGTGGTTAGTGCAGTTAGTATAGCTGTGTTTAAAAAAGGATTGGATAAGTTCTTGGAGGAGAAGTCCATTATCTGCTATTAAGTTCACCTAGAGAATAGCCACTGCCATTAGCAATGGTAACATGGAATAGACTTAGTTTTTGGGTACTTGCCAGGTTCTTGTGGCCTGGATTGGCCACTGTTGGAAGCAGGATGCTGGGCTTGATGGACCCTTGGTCTGACCCAGTATGGCATTTTCTTATGTTCTTATCTGGGTGGGCCGCCAACGTGTAACCATCGACCCGCCCCAAGAGGGAGCAAAGAGCCGAAACTTGTACTCACAGAGAATTGAAAGACAAACCTTTGGAGAGGCCATTCTGTAGAAACGAGAGGACATGGGACACTGGAGCCTTGCGCGCCAGTACTACTGAGTCAATATACATAGTCTCAAACACTCTCCATACCTGAATGTAAGTGAGAGAGGTAGAAGTTATATGCACATGTAAAAGAGTGGAAATGACCTCCTCCCTATAACCCTTCTTCCTCAGTCTCCGCCGCTCAAAAGCCAGGCCGCTAGACAAAAGTGATCTGCCTGATCGAAAAAACTGGACCTTGGCACAGCAGGTTTGGGAGGTGACCAAGGTGAAGGGGACCGTCCATCGCAAGGTTCACCAGATCAGCGAACCATGGCCTCCGGGGCCTTTCTGGAGCCACGAGAATGACCAGCCCCTTGTGAAGCTCTATTCTTCTCAGTACTTTTCCCACCAGAGGCCAGGGTGGGAACATGTAGGAGTATGTCTTGAGGCCAGGGTAGTACCAGGGCATCCACCCCTTCCGAGCAATGCTCTCTGCGGCTGAAGAACCTGGGAGCCTTCACATTCCTCAGAGTGGCCATTAGGTCTAAGTGTGTGTGTGTGTGTGTGTGGGGGGGGGGTCCCCACTTGTAAACAAGATCCATCGCCTCTTCAGACAACTCCCACTCTCCGGTGTCTAGGTGTTGAAGACTTAGGAAGTCTGCTTGAATATTCTCCTTTCCCGCAATGTGGGAAGCTGCCAGTCGAATCAGCTTGCTGGCTTCTAGGGCTACCAGACTCCTGGTGCCACCCTGGCAATTGATGTAATCTACTGTGGTGGCATTGTCCGAGAGAACCCGAACCACTTTGCGACGGATCAAAGGCAGGAAGGTCTTGAGCACCAGGTGGACTGCTCGGGCATTGATGTGCCATTGAGATTGAACTGGGGACCATTGTCCTTGGGTAGACTGATTCTGGCACACCGCTCCCCAGCCGGACAGGCTGGCGTCCGTCGTAACAATGATCCACTGGGGTGTTTCCAGGGATATCCCCTTCAGCAGGTGAGCAAGGGAGAGCCACCACTGAATGCTGGTGATGGTAGAATCGGAGAGTGGCAAAGGCATCTGAAACTCCTCCGAGACTGGCTTCCAGCAGGACAGAAAAGCTTTCTGTAAAGGACGCATATGTGCAAAGGCCCATGGAACCAAATCTATAGTTGAAGCCATAGATCCCAGGACCTGGAGGTAGTCCCAGGCCGTGGACAGGGAGAGAGATAACAGATGTCGTACCTGATCCATGAGCTTGAACGCCCGGGCCTCAGAAAGCAAGACCTTGCCCAAGAGTGTGTCGAAGTGCGCCCCTAGGAATTCCAGGACTTGAGAAAGCTCTTGGAGAAATTGACTATCCAGCCGAGGAAGGTGAGAAACGACAAGGCTCTGTTGACTGCAAGTGTGCAGTTTCTCCGATTTCGCCTGAATAAGCCAGTCTTCCAGGTAAGGATGGTCCAGTATGCCCTCCCGGCAGAGGTAGGTCGCCACTACCACCATAACCTTGGTAAATGTGCGTGGAGCGGTAGCGAGACCAAACGGGAGCACTCAAAACTGGTAATGATGTCCCAGGATGTTGAAGTGAAGATACTTCGGATGTTCCGGGTGGACTGGGATATGAAGATAGGCCTCCGTCAGTTCTAGAGAGGCAAGGAATTCGCCAGTGCGAACCCCCGCTATGACCGCCATCAGGGTTTCCATCTGAAAATGGGGGACCTTGAGCGCCTTGTTGACTCTCTGAGGTCCAGGATTGGTCGAAAAGAGCTGTCCTTTTTGGGAACCACGAAGTAGATGGAATACTGGCCTGACCCCTGTTCCTCGAGGGGGACAGGGACTATGGCTCCGAGCTGTCGAAGTCTGTTGAGAGTCTGGCGCACAGCTTGACGCTTCCAAAGTCCACAGGGAGAGATTAAATAGCGGTCCGGGAGAGCCCGAGCAAACTCTAAAGCGTAGCCTCATTCAGTTACTTAGAGGACCCACCGATCCAAAGTAACTTTGACCCATTCTTGTAAAAAAGGGAGAGACGGTCTCCTAAGTTGGGAAAGGAGGAATGGGCCAGCCGCATCTTATTGCGAGGACTTTGGGGCAGCTCCTTGAGGGTTTCCATCCTGAAATGGTAGTCATCCACGAAAGGAATGAGACCACGATTGAGATCTTATGGAGGGATTCCTTTGTGAAGCCCCCCGTGGCCTGTTGTACCTGTGCTGCCCCCTGAAACGAGAGTGCGAAGGAAAAAAGGATTTGGACTGTTTAGGGCAATCCTCAGGCACCTTATGAATCTTGCTGTCCCCTAAAGATTTGATAAGCTGTTCCAGGTCCTCCCCAAAGAGAAACTTACCCTTGAATGGGAGAGTACCCAACTGCGATTTAGAAGGGGTCTGCCGCCCAATTTCGCAACCAAAGGAGGCATCTGGCTGAAACCATGGCTCTGGCCTGCACCCTGAGATCATAGAGGGCCATCAGCCCTGTACACAACCATTCCACCTCTGCAGATGGGAGGTCCTGGGTGCTGAGTAGTTGTTGAACCCACCTAAGGCTTGCCCGCTGCATGAGACTGCTACAGACTGTCGCCTGAACGCCTAGTGCCAGAACTTCAAAAATTCTTTTGAGATGCAGCTCCAACTTATGATCGTGAAGATTCTTTAACGCCATTGCTCCCACCACCGGGATGGTGATTCGTTTGGTGATAGTGGAAACCGAAGCATCTACCTTAGGGACCTTAAGCATCTCTAGGCATTGGTCTGGTAGGGGCTAAAGCTTGTCCATTGCCCTGCCTACCTGAAGACCAGATTCGGGGGATTCCCTCTCCCGTAGTAGCAACTGCATCAGCATAGGGTGGAATGGGAACATATGGGGGGAGCTCTCAGTCCAGCCAGGCCCGGGTCCACGTTACTTTAAGCCGGGTCACTAGCAGATTCTTCAGAAGGGACCTCTATCCCCAGTTCGTCCAAGATGAAAGGAATGAGTGGCTCAAACTCTTCCTACTGAAACAAGCGCAAAACGCACGGGTCGTCTCCCTCATCCGGTGGATTTTGAACAGGGTCTGGGAACTGAGGGGAGGGGTTAGAAGGATATGGTAACCCCAGTACAGTCCTGACCCTTAGTCCCCTGAGCAGTATAGACACTCAGGGAATCTTTGTGTGTGTGGTGGGGGGGGGGGGGGGGGGGGGAGATCATTTTGCTCCTGAAAGCTAGCAATGTAGGCCTTATGCAATAATAGTACAAAATACATGGAAAACTGATTTCCCGGGCATTGGGGGAGAGAGGATATCGTGTTGAGGGTCAGGGACCGTATCAGGAGAGTCCACGGGGCTTAAATCCAGAGGAGGCAGATTAAAAACAAGATCCCTTTCCCCCTCCAGTCCCGAATCTGCTGCGAGAGCTGATGACAAAATGGCCACCGTTCCCATGGTTTTCGGGGATGGAGCAGGCCTGGCAGCGCGCTTGGTGGCTCGACCACGGGTAGCTGATTTTGCCGCTAATGAGGATGATCCCTCCCCGCCGGGTAAACGCCGCGCACAAAGCCCTTCGCGGGAGAGCCACCAAGCAGGCTCTCCGCATGCCAAACAAAATTAAGATCGCGGCATAACAGCGGGGGTGGGGGGAAAGAAGCTGCTGTGGAGAAAACCGGCAGAATCAGCTGTGCTAATCCTTTAAGCACAGGTAAGCTTAGCTCTTTTTTTTTTTTTTTTCAACAAGTTCAAAGGAATAAACACATCTCTGTTGGAAGTGGACCCGAGGCATTATACATCTCAGGGGTCCTAAAGGGGGAGGGACTGGACCACCAGTATCACCCCGGAGCCAGGCAATGGGGCACCGGGGAAGGTGGTCCTAGGCTGAAGGATCAAGGGAAATGCCCCCCCCCGAGGACCATATAAGAGCAAGGGAAACAGAATTCTGTTTCTCCTGTCAAGACAAACCTCTTTTTGTTCTCAAGTGATTGAAACTTAATTATGAAATACTTGCTTAATCCTAGAGAAAGATAAAAAAAGAAAGGGAAGAAACTTTCTCAGAGAATGAAAATAGCTAAAAGACTGGGAATCGAAGGTTCTACCACCTTCATCTGCTGGAGACAGAGAAATACTGAAGGGACACAGGGGGAGCACTGTCCTGATATAGGATACCCTTAGAGTTTTTCTGTCTCCATCTGCTAGAAAGGAGGCTCAACCCACTGTCTGGACTGATCCGGATACGTACAGGGAATTCACAATTAAGGATTGGAATTCATTGCCAAAGGATGTAATTAAGGCAATTAGCTTAGCTGGGTTTAAAAAAATCTTTGGACAAGCTCCCAGATAAATTGCTATTAGTCAAGTTGACACAGGGAATAGCCACTGCTATTAGGATCAATTTAATGTTTGGCTACTTGCCAGGTACTTGCATTCTGGATAGGCCACTATTGAAACAGGATGCTGGGCTAGATGGACCTCTGTCTGACCCAGTAATGGCAACTTATGTACTTATGGTTAGTTCTTTCTTGTTTAGTCAAGCTCATAACCTTATGGAGTTCAGCAGCAATTGATGACCCTATAGAAAGCATCATTAAGAGTCTGGTTCAGATATTCTCAATGTATGAGGCCACTATGGTACAGAAATGTAATATGTCCCTTATGGTGCATTGCCATTTTTATATGTTTTAAATATCTTATGTTTTATTGTTTTAGAGTTTATGTATTTTGATACTGAGTGACAATATTTATAAATGTATGATTAATTGCTTACAAATTATGATAGGCAGTCAATAAATATGTAAAGGTTTCTTCCAGCATCTCCTATGATTCAATCAAAATTGGGTGAGTGAGAACAAGGAGGGTCAACCTAAAATATCATCCATTAAAATGAGAATACAAAATGCTGCTCAAGAAAAATACCTTGCTGTTTTAGGAATTAGAAAATAGAAACAGTAAATGAGTTTAAAGTCCACCAAATCAGTATGCTTTGCAATTTTTATTATTTCATTAACTAAGTTTACCATAATTCATATTGCCACTAAAGAACTTCATTGTTTTAATTAGGGATGTGAATCATTTGACGATTTAAAACAATCGTCAGATATATTTTAAATCGTCAAAAATAGTTAGAGCTGCGATACAATAGCAATTCCCCAGATTTATCGTCAAAAAATCGTAAATCGGGAGAGGGGGGGAAAACCGGCACACCAAAACAACCCTAAAACCCACCCCGACTCTTTAAAACAAATCCCCCACTCTCCCGAACCCCCCCCCCCAAAATGTTTTAAATTACCTGGGGTCCAGTGGTGGGGTCCCGGCGCGATCTCCCGCTCTCGGGCCACGGCTGCGTTAATAGAAATGGCGCCGTGGCCCTTTGCCCTTACCATATGAAAGGGCAAAGCTAGCGCCGGCGCCATTTTGAATATTGGCAATACGGCGCAAGTGCAGGAGGTCGCTCCCAGCCCCCCGCTGGACTTTTGGCAAGTCTTATGGGGGTCAGGAGGGCCCCCCCAAGCTGGCCAAATGTCCCTGGGGGTCCGGGAGCGATCTCCTGCACTTGTGACGTCGGGTGACAGGAACCAAAATGGCACCGGTGCTACCTTTGCCCTGTCATATGGTAAGGGCAAAGGGCCACGGCACCATTTCTATTAACGCAGCCGTGGCCCGAGAGCGGGAGATCGCGCCGGGACCCCCACTGGACCCCAGGTAATTTAAAACATTTTGGGGGGGTTCGGGAGGGTGGGGGATTTATTTTAAAGGGTCGGGGTGGGTTTTAGGGTTGTTTTGGTGTGCTGGTTTTCCCACCCTCCCCCGATTTACGATTTTTTTTTACAAAAAAACCCATGACGATCAGATTTCCCTCCCCCCCAGCCAAAATCGATCGTTAAGACGATCGATCACAGCCCTAGTTTTAATTTCTTGCAAACACCTCTGATGAAGTACAATTTATGGTTACTTTAGTCTGTATGTTAGTATGGTTCTGCTTGTGTGACTGAGGTGTTGTATTCTGCTAGCTAGCGTGTAGTTGTTACAGAGATCTATAATCAGCCTGGCCTGTTCTGTTTTCCTAATAGGGGAGGGAGAAAAAAATTTCTCTTTTTAATAATTGTTTTTACATGAGGGAAAGTATCAGTTCCATATTTTTACATGAATATTTTAGCAATGTCAATTAAAAATAATATTCAAGAGTTGTGTGAAATGAATGTGGAAGTTCAGAGTGCCAACCAGTTTGTGGAGCTCGAGGACCTTGGTGCCTACTGCTGATTTAAATCTTTGTATACCACTTCAAAAATGTTGCCCACCCCTGTACTAGTGACACACAAAAATGTTAAGGTAGGGGGCACTATTGAGCAGCTCTGCAAGATGGCCGCATAATCTATCTGCTCCCTCCTAATCTCTCTTTGAGGCATTTTTCAACATACAGCCGGGACCTACTCTCCCCAAAGTTTAGCAACTAGCAGCGGGAAACAGTCAAGTTGACTGCACGGAAGAGAACCACTGATCTTAAGCAATTTTCTTTTAGTAAAATTGCAGTAGATCTCCCGCCCGATGGCGACGACATGCAGGCCCCTATGCCCCAGAACGAATTATGTGCTGACCGAATGAGCTCCCTGCCTGATCCTCCGGATGACCAACCTACAGGGGCACTGCACCCAGATATCCCAACCCGGGCCGAAATTCAAACCTGGTTCCTTGAACTCCGAACAGATCTTAAAAATCATAGAGCTGAACTCCTGGCAAGCATAGAAGCAATGAAAGAGGACTTAAGCTCCATGGGACACTGCGTGGATGAGTTGGATCTTCGGGCCGACAATCAGAGCACTAACTTAGAATCGCCAGGGAGGGACCCCACACAATGCGCCTCTTATAGGCCAATCTCCCTTCTCAACGTGGATCTTAAACTATTTGCTCGGATTCTGGCATTAAGGCTAAATACCTCCCACACCTGATCCAAAGAGATGTTTTTAAAGCCTTTTTAAATTCTTTTACATTTGCTATTAAACAAATTTCATCTGGGATGGTATTCCAGAGGATTGGTCCAGCAACAGAAAAAGCTAGTTTCCTGGTAGATTCTAAATAGGCAAGTTTTACTGATGGTATTTCCAGCATGCATTTATGCATTGATCTTAATTGTCTTGTTGGTTTGTAAATTCTGAGCAGTAAACAGAGCCCTACTGAATTTGCATTATATAAAAGGTTATGCATAATATTAAGTATTCTATAAGTGGTACAGTAAGATATAGGTAGCCACTGTAAATGTTGAACTGGGGTGATATGCTCTCCAAGTGGTATATTGTACAGTAAACAAGCAGTAACATTTTGGACTGTAATGGGTGTGTAGTAGATTTTGGCAGACATCCCTATTCTATTTAAATAGGCAAAGACATTAAGTATTTGGGTGTAATGATCTCTTCTCAGCTCTCTGATTTATATTGCATTAACTACCAGCCCTTGGTTGATAAAATCCTCAAAGACCTGAGTCGATGGAATAATGGCATATTCTCCTGGTTAGGCAGAATTGCCATTATTAAAATGAATGTCCTACCGAAGTTCCTCTACTTGTTTTCTTCCTTACCTGTCTATATTCCATCTCCAATTCTTCACAGCAGGCAGAAGATCTTTGACTTTATCTGGTGCCGTCGTCCCCCTAGACTTTCACGTTCTTCTATACCTACCCAAATTACAGGGTGGCTTGGGGGTCCCCAATATTCTGTGGTACTACTTCACGTCACAGCTGAGGGACCTATTAGATATGAACCGGACCCAGTTTCCCAAACAGTGGGTGCAAATTGAAAAGAAAATTATTACTTACTTGCTAATTTTCATTCCTATAGTACCAAGGATCAGTCCAGACAACCACCTCATTGATTGCTGGGTTTCTAGGGTCTTTCCTGCTCTATCTACTCTACTAATTCTGAAACACATTGTTCCTTCTCGTCTTATGAGACTGTTTCACGGTTCTTTCTGCAAGTTAAAGTTATGGCACATGTTGCCTTAGTTTATGCTCTGTTATGGTTGGGAACACTTGATCCATCCTTCACAAGTTATTATTCTGGCTTTGATATACTCTATACTGAGCTCTTGCAGAGGGTGCACTGGTTAATATGTCTGCACCCTCCAAAGCCTTGTCTGACTCCATCTGCTGGACAGGGGACATAACCCACAATCTGGACTGATCCTGGTACGTACAGGGAACAAGCTATTGTAGGCCCTGTGGCATTAGCCGCCATGACTTGGCAACCACGCAACACCTGGCGGCCTGTAAAGTGTCCCCTGGTCTTTAGAGACTACCTTGCGCATTTGGGGGTCAGAGTCAGAAGCAATTGGAGGGGGATAGCAAATGTTGCTTACCTGATGTAACAGGTGTTCTCACAGGACAGCAGGATGTTAGTCCTCACAAATGGGTGACCGAGGATGGAGCCCACCACGGAAAACTTCTGTCAAAGTTTAAACAGAACTTTGACTGGCCCCTACTGGGCATGCCCAGCAAGGCACTGACCCTGCAGCCAGCAGGGGTCTCCCTTCAGTCTGATTTTCAAAGCTACAGGCAGTGCCTAGAAAGTAAGAATAAAATGAACCCAACACCGCGGGGAGGCGGGCGGGTTTCGTGAGGACTAACATCCTGCTGTCCTGTGAGAACACCTGTTACATCAGGTAAGCAACATTTGCTTTCTCACAGGACAAGCAGGATGGTTGTCCTCACAAATGGGTGAGTACCGAGCTGAGGATGTCCCGACTTGCACCAAATGTACCCAACGGTGTGCAGCAGGCACAATAAGTGAGGAGAAATTTGGGAAAGGGCATCCGCACCCAACCGGGTAGGTGGAAGGGTGTTGGTACATCAGGTTGGAAAAAGGTTACGCAAGACAGACTGGCCGAAGATAGAGTCCTGTCTTCCAGCCTTGTCCAAACAATAATGGGCTGCAAAGGTATGGAGAGAACTCCAGGTTGCAGCTTTGCAGATGTCAGGAAGCGGCACCGATCGAAGGTGTGCCACTGACGTCGCCATGGCCCTCACAGAGTGTGCTTTAACACGGTCTTGAAAAGGAATGCCAGCTTGCTCATAGCAAAAAGAAATGCAGTCCGCCAACCAGGAAGAAAGAGCCTGCTTACCCACAGGTTGTCCCAACTTATTAGGATGGAAAGAGACGAATAATTGAGTGCTCTTCCTATGGGAAACTGTACGGTCTAGGTAAAAAGCTAGAGCTCGTTTACAGTCTAGGGTATGCAGGGTCTGCTCTCCAGAGTTGGAGTGGGGCCTGGGAAAAAAGATAGGTAGTATGATGGATTGATTGATATGAAACTCAGAAACTACCTTAGGTAAAAATTTAGGGTGAGTGCGGAGTACCGCGCAGTCCTGCAGGAGCTTAGTGTAAGGCGGATAGGTAACTAGGGCCTGTAATTCACTAACCCTGCAAGCTGAAGTAATAGCCAAAAGGAATAACACTTTCCAAGTGAGATATTTAAAGTCACAGGAGTGCAGAGGTTCGAAAGGAGGTTTCATAAGACGACCAAGAACCAGGTTAAGGTCCCAGGATGGGGCCGGAGGACGCAAGGGCGGCTTTAGATGGAGCAAGCCCTTAAGAAAGCGTGTTACTAGGGGTTGTACTGAAATAGGATTACCCCCAATACCCTTATGGAAGGCGGCTACCGCACTGACATGCATTCTGATAGAAGAGGTTTTAAGACCTGATTCAGAGAGATGCCATAAATAGTCCAAGAATTTGGAGATTGGACAGGAAAGGGGATCAAGGGACTGAGAAGTGCACCATGATGTGTACCTTTTCCATTTGTATGAGTAAGACTTTCTTGTGGAAGGCTTTCGTGAAGCTATCAGGACCCGAGAAACGGAATCTGAAAGGTTGAAAGGCTGAAGGACTAACCTTTCAACATCCATGCTGTCAGGGACAAGACTTGGAGGTTGGGATGGAGGAGGCATCCGTCATTTTGAGTGAGCAGATGCGGGTCCTTTCCCAGAGGAATGTGCCTGCGGATGGAGAGATCCTGGAGTATTGGAAACCATACTTGGCGTGGCCAGTAAGGTGCTATCAGGATCATGGTTCCTCCGTCCTGGCGTAGCTTCACGAGAGTCTTTGACACAAGAGGGAGTGGAGGGAATGCATAGAGCAGACCGGTTGTCCACTTGAGGGAGAATGCATCCCTCGGCCGAGAGTGCTGGCTCCGAATGAGAGAGCAGTAATCGTCCACTTTGTGGTTCTGAGGGGACGCAAAGAGGTCTATGCAGGGAGAACCCCACTTGTGAAACAGAGAGGTCGCTACCAGAGGATCGAGTGACCACTCGTGTGGTTGGAAGACATGGCTCAGCTGGTCTGCCAATACATTGTCTACTCCCGGCAGGTAAGTGGCCCTGAGGTACATGGAGTGGGAGAGGGCTTCCGCCCAGATCTGCGCAGCTTCCTGACACAGAAGGAAGGAGCCTGTGCCTCCCTGCTTGTTTATGTACCACATGGCCACTTGGTTGTCCGTCTGGATTAAGATTATCTGATGAAAGAGATGATCTTTGAAAGTGCGGAGCGCATAGCGGATTGCTCGAAGTTCCAGGAAATTGATCTGGTGTTCGGCTTCCTCTTTGGACCATAACCCTTGGGTTTGAAAGTCGTCCACATGGGCTCCCCAACCGATGTGAGAAGCGTCGGTGGTTAGGATTACTTGCGGATCCGGTGGAAGAAAGGGTAAGCCCTGAAGGAGGTTGACCTGAGTCGTCCACCAGGTTAAGGATAGGCGCAGCACTTGTGTGACTGTGACTATGGAGGACAGAGGCTGAAAAGCTTGAATCCATTGGTGTCGTAGAGTCCATTGTGTTACTCTCATGGCTAGTCGGGTCATGGGAGTGACTTGAACCGAGGATGCCATGTGCCCTAGGAGAATGAGGAACTGGCGAGCCGTGGCAGTGTTCTGAGACTGGAGCTGGCGAGCCAGGGACATTAGGGTGTGGACCCTCTGAAGAGGAAGGTAAGCCTTTGCCTCTAAGTCTGCCCCAATGAAGTCTGCCCCAATGAAGGATAAGGTTTGAGACGGGACTAAGCAAGATTTCTCGTAATTGACAAGAAACCCTAAGGAAAGGAGTGTTTGAATTGTCAATTTTAGGGAGGATTGAGCTATCTGTTGGGTGGAGGCCCTGATTAGCCAATCGTCCAGGTAGGGGTAGACGTGGACACCTTCCTTCCTTAGGAATGCTGCTACCACTACGAGACATTTGGTAAAGACTCGTGGGGCAGAAGCCAGACCGAAAGGTAGGACACGGTATTGATAATGGTCGTGGCCTACTAGAAACCGCAGATATTTGCGATGGGATGTGTGATCGCAATGTGGGTATAAGCGTCCTTGAGGTCGAGAGAGCACAGCCAATCCCCTCTTTGTAGCAGAGGGAGCAGCGCGCCTAGGGTTACCATTTTGAACTTCTCTTTTTGAAGGTATTTGTTGAGGGCTCGAAGGTCCAAAATGGGACGTAGTCCCCCTGATTTCTTTGGTATTAGGAAGTATCTGGAATAGAATCCCTTGCCTCGTTGAGAGGGAGGAACGGGTTCTATAGCATTTGATTGCAGAAGAAGGGATACTTCCTGTTGTAATTGAGCCAAATGGGTGGATAGACTCCACGCTTGAAGAGGCGGGGAGTCTGCCGGAAGAGTTATGAAGTTGAGGTGGTAACCCTGTGCGATAATTGTTAGCACCCACTGATCTGAGGTGATCTGCAACCAAGGTTGTAGAAAATGGTACAGTCGACCTCCTACAGGGATGTCTGGAAGAGGGGTTGGCATGTGTTCCCTACAGGGGAGTCAAAGGCCAGCCGCAGGCCCAGGAGGAGGGGCTACAGTAGGCCTTTGTTTCCTAGGCTGACGCGGCTGAGGCCTAGTAGAGGATCGAGCTGGACGAGGCCTGGCCGATGGAGGGTAATAACGGCGTGGTCGAAAGAATGACTTCTTAGAGTCTTTCTTTTGCGGTTGCTTGGAGGTCAGCTCAGGTGGGACAGATGAGAGTTGTTTCAACGTCTCATGGTGGTCTTTTAACTCCGCCACAATCTGCTGAATTTGCTCTCCAAACAAATTATCGCCTAAGCAGGGTAAATCAGCAAGACGATCCTGAACCTCTGGGCGAAGGTTGGATGATTGTAACCAAGCCCAACGTCTGGCTGAGATGGCTGTGGCTGAAACTTTTGTGGAAGCATCGAATATGTCGTAGGCAGTCCTAATCTCGTGCTTCCCTGCCTCAAATCCCTTGTGAAGAAGGGCTTGAAGCTGCGGTTGGTATTGGTCTGGCAACGTGTCAGCATAGTCTTGCATCTGCTTAAGGATGGCTCTGTTGTACTGAGTCATGTAAAGTTGATATGAAGCTATGCGTGAAATCAACATAGCTCCATGATAGACTTCCGTCCAACACTATCTAGGAACTTGTTGTCCCTGGTAGGTGGGGGTAGAAGAGTGTGGCTTAAGACGCTTGGCCTTCTTCTGCGCGGACTCAACCACAACAGAGCGATGATCCAGTTGAGGTTTTTGGAAACCTGGTGCTGACTGGACAAGGTAGGTGGAGTCAGCTTTTTTGTTAACTGGGGACACTGATGAAGGAGATTCCCAGTTTTTCTTGAGCAGATCCAAAAACACCTGGTGTATAGGGATGGAAGCGATGATTTTTGGAGCATCCAGAAATTGAGGAGTTCCATCATCTGGTGTCTGTCATCAGCTTCAGATTGTAGTTGAAAAGGTACAACTTCTGACAATCTCTTTCACAAAATTAATGAAAGATAGATCCTCAGGAGGAGGAGATCTTTTTCTACTCTCTGTAGGAGATGGTGGCGAAGGCAAATCTGTGTCAGAAGATGTATCATCATCATCACCCCAGGTATCGTAGGGATCAAGTGGGGCTTGTAGCCCTGATGGACCTGGCTGAGGCTCTGAAGGCATCGATGGAAACCGAGGTGGAATCGGTGCCGTAGGTGGAACCAGAAATGGCATCGATGGCTTCGGTGCTGCCGATGGAATCGGTGCCTGGCGTGGAATGGATGGAACCGAAGGATATAATCGGTGGAGATATACCAGAAGGCACCGATGGAACCACCCCGGAAGGGGGAATTCCGGAACGGTGTTTCTCCTGCCCATGAAATCCAGTCGGAGACGGTGGTGTTGTCGATGGTACTGGAATCACCGATGGAAGGGCCGTCATGAGCGCCTCCATGCGGTTCAGTAGCGGTGCTAGCGCTGTATCAACGGCTCGGTGGTCGGTTCCACTACTCCGGTGGCGAAGCCGGTGCCGGTGTCGGGGGCGGCACTGGTACCGGTGCCGGAGACGGGGCCGATGGAGGTTGCAAATTCTTCATCGCTTTCTCGATGGCCTCCTGGACCAGCCGGTCCAGTTCTGCCCGGAGACCAGGGGGTAACCATACCCGGCCTCGACGGGAGAGGGAGGCTGAGGCAGGGCCGGAAGGACCACCGTAACCGGTGGGATCACGGCCCCCGCACCCTGGGAGGGTGAGGGTTTCCTCGATGCCGGCGAACGAGACGTGGAGGGTGTCCGGTCTGTTCGCGGCTTGTCGGTGGCTCGGCTTGAGCAGAGGTCGATGGCTGTGGATCCTCGACAGGCCGAGACTTGTGCCGTCGATGGCGGTGCTTTTCCTTCCGATCCCCTCGCCCATCCGGGGAAGGGACGGGAGTCGACGGCCGAGAGAAGCGATCGATGGCGGACGGTCACCGGAGGGTTGACGATGATGGTACAACTTCGACGGTGCCGGTTCCGATGACGTCGATGCTATCGATGGCGTTGGGGTGGGTGCATGGAAGAGGAGCCCCATCTTCTCCATCCTGGCTTTGCGACCCTTGGGTGTCATTAAGGCACATTTGGTGCAAGTCAGGACATCATGCTCACTACCCAAACACATTACACAAACCCTGTGGGGGTCTGTGATGGACATAGTCCGGGTACAATCCGGACAACGGCGGAACCCCGTTGCCATGGCCTGAAGCCAAAATTTAGGCTGGGGATCGGTAAGTGCCAACAGGCCTCAAGGGCCAAAATCGACGGTAGTCGATTGGAAAAAGGCAAAAAACTTACCGGGTTCCGTAAGATGACTAAAATTTGTCGAAGGGAGACCCCTGAGGGGCAAATTTTCTTAGGAAATTAACTTCCAAATTCCTGTCAGGAACGTGGTTAGAGAGCTCCTTTCACCGCGTGGCAACTGCTGCGCGGAAAAAGAAGACTGAAGGGAGACCCCTGCTGGCTGCAGGGTCAGTGCCTTGCTGGGCATGCCCAGTAGGGGCCAGTCAAAGTTCTGTTTAAACTTTGACAGAAGTTTTCCGTGGGTGGGCTCCATCCTCGATGTCACCCATTTGTGAGGACAACCATCCTGCTTGTCCTGTGAGAACACAGGTATTTTTATCAGACATCTCTATTCTACAATGTGCAATTCCCCACTGGGTACCAATCTCAGCAATTTAAACAGTGGCAAGAGAAGGGGGTACTTACTATAGGACAATTCTTGTCTCAGGGAGAACTTCTCACTGGAACAGATGTCTCTTAATTATAACTTTGAAAATCATGATTTCTTGACTTATGCACACATTGCCCATTTCATACATTCCCTGCAAAGAGCTAGGCATCTACATCCCAGTCGATCTCTGGTAGAGTCCTACTTTTACATAACGATCTGCTTAAAGGTTCCATTTCTAAACTCTACCAATTTTTTACACACAGGATAGACCACTGTATTTATAAAACACTGGGAATCTGACTTGCATATCCAACTGGGAGCTAAATAGGGGAGAAATATTGCAAACAGCCAGACAATGCTAGATTTCTGCCAAACTCCAGAATTGTTACAAAATGGAATACAGATGGTACCTCACCCCAAACTTCATAGGTTTTATGCCCAAGTAGAGGATACATTTTGGCGTAATTGCGGAGCCCAGGGCACATACTTACACATTTAGTGGGAATGCCCCAGTATCGCACCTTTTTTGGAGAGCAATTTTTCATCTGGCTTAGCGAACTTTTGGAAGTTGAGGTATTGCCCTTGGCTACCCACGCTGTTATTGAATGTATTCCCAGACACTGAACTTAACAATATAGAGATTACTTGCATGATAATCTCATTTTCCTTAGTGTATGCAGATGGACTCAAAACAAGTGGGTATAGTGTGCTTGTGCTAGCAGTTGGAGATGGATCTGACGTCAGCATGAGGTACATATACCCCCACAGGAAGTGCAGCAATTCAGTAACCTTCCTTGCAAAAGCTTTATGGATATATGTGTGACTGACCGATCAATTAAATGAACAGGATTACCCTGACAGATTGATAGTAGCTGGAGACCGCCAGTGTCCTCAACCGGAAGGCGTTGACACCCGGCAGGGTGGATGCCCTATATATGAAAACATGGCTTACCGCGAGTCGGTGACTCCCCATGTATACCGGCAGCCGGGAGGGATGCTGAGTCCATCTGCATACACTAAGGAAAACAAGATTATCATGCAAGTAATCTCTACATTTCCTAGCGTGTAGCAGATGGACTCAAAACAAGTGGGATGTACAAAAGCTACTCCCGGACTGGGCAGGAGGCTGCCCGAGGTCCGTTTAGGATTGCCCTCGCAAATGCTGTCTCCTCCCTGGCCTGGACGTCCAGACGGTAGAATCTGGAGAAGGTATGGAGGGAGGACCACGTTGCCGCTTTACAGATCTCTGCTGGCGACAGCATCCTAGTTTTCTGCCCCAGGAGGCCGCCTGCGCTCTGGTAGAGTGAGCCTTGACCCGTAGAGGTGGTGGGTTTTCCCGCTTCTACGTAGGCCGCCTCGATAACTTCTTTGATCCAGCAGGCGATGGTTGCCCGTGAGGCCACTTCCCCTTGCTTCTTTCCCGCTGTGAAGGATGAACAGGTGGTCCGTCTTTCGTACTGCTTCTGACATTTCCA